>NC_052353.1:29925204-29964724 GCF_009727055.1 Benincasa hispida
CAAAGATGATCATTGATGCTGGGAGTTCGGATAACATAGCGTCCACGGGGATGGTGGATCAGTTAGGGCAGCAGCCCTTTTAAGCTTTTAAGTAAGGGGGCTCCGACTCTGGAGAGGATACAACATATTGAAATAAAGGAATTGATGGATCTTTCCCATCAGACAGGTCAACGACACCGGGCATGGGATACACAGGCAGGAGAGCTGATTTGACTGGGCAGACCAGATGAGCGAGATTGATTTATAGCGAAAGCGCTGTGCCAACTTGCGTACAAGATTGATATATGGATTTGATACTCTAGTCAAATCCTCTTCAACAGTCTTTTCATACAGGCTATTCAAGATCTATTGGTTTTCTTGCTTATGCGGTACTTCGACCGTTAAGCCTCGCTTATGCATCGAGAAAGATCGTCGATAGGAAAGCTCTGTTACGCACCAACGACGGCCCCTTCTCTTTACCTTTCTTGTCCCCTACCTTAGTCCTTTGCTGGCTTGAATTAATTCCATCTCTTTTTTTCTTTGTTTGCGAGAATGACTCAGAGGACGACCCACCGGTAGACCTAGACTCGAACGGATAGAATCCTACTACCGTTGCCGATGGCCGTTCTTTCACACCCGAGATGCTCACAACGTCAATCAGTGCTTCTGCCGTTGCCATAAGAAATGCTACTGAGACTAATACTGTGAATACTACCGAACTCCACGATAGATAAGGAATGCAGCCGATACCGGAGCAGCTTACCGACGGTCCTTCGCTTACTTCTCTGGAGTCAACGATGCCGCTTTTTCCGTCACGGAGACTGCTGATGGACCGGCTTATTGGCTTAATGCTCTCCTTCGTTCTCTCACGCGCCCGATAAAGCGAAGGATAGGGATTCCGTTTATGGCGTGAGGTTCAGTTCCTTATCTAGAAGCATACCTAGATATATACGAATACTCGCTTCCATACCTATCTTCGGTAGAGCTAACAGCATATCGAGGAAGAGATGGCTATGTATGAGAGGGCCGTAAAGGACTCTCTTGAGACAACTTTCGGGAGGCCAGTTCAGGCTTTCTTTAGAATTGTTACTGGTATATTGATTTTCGAATGCAATCCATTCGTATTTCATTTTTTCTTGCCTGAACTTTGCTTTTCTTTGCAATACCGAACCAAAGACGAAGGCGAAAGAAGCTCCAGCGGACCCCAAGGATAAGAAGAAAGGAAAAGCTGCCGAGCAACTGGTCGAATCGATTTCGTCCGACAAAAAAATGATCTCCGCATTTCGTCATGGGATGAGGGGCAACTAGAATCCCGACGCTTCTCCTTCTTCTCCCTAGTCACTTCCGGCTTACAACAGGCTGCTTTCATCCCTCATTTGGCTGCGATCCTTCGAATTTATGAGTTAAACTTGGCCAGCTATTAGGACACAATAAGGTTGTTTCTCGTTTTTCCTGTCTTGCACTGAAAAAAAAAAAGAGGAATAGAATAGACATCCCTTTAGATGTCTATGTATTCTTTAGAATCTCTCGATTGATTTTTATATCGTTATATCTCTCTAGAAAAATTGAGAAAGAAAGAGTAGATGGATACTATCCCCTATATCGAACACTAAATCCTAGCTATTGATTGACAGATCTTCGTCAAATACCGGACTTGCCTTTTTTTTTTTAGGAATTCCTCATATCCAAAGCAGCTTACCACATGTCTGCTCTCTATTTAAGCGTTAAATCATTTGTGGATGTGTGGATGAATGGATTTTTTTAGGATAAAGCCTTAAATTGTTTAAATTCTTTTACATTTGAAGTTAATTGTAAGGGCCCCTACGTTTTTGGGCATATTAGCTGCTATCGACTCTGTAATTTCAAAGAGTTTGAGTCTATGAGTCGTTCGTGAAGAATCTTCGAAGCAAAGGTTGCTCTTCTTCGAGAATGAAGACGACCAAGTGTTGGTCAAGTTGTGTAAACGATGGAGTAGACGATTGTTGAATATCGGATACTCAGGAGCTAGTTTACGCGCACGCACTAGACTTGCTTTACCCACCGAAAAGTAAATGCAATTCTTTGCATCAATGAATTTGGAATATTAGAACCTAGCTCTGATACCAATCGAAGGAACTCTTATACAAGAGTACCTTTAAGCAGTAGCGGATTGTTCCAAAAACATTGTGACAGAATTTCCACATTTACAATCTAACAGACAAGATATACAAATATTACAAATTACCAGCATGCTTTCAAACTAAACAAGAGAACAAGAAATACGTACGAGTTGAAGAACCTTTCTTCACTAAAAACTCGGTCTTTCCAAAGGGACTGCTTCTCTCACTCTTGCTAGAACTTCCAAGAAATCGGTCACCAAAACTCCGATTGTCTACTCACGAACATCCTCCACACGAACAGAAACAATGGGGACGACACTACCACTTAGAACCCTCGGTATTATCAGTGTGAGAATCCAAAGAGTGGGCTCTGTTGGAATTTGGTAGAGGGTAGGAGGAGAGGAAGATCATATACAATGACCAAGCAAGTGGAAGAAGGCAGGGTCTGTCGTATAGACAATGCTTGATCGTTTAGAAGGAAATACACGATCGTGTAGTAAATAGGCTGCAATCGTATAGACGATCATTTAGTAATCGCTCGAGCGCTAGACGATCATTTAAAAAAGTTTAAGCGATGGTTTAGAAAGCGGCACATGTGTATACGATCGAGAAGCAACTTTGAGCTATCGTATAGTCTCTCGGTTAGCTAAGTGACAGGTAGTATATACTATTCTTGAGCGAATGACCGATCTCTTTGTAAAATGAAAACGAATTTCATTTTATTCTTCAGTTAGAAAAAAAAAATGAACGAAACCTCCCACTAACACACGGTTACGGAGAAAATGCGGCACAATTATCCTATAATTGTCCAATTAAAAAGGCACAATTATTCTATAATTGTCCAATTAAAAATAATAAATATAATCATATTATATTCATTGAGCTAAGTTTAATATCACATATAAACCATAGTGTTTTCTCCTCCACTAGATATAAATCATATTTATATCCATTTTCTTCCATTTAAGGTATCTCATACATAAAGTCAATCATATCATATATAATTAACCAATTCAATCATATCATATATAATCGAACTCCCTCTTGTCAATTTGAACATTTCAAATTGACCTAAAAATCGATTCTCAACTTGAATCCATTGAGCTACCAAGGGAACCTTATGGAACTATGGCTCGAAGCTCCAACAGTACGTGAATAGCTGACTAAACTCTTTAGCCACGAGATCCACCATCCGTTAACTACAAGACATTCCACTAAAGACTGATAACTGAAATCTTCTTACCACAGATATATTTCTGTGTCCATCGGATATAACCAATCAACAGTATGATAACCCTCTACAGATGCTCGTAAGTACAGCTGGGCCAATTTACCGTTTTGTCCATGTAGTTACATCTATTTCCTTAAGTACCACTAATCCCTCTAATGAACAATACAACATAGTCTTACTATGTGTGGACACTTCTCAGACCATGAGAAGGTGTGTGGTGCCACATTGTTCAAGCCCCGGGATCAGCTCTTGAGGTTGCAATCTATCTCCTTACCTCTTCTTCGGGGAAGGATTGAATTCCATCTTGTGTAGCTCAGTTCCCAGCTCCCAAATCAGACGAATCCTCAAAGTGGTAGGTTTGAGTCAGCAATCAGGTCACTCACACCCATGCAAATCAAAGGACTACCCTTAAAGGCAGGAGTTCCCAACTCATTCAGGATTGAGGTTATGTTACCTATGGTCATCCTAGTGAAGTGAAGTATCTGTCATGAACGGTGATATATAACGAGACTTTAACACTTTATGGTTAGGTCTTATAAAAAACTCTTTGTATAGGACGCCCCCGCTCGCATGTCCCCACATGACTGATCAGGATCAGACGATCTGTAGCAAGTCATAACACTTGTAACTATTCTACAAAGCGGGCCGCATCTGTATCCTTATCAAGATAAGGTTTCCCTCCTATATCCATATACTACAAACCATTTTGGTTATCTCTTAAGACATGATCCACTTGTATATCTCCACATATATGCTTAAGTTACATAATGACAACCAGAGATTTTAGTTTATTGGTTTGTGGTAAAGCAAATAAAATATCCAATGTTCTAAGACAATAAGTTAAGAAAATATCATATATTATACATCACAAGCGTTCGTTCAAAACTGTGTTTACAAACTACAGGACACGAGAGTTGAAGGCATCATCCCCAACAATTGAATCCCTAAAGAAGAATGAAACTTGGACACTAGTTTCACTACTTAAAGAATGTAAGCCTAGTGTAACAAAATGGGTCTACAAATAGAAAGAATGCATCCCTAATGTACAATAACTTGGATTAAACCTAGGTTAGTGGATAAGGGTTCACTTAGAGACAAGGGATGGATTTTACAATGAAATTTTCTCACCGATAGTGACAACATCAATTAGAATGCTTCTTTCATTAGTGGCACAACAGAGCTTAGAGCTAGATCAGCTTGATGCTAAAACATCCTTCCTTCATGGCTACTTGGAAGAGACCTTATACACGAGTCAACCTAAATGTTACTAGGCTAAGGGGAAGGAAAACCACTATTGCCTACTAAAAAAGTCCATTTACGGACTAAAACAGTCTCAAGATGCTGGAATAAATGGTTTGGTCAATTTATTCTAAAGAATGGTTTCGTAAAGAGCACATATGATAGTTGTGTTTACATCAATTCAAAGTCTTTCAAGAATTTTGTCTATCTGTTCTTGTATGTAGATGACATGCTTCTATCAGAAAGCTCTAAGGAGGTGTTGAAAAAAGTACAAGACTTCCTAAAAACAAAATTTGAAATGAAAGACATGGGAAGTACTAAGAGAATACTAGGCATAGATATTAAAAGAAATAGAAAAAAGCACAAATTGTACATCAGTCAAGTTAATTATTATGAGAAACTAATTCAAAAGTTTCATATGAAAGAAGTCAGAACAGTAATCACTTCCATTGCTTAGAATTTCAAGTTATTAATAGAAAATTCACTAAAAGAAACTGATCATGAACATAAAAAACAAATGTCTACTTTGCCTTACTCCCATGTAGTGTGAGGTCTAATGTATTTAATGATCTCTATAAGACCAGACATAGCTTATGCAACTAGCTTGATCAGTAGATATATGTCAAACTCTGGAAAAAGGCACTGGGAGACCACCAAATGGATTCTTAGATATCTAAAGGGCATTAAAGAAGCAAGACTCCTATACCAACAAAGCATAGACTTAGAATCTTAACTATTTGGCTTTATTGACTTAGATTATGTAGGGCATCTCGATAAGAGAAGGTCCCTATTAGGATATATTTTCCTATTTAAAAGTTGTGTATTGAGTTGGAAAGCTTCATTGCAATTAGTGGTAGCCCTTTCTACCATTGAAGTAGAATTCATTGCACTATCTGAGGTTGTGAAAGAAGGCTTGTATCTAAGGATCTATTACAATAATGAGAGTACCATACATATACCTAAAGATCCCAGATATCACAATCGTACCAAACATATACATGTAAAATATCACTTCATCAGAGAGAAAATAGAAAGAGAAAAGATCAAAGTTCATAATCTTCATACCTCAGATACCTCCTCAGATATGCTTACAAAACCTGTCACTTAGCTCAAACTCCAAAAATGCCTTAACATCATTGGCTTTGGGTTATCTGAAAAAGGTTAAAAGATAGTGATTAGAGAAGAGGAGTTGATCATTAATTGACAAAATGTTTATTTTATTGGGTTGTATGTCCTAAAACTCGTAGTTTGTAAAATTAAACATATTCTATTTGAAATAAAGATGTTATTGAGATTATTCAGTGAAGTTGTTATTGAATATGTAAACTTGTAAATTTGTACATGTTATTGAAGTATGCTTTAAATCTAAAACTAATATTGTTAGAGTGCTTAAGATCGTAATTAATTCCAGATGTTGATTTTCAACTCCATCAGATTTCAAGGTGGAGATTTATAAAGGCAGTAACTAATTTTGTGAAATCAAACATTTATTTTACTATTATTCTCTCAACTAACTTGTAAATCATATATAAAAGATCAAAAGGAGAAATTAGGTAGCAAAAAATTTATGTAAATTTGTAATCCTCCAAAAACTCTCTATTAATAGCTTCTCTTCGTGGATGTCGGCACCTCTTGCCGAACCACATTAAAACCTTGGTGTGTTCCTTCTTCTTTTTGACGTTGCATACTTAATTCTTCGTCTCCATCTCTTTTAATCTTCTTCTACTTCTTCTTTCTTCTCTTTTGGGGAAATTACCATCAAGTAGAGAAAATCGAGAGAAATTGTTTGTTCAAAATGTATGTTAATCTTTAAAAGTGGCTGACTAGAGAGAAGGAAAGCTACCTTACGTGTTGCAGCACTTCTTTTTCTATGTGGCTTCATCAGATCCACGTATTGCAACACTTATCCTCTCTAATATTTGGATCAACTTTTACATCTAGGCCTCGGTAATGTCCGGAAAAGCCCAACACATTGGTTATTAAATATCATGGAGTTCCAATCTTAGAACCAATTGAAAGTTTGAACTCCTCTCAAATTAACTCATTTAGGCTCCCCCTAAGAAATTACTTGAAGGAAATCTAAAGATAGAGATCTAGTGAGCGGAAGCGGATCATTCGAAATTTCATTGTGAAAGAACACAAACATTTATAGTCTAAACAAAAATGATTATGCATACACAACAAATTACAGCATGCTTCTTATAAATGAAAAAATAAGGGATAGAGTATGCAAACCCTTGAAGAAACTTTCTTTAATATCCCTCGATCGTTCAGCAACTGGTTCAACAGTATAAACTCGAACATAATGATCAGAACACGATGTCGACGAACATCTGGATGAACCTCGATCACAATCGAGTTCAACTTGATCCTTGAATCTCGAATGGAACTAGAACACCACCACAAGACTTACCTTTGTATTCTCGGTGTGAGAATCCAGGAGTTATGGGCTCTGTGTGACTTTGGATAGAGGAAAGAAGGAGGTAGACGATTGAGTAAGTGGGAGATGGATGAAGTCTATTATATAGACTAGATACTCGATCGTTTAGTAAGAAGAAGCCTATCGTATAGACTTACTACTCGATCGTGTAGTACTGGACTATCATATAGTAAACTTGATATTTGATCATTTAGGCTGTGAGACACTATCGTTTAGTAAAACACTTTTACTCGATAGTTCATTCTTTTGTCAAATGACACAAAAATGAATAATCTACTAAATTTGGAAAATCATTTTCCTTTTATCTTACAATTACCATAACCGTGTATAACCTCTCACTGAAGTTGGTTATTAAAGAAAAATATTAAATAGTTATCATATAATTAATATTATAAATAAATAGGAAAACCTATTTATAACCTATAGTTTTAATATTTCATCACCTGAAACATATAAACCATAGTTCTTTTTCTATATTATGGTATTTAATATAAATCATATTTATATTAATTCTTCCAATTAATGTATCTAATACATCATATCAATAATATCACATATAATTGAATTAGTTTAATTATATCACATATAATTAAATTTCCTCTTGTTAATTTGAACACTTAAAACTAACCCAAAATTTGATTATCAACTTGAACCCATTGAGCTACCATGGGGACCTTATGGACCTGTAGCTTGAAGCTCCAACAGTTAATGAATAACTGACTAAACTCTTTAATCACAAGATCCACATTGCGTTAACTGTTGGTCGCTCTACTAAAGACTGACAGTTACACTATTTGCACTACAACTATATTTTTGTGTCCATTAGATATAACCAATCAACAGTGTGATGACCCTTCACAAATTGCTCGTAAGTACAATTAGGTCAACAGTTGAGAATCAGTTTTTGGATTAATTTGAATTGTTCAAATTAATAGATGGATTTAATTATATATGATATAAAGAATTGTTTCAATTATATATGATATAATTTTCATAATGTATTTGATACATTATAGTTTAATGGGAGGAAATGAAGATTTGAATGAAATTCAAATATATTTTCTATGAATGTGATTTATAGTTGTTAAATTTAATATAAATGAGATTTATAATAAATGCCATTTAAAAGAGAAAAGAGTCTATAGTTCATATTGTATGTGATACAATATTAAAACTATAGATTATATGTTATGTTTGATATAATATATAATTTAATATGATAAGTTAGTTATCATATTTGTTTATATTATATTATTATTATTTGAATAATAAGGAAGGGAGTTATAACTCCCTTCCCCATCTTTTCTTGCTACTTATTTTAGTGGGGTGGTTATTCAATTTGGCAAGAGGAGAAAAAAAAAAAAAAGAAAAAGAAAAATTGTTTTTCTTCTTCTTCTACGTTGATGGTGTTGAATGATTGAGTGAGTTACAGAAAAGTTTTGTGAGTTCTTGTGTGATACTTCTCAATCCTCCTCCTCCACATTAACCTTTCACTCTAAATCAAAATAATCAGAGCCCACCACTCCTGGGTCTCACCCTGAGAATACCAAGGTAACTCTGTGGTAGTGTTCGGGTCTTGGTTTGAGATTAATTTTTGAAGAAGGTCTTCAAAAGGTTTGTGATTGTCTGAGGGAAATTCAAGAAGAAAAGGTTCTTCAAAGGTAATGTATCTTGAACTCTTTTATTGTAAAAGCATGCTGCAATTTATTTTTTTTAAATGCATTTCTGTTGTATGTTTATTGTAAACTTTATATTCGATAATTTATGGAATTTGGTCAATTCGCTGCCGCTCAAGGTTCTTCTCACAAGGGTTCCTTTAATTAGTATCAGAGCTAAGCTATTGGTTTCTGATTCCAAATTCCATTCTTCTATTGAATTGTTTATAGTACTGGTGGGTTTTATAATCTGCATTCCATTTATGTGACAAATGTTTGTGGATGGATGGCTTTGTTGATGGATTTTTTCGGGATGAACTCTCAGTTTAAAGGCTTTATTTAAATTTACGAAGTTGGTTTGTGAAGGGCCCCTACGTTTTTTGGGCATTATTATTGCAATCGAGTCTATAATTTTTTGTTAGTGTTGAGTCGTTCGTGGTGTTTCAGAGGCTTCAAAGAAGGGTTGAAGATCAGTGTTTCGATGGAGAACACAAAACAAAGGTTACCACATCATGTAGCTAGAGCTAAGCGACCGGATAGCTTTTTTTATGCGATCACGTAGAGTTTGCTACACGATCGTGTAGCATTTGCTAAATCATCGCATAGCTTAATGATACGCGATTGTGTAGTGTTTGCTATATGATTGTGTTGCGTTGGCTACATGATATCCTATACGCTCGCTCGCTGAAAAATTGCACAGTATTGGATACTCGATGTATGCTTGCTTGCTACACGATTTCATAGACTTTCATGATCATCACATAGTCATTAGCTTCATAATCACATAGGCTGTTGTGCTCATCGTTTAACTGCTTAATGCAAAGTTTCAAGCTATGTGATCGTGTAGTCTTTGCTGCTCATTGTATGGATGCTTGTCGCATGGTGCGTTTGCTACACAATCAATTGCAAGGTGTTCTTTGAGGAGTAGTTCAGGTCGAGTGGTTCAAGTCCCAGTTCACTTGTTCCGAATCAGTTGACTCAAATTTTGTAACATTTAGCCTTTATTTTTCTTTTTATAGAGTTTCAATCACTGTCTATCAAGTTTTAATATAAATATACATGTGATGTATGTTTTTATTATATGCCATATTGTATGCCATATAATTTTAAAACCCACCATAGGTTATGCATTTATTTTCATGCATCATTTTATATTATAAGTGTTATAGTATACTAGTATGCATGATTTAAATTACATAAAGCATGCAAATGCATCATATAATATAAGAGTTATAGTATATGTATGCATGCATTATAGCATATCCATGCATCATTTATATTATAAGTGTTATAATATAAGGTTGAATGGTTGTATGGAATATATGTTATATCATGATTCATTACTTAGTTATATAAATTTTATATATTACTAATGAATGAACATTGCATAAAGCATGACATTACCTCAGCTTAAATTATAAATGCACTGTGGGTTCTTGTGTGATACTTCTTAATCCTTCTCCTCCACATTAATCTTTCCCTCTAAACCAAAATAGTCAGAGCCCACCACTCCTGGGTTCTCACCCTGAAATATCAAGGTAAGTCTATGGTAGTGTCTGGGTTTTGGTTCGAGATTAATTTTTGAAGAAGGTCTTTAAGAGGTTCATGACTGTCTGAGGAAAATTTGTGAAGAAAAGGTTCTTCAAAGGTAATGTATCTTGAACTCTTTTCTTCTAAAAGCATGCTGTAATTTATTTTTTAAATGCATATTTGTTTTTTGTTTACTGTAAACTTTATATTAAATAATTTATGAAATTTGGTTGATCTGCTTCCGCTCAAGGTTCTCCTCACAAGGGTTCCTTCATATATGTCTCCTTTTGTCATTATATACACTATTATTGGTAATACCTATGGCAGCTTGTGAAGCATAGTGCACAGATACTGGTACTTTGCCCCCCACAATGGTACATCCTTTAATAGGCTTCTAAGCAATTTAGCCTCCTATCCTGCTAGTTCTAGAGTAATAAATTCTGATTCCATAATGGATCTTGCTATGCAAATCTGTTTTGTATATAACCACTTGTAGAACTGACTTCATCATTATCAGATATCTAGTTAGCATCACAATAACCTTCTAATATAGTAGAAAATTTGTTAAAATGTAAACAATAGTTCACTTTTCCCTTAAGATACCTTAATAGACGATGAAAAACACTCCAATGATCTTTATGAGGATTATGTGTATATGTACTCAATCTACTAACAACATTTGCAATATCAGGTCTAATATAGTTCATTAAAAACATAACGCTACCTATAATCTTTGCATATTCAGACTGAGATACACAATCACCTTTATTTTTCTTAAGACTTATACTAGTATCATAAGGAGGTCTTGT
Source organism: Benincasa hispida (assembly GCF_009727055.1). Classification (NCBI taxonomy): domain Eukaryota; kingdom Viridiplantae; phylum Streptophyta; class Magnoliopsida; order Cucurbitales; family Cucurbitaceae; genus Benincasa; species Benincasa hispida. The sequence continues at coordinate 29,936,187 of NC_052353.1, forward strand.
AGGAGGATCATCAAAACAATCAAACTACTTTAGTAATTTTTCAATGTAGTGTGATTGGCACAGAGAAAAACCATTTTCAGTTTTTCTTATCTTAACACAAAATATTATGTCTGCTTCCCTTAAATCTTTTATTTTGAAATGGGAAGATAATAACAATTTCGTATTTCGTATCATCTCTATGTTTGTTCCAAAGATGAGCATATCATCAACATACAAACATATAATCACACACTTAGCTCTAAACAGCTTTGAATAAGCAAGCGTATCTGAAGAGTTTACCTTAAAACCATTGTTTATCAAAGTATCATTGAATTTTTTATACCATTGTTTGTGAGATTGTTTAAGACCATAAAGATATTTTTTTAGTTTACATACTTTGTTTTCCATACCGGCTACTGTATAGCCTTTAGGCTGTACCATATAAATTTATTCTTCTAGATCACCATTGAGGAATATTGTTTTTACATCCATTTGATGAATTAGAAGTCCATGGATAGCAGCCAACACAATCAAGGCCCTAATAGTAGCTATTTTTGTTACATGGGAATACGTGTCAAAATAATCAACACCTTGTTTTTGTGCATACCCTACTACCAATCTAGCCTTATATCTTTCAATTGAACCATCTGGCCTCATTTTTCTTTTGAAAATCCACTTACACTTAATCGTTTACTTCCATTTGGAAGATCTACTAAGTTCCAAGTTTGGTTCATGATTAAAGAATCCAATTCTCTCTTAATAGCTTCCTTCCATAAGCTAGAGTCTACAGAACTTAAAGCTTCTTGGTAAGATTTAGGATCCTCATCTATAAGGTACATACATGCAAACTGATAGTGAATATCATTGGCCTCTCAACTAAAAAAGTAGTTAAAAAATAAGGACCAAAATTTTGTTGGATCAAGGAAGCATGCAGTGAAAGAAAACAGGATCATTAAGCATTCTAATTCATTAATTTTGGCTTCAAATTCAACATGCTCATAAACTAAAAACAGAGTTTCAACACTAACCTTTAAAGTACCTCTTGAGTCACGATTTTCAACTACAATCCTCTCTTCCTTTAGATGTGAACCACCACGAGGTCTTCCCTCCTATTCTCTTTGTGCCTTAGATTGAGTTGTGAGACTCAAAATAAGCTTGAATTAGGGAAATGAGGGAGAAAGGTTTTCTGGTTTTCAACAGAATGAAGACTTTCTTCAAATAGATTTTTCAACAAAAATCTCTTCAATGCATCACCGAATTCCACTTCAGAACTGAAGTTTATATTGCATGACATTCAAGCAATAAACCTTCTGCATGAGTTCCAGCTCAAGCTTGAGAATTTGAGCTGTAAATATAGTGGAACCATGAATGAGCTGTTAGGTTGAAGAAGTGGGAAATTCCCACTTTTCCACTTTTTCAATTTTTATTTCAATTTTGAAACTTTTCCAAAATTAAAATTAAAATTAACTATTAAATTTTAATTCTTTAATTAAAATTGAGTTTTTTTTATTAATTTGACAAAAATTAATTCAATAATTAATTTTTCTATTAAAATTAATAATTAATAGTTAATTAAACAATTTAATTAATTTAAATTAATTTAATATCAAATATAAAATTAATTAATCATCAATTCCACTATCATGAATCCCTATTCATGAATTTAATATTTAAATCATATTTAAATATTAACCAATTCTCCAATTTCGTTTAATTTCAAAATTAAATGTGTAATTATATCATATATAATTACTAATTCTCTTAATTCGTATTTGAACGATTCAAATCAACTTATCATGCTACTCTAAGGATAATCCGTTTGTGGGCTAGTAGGTGGACCTACAGAACATGGGTTTTAACGATCCAAGATTAATTGGCTAAACTCTTTACATCGAATTATCCCCCATTCGTTAACTACTGTGTCACTCCACTAAAACCCATAGTTGCGCTCCCTTCACTATAGATATATTGTATCCACTCGATATAACAATGATTAGTAAGTTAACCCTTCACAGGTTGTTTGTAATAACGACTGGGTCAAAAGGCTATTTTACGCCCGAGATTACCTCTTATTCCTTAAGTCCCACTGATCCTCTAATGAACAATTGGTTTGTGATCCAATAATCAAACCGAGTCCCTCTCGAGCCGATGAGAGGATGGGGCCCCTTGTTCAAGACTCGGAGTCAGCATTTAAGGGAACAACCTTTCTACTATCCCTGAAAAGGGGTAGAAGTGAATTCCATCTTGCATCCTATGTCCTCAGCTATCTACCAGATCTTACCCCTATAATGGGAGGCTTATTTAGCCGACACTGTTGAGCCAAATTCGCCTATGTAAATCTAAGGATAATCTTGAATAAACTGGATTTCATAGTTAGCTAAGGATTAAGGTCAAGTTACCTAGGTTATTGTTTTGAAATAGTCAGTCTTAAATAGTAAACGACGTTATAAAGTAAGAGTGACTTATTTCTTGGTTCGATCTTGCGTAAACTCATTGCACATGATGCTTCCACTCCTCATGTCACTACATGTATGAATCAGGATCACCTCATCTGTAGCACTTTACAACTCCTTGTAACATTTACAAAGTGGGTCGCATCTGATAGTGTTACCAGAATAAGGCACCCAGTCTTATTCATATACTATAAATCACTTAGACTAATTACTCGAATCTAATCCACTCCTATATCTCCACATAAAGTTCAAGTACTCATGTAATAGTCATAGATCTTTTAGTTTATCGGATTTATTTCTAAAACGAAATAAGAAATTCATATATTCAATACGACTTTACTGAATCAAACTTCAATAACAACTTTATTGATTTACAAAATGAGTTTATTTTTTAAAAACCACGAGTTTTAGGACATAAAACCCAACAAACTCCCACTTGGACGAAAACTCTAGTGGTAACATACATATGAATATATAATGTTGAGTTTCTGAGTTTTACGGAGAAATACAATAAACTAAGGCATCACATACCCATGGTTTTTCTTTTAGGTATCACATACCCGTCCTTAGGTATCACACACCCATGGGTTTTTCTCCCACTTGCCCTAGGTTATTCAACTTGTAATCTTAGTCACACTAGGTGAACGTCGAACACTTTAGCCGAGAGGATTGCCGCATACACTTTAGTTATACTATGGATTTGTCATTCAACTATATAGGGAATGCATCTTATTTTCACAACTCTTTGTTTCTCGATAATATCACAGAGACCTGATGACTTGAGTTTTCACTAAACCCAAATAATGGCTAGGTTGTCATACATTCCTCCCACTATATTGAGATACACTCAACTCTTTGATTAAGATGCATTTGACCTGTCTAAACAACTTTTGTTATAGTGTCATCATTAATCAATAACTCTTTATTGATATACACTTTGCTTTTTATGGAAACTAAATAATACATGGTTATTTCGTATACTTTTCTAGGAAAAAATTTAGTATTTTTCAACACAAACACTTGATTTTCTTTTACATGAAAAGTATACTACTTTTGGGTTGCCTACAAATAGGCATGCCTTTTGAACAATATTTCAACACTTAAGGGTTCGACACTAACATATGTGTCGATCTTTTCTCTAGATTTCTGAATTATGTGAACACCTTTTACATATCATAAACAACTTTTATGAGTTCTCCATATCTTATATGGATTTTCAGAAAATACCTTTAAAATTGGAATGATGTTCAAAACAACTAAGGCAACTAGGTGTAGAGAGTTCTCACTGGATTTCATGTTCTATCAAAATAGCCCTAGAAATCTCAAACTCTCTATTTTCTCTACTTTGATCCAATCGAAGTAATTCAGATTCACTTTACCTAACAAGTTTTATACACCTTGAGATATTCTTCAATAACAACTTTATTTAGTTACAGAATGAGTTTATTGAATCAAACTTCAATAACAAGTTTATTTATTTACAGAATGAGTTTATTATTTACAAACCACAAGTTTTAGGACATAAAACCCAACAAAGTTTTTTCAATTCTCTGTCTCTTACTTCTTCTTGGTTATATAATAGGAATTCTATCCGTGTTGTTAACATCTACAGTATCAGACATACTACTAGAAGATATATCATGCATACCATTAGACAAGGGAGGCATGGAAATAGAATCATTCTCACAATTAGTTGTTCTAAAAGTTTCAGTGCTTCCCTTTTTCAAAGGAAAAACATGCTAAAAAATTTGTACATCACTATATTCACACACAGATCTATCATTCAAGCACATAAATTTTTATGCAACATTACTTTGTGCATAACTAATAAACACACAATAAAAAGTTTTAGATCCTATGTAGGTATCTTGAATGCAGGATATGGAACCTTAGCCAAACATCTCCACACCCTTAGATAAGAGAGATTAGGTGCATATCTTTTCTAGAGTTTGTACGGTGTCTTATCCAGTTTTTTGTGAGGTACTCTGTTAAGAATACAACAGGCAGAAAACACAGCTTCCCCCATGTTATCTGAAAATCCAAAACTTAACAACACAACATTCATCATTTCCTTAAGAGTTCTTTTTTTACATTCTGCTATACCATTTTGTTGTCATGAATAAGAAGTAGTAAATTCATGAATAATGCCATTTGATTCACAAAATTCTTTCAGTGTATTATCACTAGTAGCCTCCTAGTTTCTCTTACCAGGATTAGACATATATCTACTAATTAAACAAGCTGAATATGAGAGATCAGGTTGGGTAGAAATCATTAGATGCATTAGGATTCCAACTGCTTGACTATAGGGTATGGAAACCATCTGTTTCTAATGTTCTTGGTCAAAATCTTTAGGAGAGTTAGTTGAGGAAAGCTTAAAGTGCTGAGCAATAGGTAAGGTCACAGGTTTAGCATCATTCATACTGAACCTTTTAAGGATCTTCTCACAGTAATTGGACTGGTTGATGCTTAGAATAGACTTCTCTTTGTTCCTTTGGATCTCTATTCCTAGGACCTTGCTTGTTTCTCCCAAGTCCTTCATATCAAACTCCCCTTTTTAAGAGGTTTTTAATATGGGTTAGATCTCCTTTGGACCTACCTGCCAGCAACATGTCATCTACATATATGAGTTGGTAAACCTTGTCCTTGTATGAACCTGTATTTACATAAACACATATGTCAAATGAACTTCTTTTGAACACAATGCTAGAAATATAGTCATTGAATCTCTTATACTAGCAGCTAGTTGATTGTTTTAATCCATATATAGCATTGTTGAGTAAGCAATAGAGATTTTCATTTCCTTTAACTTCAAATCCTATAGATTGTGCCATGTAGATTGTCTCCTCTAGATGTCAATAAAGAAAAGTAGTTTTGACATCTATTTGATACAATTCTAGATTCTTTTGAGCAACTAAGGATAGAAGAAGTCTTATGGAAGTCTGTTTGACAACTGGAGAGAAAAATCTCATAATAGTCTATTCCTTCCCTTTTAGTGAACCCCTTTGCAACCAATTTACTTTTATACCTAGGCTTTTGATCACAGGATACTCCTTCCTTAGGTTTGAAAACCCATTTAGAGCCAACAGGTTTGTAACACTTTGGTTGAGGAACTAAAGACCAAGTGTGATTCACCTTTAGTGAATGCATCTCCTCATTCATAGCTTCTATCAAATCCTTTGCATTAGCACAACTTGTTCCTTCCTCAAAGGTTGTTGGTTTTTTGTTATTAGAAGCTACAGTAGCATTTAAAACCAGATTCATATAGTTCATTTCAATATATCTAGCTGAAGGTGTAATAGTTCTCCTTTGTCCATCCCTAGCTAAGATATACTGACTTAAATCAGGTTGCTCACATGCTGTCTCCTCATGTTCCCCTACATCTTCCTCAGTTTCTCCTATGTCACTAGGTTGGCTAGAATCTATTGGTTTCTCAGTGGGTAACTCCACCTCAATTCATATGTTGGATGACTCACCTTCATCCACAAGCTTTCTCCTATTGCATGAACATCTTCTCTTCCCTAAAGGTGATGTCTATACTCACTATGAACTTTCTCTCATCCGGATGCCACATTTTAAAACCCTTGACACCCTACAAACATGAATTTGACTGCTTTGGCATTTAACTTTCCTTTATTTTGGTGTACAAACCCTACACATCCAAAGACCTTGAGGTTTTCTAGGTTAGGGGGATGATTAGTCCACTTTTCCTCAGGGGTAAGCAACTCTAAAGTTGTGTGAGGGCACCTATTCAAGGTATAAACTGTGTAGGCTGCAGCTTCTACCCAATAATTTTTCCTAAGATAGCATCAGAAAGCAAAGACCTAACCCTTTCCATTATGGTTTTATTTAACCTCTCAGCAACCCCATTTTTTTGAGGTGTATACCTCACTATTCTATGCCTAGTTATACCATTCTCCTAAAAAATTTATCAAAGTACTAATTGCAAAACTCAAGCCCCTTATCGGTTCTAAAGTATTTTAACCTTTTAGATGTTTGATTTTCTATCATGGCTTTCCATTCCTTAAACTTCCTAAAAACTTGGTCTTTAGTTTTAAGATAGTATATCTAGCTCTTCCTAGAAAAGTCATCTATAATGGTTAGAAAATACCTTGAGCCACTAAGGCTTGGTGTAGGAAATGGTCCCTATAGGTCAGAATGGACGTAATCCAATGTTCCATTGATGGTATGCTGAGATTTTGTGAAATGTTGTTTGGTTGCTTTACCTAGAATGCAGTGTTTGAAGGAAATCAGACATGAGGATGCTGTAACTAAGTGCAATTACCTTCAAAGGAACGATCCTTCTGTACGGTTTTGTGTACGGTTCTGTAGCAATTACCTTAGTTACAGCATGCTTTCCACGAACAATTACCGTACACAAATGGAAACAACAGACTATGCACAAAACCGAAATTACAGAATGCTTTACTAAGAGCAATGGAAGAACAAACATACCTTTGAAGACTCATCTTCAACACCCTTGATCACAACGCTTAAACAACCCCCAAGAATGCAACACTTGAATGCTCGGACATTACGACCGCTACACTGCACGATCCATAGCAATCTTGAACACAACGATCACCTAGATCACGAACACAGTGAACGACCTCACAACTATGTCGAGTTGAGTATGATACCACCACAATGGCTACCTTGGTATTCTCGGTGTGAGAATCCAGAAGGGTGGGCTCTATATGGACTTAGTTAGAGGACGAGACCGAAGGAAAACAATCGTGTAAATGATTGAGCAAGTGGGAGATGTCAAAGTCTATCGTATAGACGATGCTCAATCGTTTAAGAAACACTATGCGATGGTTTAGCAAAAGCTGCACGATCGTTTAGCTAATTGGCCAGCTGAGTGACTATAGTATAGGAACACTCCACGATCGTCTAGTCTATCTAAGTTGTCATTTAGTAAATCTTATTTACTTGACAACCAAGCGTGAGTAATTTTCGAGAGTGGAAATCTCAAATCAACAACTACTAAATTTAGGAAAACATTTTTTCGTTTTATCTCACGGTTACCATGAAACCACTAATAACCTCCCACTCAATTAGTTATTAGAGAAAAAAAAAGATAATTATCCGATAATTTATATTATTATAAATATAAATGATAACCAAGTTATCATAGTATATATATAACCTATAGTTTTAATATTTCATCTCATGAAACATATAAACCATAGCTCTTTTTCTATTTCATGGTCCTTAATGTAAATCTCATTTACATTAATCCTCTACTTGATATATCTCATACACCATACTAATCATATCATATATAATTGAAGTACCTCTTGTGAATTTGAACATTTCAATTTAACACCAAGAACTAATCCTCAACTTGAATTCATTGAGCTACCAGGGAGACCTTATGGACCTGTAGCTCGAAGCTCCAACGATACGTGAATAACTAGTTAAACTCTTTAGTCACGGGATCAACCATTCGTTAACTGCTAGGCATTTCACTAAAGAACGACAGCTGAACTCTTCTTACTACAAATATATTATGTTCCCATCTTAACCAATCAACAGTACGATAACCCTTCACATATCGCTCGTAAGTACAGCTTGACCAATAACCGTTATGCCCCTATAGTTTCATCTAACTCTTTAAGTACCACTGATTCCTTTAATGAGCATAAGTCATAGTCCTACTATGACTGAGTTTTCTATTCCAAAGAGAAGTTGTGGCCACTATGTTCAAGCCTCGGAATCAGCCCTTAAAGGAGCAATCTATCTATTTATCCCTACTTCGGGGAAGAAGTGAATTTCATTTTGTGTAACTGAGTTCCCAGCTCCCAAATCAACAAGTTCCCAAAAAGGTACGCAAGTTGAGTTGGCAATCTGGCCACTCTCACTCATACAAATCAAAGAACCACCCTTAAAGACATGAGTTTCCAAAACACTCGGGATTAAGGTCATGTCACTTATGGTTCTTTAGGTGAGATGTAAGTCTCCAGTATCAATGATGTTATATACAGAGATGAATCATCTCGTGGTCCGATCATATACAAACTCTTTGTATAGGACACCCCCGCTCGCATGTCTCCATACGAATCTCCATATCGATCATATACGATCATATACAAACTCTTTGTCCGATCATATACAAAGAGGGTCGTATCCGTACTGTTACCAAGATCAGGAATCCCTCCTTAATCCTTATACTACAAACCTCTCTAGGTTACCACTCAAGGCATGATCCACTTGTATTTCTCATATTCATGCTTAAGTTTACATACAATAACCATGAAGCTTTGTTTATTTGATATGAGTAAATGCCAAAATGAAATAACTCTTATTTTATTCAGAACAATGTGTATATATTACAAACAACGAGACTTCGGGAGAATTATGACACCATTCCCAACAATCTCCAACTTGTCTTAATGCCTCAGGAGACTAATGTACAATACAAGATAAAGACATGTACAATATACAATAAACTAGGGCATACCCCAGTATCATCTCCTACTTGCCCTAGATAAGATGCTGCATGTCCCACAGACCCAGACTCTCCAGGTCACCCTCGAACAGTTTAGCTATGAGAGCCTTTGTAAACGGATCAGCAACGTTGTGCTCCGACGCGATCTTCGTGACTATCACATCACAACGATGCACAATCTCCCTAATCAAGTAGTATTTTCGCTCTATATGCTTGCCTCGACAATGACTCCGAGGCTCCTTCGAATTTGCAACAGCCCCATTGTAATCACAATAAAGAGTGATAGGAAAATCCATATTTGGATAACGTCCAAATCTGTAAGGAATTTCCTCAACCAAACAACCTCCTTAGCTGCTTCACAAGCGACTACGTATTCGGCTTCCATAGTAAAGTCCGTGATCCATCCTTACTTGATGCTTCGCCACACTACAACACCTCCATAAGAGTGAACACTGACCCTGATGTCGATTTGCAAGAATCTCTATCAGTTTGAAAGTCAGAGTATGTGTATCCTGTAAGGATCAGATCCTTATCTCCATACATAAGCATGTAGTCCCCCGTTCTCCGAAGATACTTGAGGATCGTCTTGACCACTGTCCAGTCATCAAATCCTGGATTAGACTGATACCGACTAACAATCCCTATTGTATAGCAAATGTCGGGTCTGGTACACAACATTGCATACATTAAGCTTCCAATAGATGAAGCATAGGGAATCTATCTCATCTCTTCAACCTCTTGAGGTGTCTTAGGACATCAATCCTTAGACAAAACGATTCCATACCTGAAGGGTAACAAACCCCTCTTAGAATCCTGCATCATATACCTGATCAACATTTGATCGATGTACGATGCTTGAGACAAGGTTAACCTTTTGTTCTTACGATCTCGAATGATTTGGATCCCTAGAACATACTGTGCCTCACCCAAATCTTTCATTTGGAACTGGGTAGCTAGCCACTTCTAAATGTCAGTCAGATACCCTACATCATTCCCAATGAGTAGGATATCATCCACATACAGTACTAAAAAAGCTATTGAGTTGTTGATGATCTTCTTGTAAACACAAGGCTCATCAACATTCTAATCAAAGCCAAACAACTTGACTGCAGTGTCAAATCTAATGTTCCATGATCTAGATGCTTATTTTAGCCCATAAATGGACCTATTAAGCTTGCAACTCTTTATTCTTGATCTGGAACTACGAACCCCTCTGGTTGAGCCATGTAGATGGTTTTCTCAAGATTACCATTAAGATAGGTAGTCTTGACGTCCATTTTCCATATCTCATAATTATAAAATGTGGCTATGGACATTGATAGAGTTAAGAATGACAATTGGTGAGAAAGTTTCATCATAGTCAACTCCTTCGACCTGGGTATAACCCTTTACTACAAGTCGAGCCTTAAAGGTTTGCATTTTTTCATCGACACCTCTCTTTCACTTATAGATCCACTTACACCCAATAGGTCTTACCCCATCAGGCGAATCCACAAGCTCCCAGACATTATTGAAGTACATAGACTCCATTTCCTGGTTTATGGCTTTAATCCATTCATCCTTGTCAACATCCTCCATTTCGTGCTTAAAAGACAATGGATCCTCAACCCCATCATTCGAAATGATGTTTAAGGCTTTAGTCAAACCCATGTAGCAATTCGATGGGTTCATAACCCTCCAACTATGTCGAGGTAGTCTCAACTCTTGAACTAGTTGATTAGATGCACCGACCTCAACAACTCTTGTTGATCTGTCAGCCTGCTCAACAACTTTTGTTGAACCCTTAGTAGTCTCAGTCTCACTAGAAATATCACGTAAAACAAGCTTACTTTGTGGCTTATGATCCCACATTTGGTCTTCTTCTAAGAAGACAGCATTTATAGAAACAAACACGTTGTTCTCACTCGGATCAGAGAAGTATCCACTCCTCGTTTCCTTGGGGTAGCCTACAAAGAGGCAAACTTTTGAACGTGGTTCCAACTCTTCGGGTTAGTCACAAGCACATGTGTCGGACACCCAAAAATCTTGAAGTGGCATAAACTACCTTTACGGTCTCTCTACAACTCCAAAGGTATTTCAGAAACACTTTTCGAGGGAACGTTGCCAAAATATATCATGCAGTCTCCACTGCAAAACCCCAAAACGAGTCTGGAAGATGAGCATAACTCATCATAGACCAAACCATATCGAACAAGGTTTTGTTTCTCCTTTCTGATACACCATTCTGCTGAGGTGTAGCTAGGGCCGAGAGTTAGGACGCAATCCCATGTTCTATCATATAGTTCTAGAATTGGAGGTCCATATACTCTCCACCACGATCAGACCGTAGTGTTTTTATCTTCTTACCTAACAAGTTTTCAACTTCAGCCTTATACTCTTTGAACTTGTCAAGGGCTTCAGACTTCTGTTGCATTAGGTAGAGATACCCAAACCTTGAATAATCATCTATGAAAGAGAGGAAATATTCATGCTCACCTCGAGCCTTAACATTCATCAGACCATAGAGATCTGAATGTACAAGCTCCAAGGCTTCCTTGGCTCTGTAACCTTTTCCAGTAAATGGTTGTTTGGTCATCTTGCCTTCGAGGCATGATTCACACACCGGCAAGGAGTTTTCTTTTAAACTCTTTAGAAGTCCACTTTTCACCAACTACTCAATCCTATTGAGGTTGATGTGACCTAACCTTAGATGCCAAAGATGGGCGTTTTCTCAGGAGAAATCTTTGTTCTTTTAGCTGTTGTTGTCGTACTAAACATTTCAATATTAAAAAAGGCTTTTATGACTAACAACCTTAGTACATATAAGTTACTTTCAATTGAACCAAAACTAATCTCCATTCCATTCTTGAAAATAAACACTTAATTCTCAGAAAAGGAGATGGTATACCCTTGTTCAATGACACAAGATACCGAGATTAAGTTCCTCTTGATATGAGGAATTACGAAAACATTATCCAGTAACAGATAATGTTTCTTGTCCAAAAATAACTTCAGCCTGCCTACAGTAACAACTGAAACAACCTCACCAATACCAACTCTAAGAGTCATCTCTCCCTGTGGCAATGTTTGCTAGGAACTGAATCCTTGGTAAGAGGAACTGACGTGATTGTTAGCACCCAAATCAAGGATCCATGCAGAATCATCATTCTCTACCAAACACGTCTCCAATACCAATAAATCAGATTTACTGTCCTTAGACATCCTTTTCTTTTCGAGAGTAGTGGGATTATTGATTAAAACATAAATAATCTCCAAGTTCCATGTCAGAGAACACTTCTCTTCTATGAACTCAATTGCTTTCTCTTCCTAGAGTTTAACTTGGGAACTGACACTGCTGGATTCGTCATCCATCCCTTTGTGCTCGAAAAGTAAAAATTGACATTCAAATAGATCTTGCATCAAGTCCATGATCTCGTGTGCAGTGACCATGTTCTTAACCCTTTTGGCCAGAACATCAGGTAAGCTAGCCAAAATGTGAAGTCGAGCCAATGAATTAGCCTGCATCCACACCTCATATGCATTACGAACACTTCGCGGTGCATCAAGGGTTGGGACTTGAGGACGCTCCTCAACCATGACAAATTCGAGGTCATTTACCACGAAATACGTTTTACAAGACTCTTTCCACTGTATGTAATTGGTCAAAATTGAGGCATTAAACTGAAATACTAATAAATTGCTGAAAATAAAAACACATTGACCTATGTTAGGTTTTAAGCAAATACCCGTTGAAAAACATACAACGCCCAATAAGGTTTAGTAAAACTAACATGAACCCCATGTGACATCTAGTTTCGCAATGACGCTTCAAAGGTTTAGGACAAAAGCCGCCAAAGAGAGGTTAATTATCCCTCATCTGAACCGAGAAATTCTCAACCAATCATTAATACCAAAACAACTCTTGATTCTATAACGACTAGCCATCATTGATTTGGTCAAGAGAACATTAACTTACTTAATAATCTCTCGTATGTGTGACCCGCCATTTTAGGCTCTAGAGATTCTCCCCAAGCAGCCAATTCGAAGGGAAAAGATCTGATTGGGGCAAAACCTAAAGGGACCCTATCCATTTCTCGAGTTTACATTGATCTTGACCAACTGCACAAAACGCATCCGAAGGAGGATGCTCCCAAGGCGCCACGAGGGAGTACAAAATGATCTCATAGTGTGAACCAATGACAGAGACCGTAGGACATGTTGACACACACCCTTCATCCACTTACTATAAACACTCTCTCCATCCATCTTGATATTGACTCATGCAAACACCATTCGAAGGGGGATGCTTCCAGGGCACTACGAGGCCAAGCATGAATCTCACGGTGTGAATATTCAAGGAGAAACGTGAGTAGAATAATTGACATATCAGATACATCTTTTCCTCCCACTGAGTATTTTATAACCTAGGGTTTAGTTTACTTAGAAAAAATACGACTAAGAATTTTAACTAAGCCACTTTTTACGTTTTCCCAAGAGTAACTTTTACCTTGGATAGTTGAAACAACTTTTGATCATCATCCATTAAATTCTTTAACGGAGTCTTTGACCAACTATCGCATGCTTGCAGAAAATCTATCTAATTCACCTTTCTAGGTAGGTTCCCAGGAAGGGGTATTTCGTTTTCGTCAACTTAAGTACCCCAGCCTATACAGAACTCGCCTTAGACAAAAGGTCCCTTATAAATAGATTTAATACAATTTTAATCTTTTATGCCAATCAATTTAATCCTATTAAACTAATTAAAAAATATTAAAACTAGTTTACTAATCCTATTAGAACCTTTGAACTTAGGTCTATCTTAATCCAATTTTAAAACCCTTTTAAAAAACATGAGTTCACCCTATGTCCGAATGCAACTCTTTCCTATCGATTTTAGTTCTAATTTCCTTTATAACACTTATAGCGAAAACAACTAAAACCAACCACAATGCAAAGCTAAATACATACAAGGCATTCATAACGTTTATAAACGGCCTAAGTGTCATGCTCCATGCATTGTTCATTCATTGCCACATTTTATATAACACTTATAGAAACAAGCAATGAACCAAACAAAACATGCTTCCATTTACCCTTATACTATAATGCTTATAATATAAAGATGATGCATGAATATGCTCACTGCATGCAAAAATATAACTCTTATATTTTCATGGTGCATGCGCATGCTTAATTTCTTCATGCAATGTTATAACATTTATAATACATAATGCATGCATAATTGCACAACCTAAGGTGGGATTCAAATCTATATGTCAAACACTTTGCCATATAAACAACATACATCTCATGTATAATAAATAAATGTTGATGAACGAGGAAAATTTGCCTCAAATCCTCATAAACAAAAACTAACTATTACAAAACAAGGAGTCTCCGATTCCAACAGGCGAATCGGATCTTGAACCATCCGGGCGAAGATACGCGTCTCCACTGATCAGGTACCAAACTTCCCCTCCATCGTCTACACGAAAGAACAAATGGTTTACTCAATCGTTTACCTACGCTTCCAGAGCTAAACGATCTTTTAGCAACGATCGTGTACCTTTTATTATGCGATGAAGCATGAGGTACGTGATCGTGCAGCGCACTCCGCAATGCAAGTCTTATACAATCGTCTAAATGACTACGATGCAGTGAAGCACTATCGTCTAAATGATCCCTGACCGAGTGCCTTCATATCGTATACTGCATGATCATGTAGTCGGTGAGTATGCGATGAGCATGCTAACTACACAATCGTTTAACGTGCACCTTCTACAAAATAATGAGCATCAAATGCTTTTACTAAGATCGTCTACCTACAACGTCTCTACGATCGGGAAACCAACGCTACGCGATAGAGTAAATGATTTATCCGATCATTTAGTAAATACTACACGATCGTTTAGATAAATTCCAATGATCATTTACCTGAGGCTACACGACATGACCAACTTTTGGTCTTCTTCTTCGCTAAGAACCATATCTCCATGCTTCAAAACTTCATCATGAACGACTCGAATATCTCAAACACTTTGAATTAAAGACTCGATTGCATGCTAATTATGCCCAAAAACACAGAGGCCCTCACAAATTAACACTTTGTAATTTAAAGAAAACTTTAAACAGAGGCAATTAAACACGTAAACATTCATCAACATCATGCATAAATGCATTTAACAATTAAACGCAATGCAAAAAACCTACCACGATTGTAAAGTTCAAAACAAAAGTGAAATTTGGAATATTGTTTGGTTTTTGTCCTAAAAACTCATAGTTTGTAAAATAATGAACATTTTCTATTATGAATATACTTGTTATTGATCTCATAAATTGTATGAAAGTCTAAATCCAATAAACTAAGACCCATGACTATTGTATAAGTACTTGAACTTTATGTGGAGACATAAGAGTGGATTGGGTTCGATTAGATAGTCAAAATGATCTATGGTACATGAATGAGGTTAGGTACCTTATTCTGGTAACATCAGTGGATGCGACTTACTCTATATTTGTTACAAAGAGTTGTAAAGAGCTATATACAATGTGATCCAAATTCGTACATATTATGACATGAGGAGTGGGGGCGTCCTACGCAATGAGTTTGCATAAGATCAAGACCAAGAAATAAGTCACTCTTACTTTATAACATTGTTTACTGTTTAAGACTGATTATTTCACCTACATGACCTAGGTAACTCGATCTTAATCCTGAGCTAACTATGAACTCCTGTTTATTCGGGATTGCCCTTAGATTTTTATAATTGAGGGTTGGCTCAACAGCGCCGGCTCAATAAGACTCCCATTTCAGGGGTAAGACTGGATAGATAGCTAGGAACAGAGGGTGCAAGACGGAGTTCATGCCTGCCGAATTTAGTAAAAAGAGGTTTTTCCATTATCCATCACCTAAGTAGCTCACTCAATTGGCATTTTCTTTGACTTGTTTTCTCCAATCATGAGCTGCAACTGATGCAACTCACTCCATTGCATGTTGATCTGCAATATAGTGAAGAGATTGGAGTGAAAATCGGGCATGTAGTCTATAGAGATTTTGAGAGACAATTTGGTTTTAAGAAAGTGTTCTTCAACTAGTTTTCTACAGTGAGCATTTCTCCTTCTACCCTTGATTCAAGCTTGTTTTGAGTCCCACAATTCAATCTAGAGTACAAAGAAAATAGTGGGAAATATCTTGACGTGGTCTACAACAAGATTTGGAGAAGATAGCAGCTGGTGAAGGAGCTTTGAACAAGTTCTACAAAAGGTATGTCTTGAAACTCATTTGTTTCTGCAAAAGCATGCTTTATATTTTGCCAAAATTTGTGAATTTGAGTGCTTAGATGATCCTTGTGCTTTCGCTGTTGTTGATACGATCCTACAATTGGCATCAGAGAATGAAATAAGCATTCAATTCGGTTTAATTTTGGTCTGGTGTGTATTTTATATGAGAAATATGAAACTGGTGAACTGATATAGTTTTTTGAGTTTTGGCTATTTAATTCTCTTTAATTTTTCATTTAAATTAGTAATTGGCTCTGGTTTGATGAGGTTTTATGTGTTAGTAAGAGTCTGTAATTTATTTGGAGTCATTAAAGTCGAAATTAAGATGTAATTGAAGAAATAAGTGAAGGTGGCCGAGCTGCTATTCCGGTTTTTCCAACTTCAACTCAAAATTGTTGTTGAGGTTTCAGTTGCAAAGCGATCATCTAGCTCTAGACGCTACACGATGTGAAGAAAAGCTAGACGATTGTATAGAAATGGGTGTTGGTCGTTGTGTTATTGAACGCTGGACGATCATGTACCTGCGGGAGCTAAATGATGCGTTCAATTTTTCATACAATAGCACTAAGTGATCGTTTAGCTTTGGCGTGGGAACTAAACAATACGTTGAATTTACTATACGATGGTACTACACAATTGTTTAGCTACGATGTGCGCTAAGCGATGCGGTGAAGTACTGCGCGATAGCGCTGAGCGATCGTTTTAGATGCATAGCTAAGCGATCGTGTAGACGAAGTGCTAAGAGATTCGTTGAAGTTTCTATGTGATGGAACTAAATGATTGCTTACCAATAAAATGCTAAGCGAAGTGATGATGTTCTATATGATGGAGCTAAACGATCACTTAGCTACGACGGATACTAAGCGATGACATGAATGAGCTAGGCAATGGTGTTAAGCAATCGTTTTGTTCTTTGCGATAGAACTAAGCGATAGTTATGCGATAACTAAGCTATGGAGTTGAGCGATCGTGTAGTTCTATATGATAGAAGTAAGCGATCGTTTAGCTTCAGCAGACACTAGGCGATCGTGTAGCTTTATGCAATAAATTTAAATGATCATTTAGTTGAGGCAAATACTAAACGATTGTGTAGTTCTTCACAACACAAGGCGATGGAGCTAGACGATAGCCTTCAGCGCTACACGATCGGCCCTGTCTCTTATACACATCTAGATGTGTATAAGAGACAGACACAAGGCGATGGAGCCAGACGATAGCCCTTCAGCGCTACACGATCGGCCTTTGCAAGATTTTGAGGTTGGACCAAGAGCAGCCGGATCGACCGGTTTTCTCAAGGCCCAGTCCGGTTCAGTCTCAAAGTGTTTTTGGCTAGTCCTGTTTAGACTTTGATGGTCCAGTTCAGACTCATCCAGTCCGGTTCAAGATGCTTGGGTTCGGTTTGGAGTTGTTCGAGCGGTTCAAAGACATTTTAGAAGCTGATTGTAATAGTTAGGCTTCTGTTTGCTTGTTCTTGCCAAAACTAAAACCACGTCAGTCTATGTTTAATTATTTATTCATTTGATGTATTTTATAATTAAATAAATATTGCATGTGCATATAGTATGCCATTTAGAATTAAAATCCCACCATAGGAAGCATGTTACATGCATTAAAAGTATGTTATAATTGTTATAATATATAATATGCATGTTAGGGTTTTTTGTATTTAATATAAATATTATATTAAAAGTTGAAAGCCTCATGTATGTTATGGATGTATAGCATGTCTAAAGTTTTATAAGTTGTTATAAAATTGGGTTAGACATTTGAAATCCATAAACAACAGTCGCATGCTCACGTAGGTTGACCACTTGTTTGAATTGTTAAAACTTATAAAACCTAGGTTACAAACTCAACTGTTATAAAATCATGTCTAAGGTTGGGGGTATTTAAGTTGAGGGTTTACAGAACACCTCCTACCTGGGGATTATGGCCGAATTATTGAGCATTGGTAACCGGTTTTATGAGCATACGTGAGTGATGTGAGGTAATAAAATGGGTTATCATCTAGACATCATAAGTTAAAATCCAATTATAAGAGTTATACTTGTATAAACCATATAGACTTAGGGTTATTTTATTAGCCCAAAAGAACCTAAGTATAAATCTACCCAAATAGAACACTTTAGTGGCAGTTTAATAACTTCTATATGATAGAAGTATTAGAAAACTTCAGTGAGAGATTAATAACATATATGATACATTATTTTTAGCTCTCACATCTCAAAGAGTTCACAATCCAAATTTAAGCGGTACTTCGTGTCAACCTGAGAGTGACCTCTATTCAAAAAGTATTTTTTAGCTTAAATCTAGATTTCGGTGAATAAGAGGAAGTTGTTCAAATATAAGTCTTTTAAACAATATACAGATTTCAACTGCCATGTCTCCACATAGCTTACACCGTGAGATTCATACGACGCTTCGTGTCACCCTGGGAGTGACCTCCATTCGGAAAGTGTTTTGTATGAGTCAATATCAAGGTAAACGGAGGAAGTAGTTCATAGTAAATTGGTGAAGGATATGTGTTAATATATCCTACGGTCTCCTCCATTAGTCTGAACCATGAGATTCCTATGTTGCGCCTGCTGGTTTGTTTTAGGCAGCCTTTTGCTAGTCGTTTAGCGACGGATATCCCATCGGAGGGTTGTAACATAGGATTCAGAACAACACAGGCTTCAGTAAAATGAATAGGGTCTTATAGTTCTATCTTGGATGTTGTCTTCTATCTTGGAGGCAAATTCATATTGTCCTATAGGATCTGAAAATGGTGGGTCACACTTATAAGAATTACTAAGTTGTTTGTAAAGATCTTGACCGAAAACGATAACCAAACGACTATAGGAATAAGAGTTATTCCAGAGATAATAGGAATAAGAGTTATTCCAGAGATAGTGTTTGGTTAAAATTGTTTGTTTTAGTGAAAGAGTATCTACCTGCCCCTGGTAGCAGATATTCTGACTCACTAAAATATCATTGCAAATAAATAATGGTTATGGGTACATTTTACTTTTTGCTAAAACTTGATTTTGGATTTAGTTACAATTTGCTAATTAGAATTTGTTTGTATTTTATCAGCATGTCGAATTCTAGAATACTCACTTCTAATGTACATAACAATAAAATCAAATCGACAAACAAATTACTAGCGGTTGATTATACCAACAGAGTTTTAACAAAGGATTATCCTCTATCTCCCAACCCATCTGAAATTATGAATTATGTAGATGAGAATGCACAATTTGAACAACAAGATAAATATGATTTACTTGTTATCGAAGTATGTTTAGTGGAAAATGATAAAATCTGGATAATTGATTCAGATGCCGCTAATCATTTATGTACTATCTCACAGGAAACAAGTTCCTAGAGACAGTTGACAGAAGGTGAAACAATTTTTAAGGTAGGGACCGGGGATATTATTTCAGCCAAAGCAGTGGGAGATATGAAGTTATTTATAGGAGATAAGTACATTTATTTGAAAAATGTATATTATATTCCTTCTATGAAAAGGAATCTAATATCTGTCTCTTGTTTGCTAGAACAAAATCATAAAGTTTATTTTGAAAATGATGAAGTGTTCATCAAAATGGGAAATAAATAGATTTGCTCTGCAAAAATAGAAAATAACTTGTACATTTGAAAACCAACTGAGGTCAAAGCTGTTTTGAACATAGTGATGTCTAAAACTACTGGGACTTATAAGAAGAGGAAGATTTCTCCAAATGCTTATCCTTGGCACTTGAGACTGGATCATATAAATCTCAATAGGATTGAGAGGTTGGTTAAGAACGGTCTTTTAAACAAGTTGGAAGACAATTCATTACCCTTTGTGAGTCATGTCGAGGGTAAAATGACAAAAAGATCCTTTTCTAGAAAAGGTATTAGAGCCAAAGAACCCCTATAACTGATTCATTCAGACTTATGTGGGCCTTTAAATGTTAGAGCGAGAGGAGGGTATGAATTATCAGTTCTATAAATGATTATTCCAAGTATGGGCATGTTTATCTAACGCGCCAAAAGTCTGAAACTTTTGAAAAGTTCAAAGAGTATAAGGCTGAGGTTGAAAACTAATTAGGTAAAAAGATTAAAACACTTCGATTGGATCGAGGTGGTGAGTATATGAACATAGAATTTTAGAACTATTTGATAGAACATGGAATTTAGTCTCAACTCACAGCCCCTAACACACCTCAGTAGAACGGTGTGGCAGAAAGGAGAAACAAAACCTTGTTGGACATGGTTTGTTCCAAGATAAGTTATGCTTAGTTACCAAATTCTTTTTTGGGACACGCAGTTGAGACTGCGGTGTATATTTTAAACATGGTTCCCTCGAAAAGTGTTTCTGAAACACCTTACAAGCTCTGGACAGGACGTAAAGGAAATTTACATCAGTTCAGAATTTGGGGTTGTCCAGTACATGTGTTGGTACAAAATCCTAAAAAGTTGGAACACCGTTCAAAAGTATGTCTATTTGTAGGCTACACAAAAGAAAAAGAAAAGGTGGTCTCTTTTATGATCCTCAAGATGATAAAGTGTTTTTATCGATAAATGCAACCTTCTTGGAAGAAGATTATATAAAGAACCATCAACCTCACAGTAAGCTAGTAATAGAAGAAATGTCCAGAGAAACGATAAATGTATCAATAAGAGGTGTTGATCGAGTAAATCCTTCAACAAGAGTTGTTGATAGAGCAGGTCCGTCGACAAGAGTTGTTGATGAAACTGATACTTCACATCCTTCTCAAGAGTTGAGAATGCCTCGTCGTAGTGGGAGGGTTGTGTAATAGCTTGACCAGTACATGGGTTTAACTGAAACTCAAGTCATCATACCAAATGATGGTTTAGAGGATCCATTGTCTTTTAATCAAGCAATGAATGATGTAGACAAAAACCAATGGATTAAAGCCATGGACCTTCAAATGGAATCTATGTATTTCAATTCTGTCTGTGATCTTGTAGATCAACGAGAGTAAAATCCATCAGTGTAAATGGATCTACAAGAGAAAACGAGACCAAGCTGGTAAGGTACAAACGTACAAAACTAGACTTGTGGCAAAAGGGTTACCTAAAGAGAGGGGTTCGATTTTGAAGAAACATTCTCTCCAGTTGCCATGATAAAGTCTATTAGAATACTCTTGTCCATAGCCACATTTTATGATTATGAAATATGGCAAATGGATGTCAAGACAGCTTTTCTGAATGGCTATCTTGAAGAGAGTATCTGTATGTCTCAACCAAAATGATTTATACAGTAGGGTCAAGAGCAAAATGTTTGCAAGCTTAATCGATCCATTTATGGATTAAAATAAGCTTTTAGATCCTGGAATATGAGATCTGATGTTGTGATCAAATCTTAAGGTTTTGAACAAAATATTGACGAACCATGTGTATACAAGAAGACCGTCAACAAAACTGTCACTTTTCTGGTGTTGTATGTTGATGATATTCTACTCATTGGGAATGAGGGAGAATATCTAGTTGACGTTAAGAGATGGCTCACTTTGAAATTCCAAATGAAAGATTTGGGAGAAGCACAATATGTTCTTGGAATCCAAATAGTTTGGAATCACAAGAACAGAACATTGGCATTATCTCAAGCATCTTCTATAGACAAGATATTATCTAGGTATAAAATGCAAAATTCCAAGAAAGGATCTTTATCTTTCAAGAATGGAATTCACTTGTTTATGGAACAGAGTCCGAGGACACCTCAAGAAGTTGAGAAGATGAATCAAATTCCATATGCATCTGCAATTGGTAGTTTGATGTATGCAATGTTGTGTACTCGTCCCGATATATGCCATGTTGTAGGAATTGTCAGCAGATTTCAGCCCAATCCTAGTCATGACTATTGGACTGCTGTTAAAAACATTCTCATGTATATTCGGAGAACGAGAGATTATATGCTAGTGTATGGTCATAAGGATTTGATCCTTACTAGATACACTAATTCTAACTTTCAAACCAATATTGATTCGAGGAAATCAACTTCGGGGTCAGTATTCGCTCTGAACGGAGGAGTAGTTGTGTGGAGGAGCATCAAGCAGAGTTTTATTGCAGACTCCACAATGGAAGCTGAATATGTAGCTACAAGCGAAGCAGCAAAAGAAGTAGTTGGCTCAGAAAGTTCTTCACAGATCTGGAAGTAGTTCATAGTATGCACCTGGCTATCACTCTCTATTATGGCAGTAGTGGAGTAGTTAAAACTTCAAAGGAACCACAAAGCCATAAAAGGGGAAAGCATATCGAATGGAAGTACCATCTCATCAGGGAGATTATACACAAAGAAGACGTCATTATCACCTAGATTGCTTCTTAAGACAACTTAGTTGATCCATTTACGAAGGCTCTCTCGGCTAAAGTGTTTAAGGGTCACCTAGAAGGATTAGGTCCATTTATGGGTATTGTAATGCCCTAGTTTATTGTATTTGTACATTTTATTCACTCCATGAACATTGTATATACTTGTATATATTGATCCACTGGAGTTTTAGTCCAAGTGGGAGTATTGTTGGGTTTTATATCCTAAAAACTCATTGTTTGTAAAATAATAAACATTTTCTATTGTCAATATACTTGTTATTGATCTCATAAATTGTATGAAAGTCTAAATCCAATAAACTAAGACCCATGACTATTGTATGAGTACTTGAACTTTATGTGGAGACATAAGAGTGGATCGGGTTCGATTAAATAGTCAAAATGATCTATGGTACATGAATGAGGTTCGTACCTTATTCTAGTAACACCATTGGATGCGGTTTACTCTGTAGTTGTTACAAAGAGTTGTAAAGTGCTACATACGATGTGATCCTAATTTGTACATGTTATGACATAAAGAGTAGGGGCATCCTATGCAATGAGTTTGCATAAGATCAAGACCAAGAAATAAGTCACTCTTACTTTATAACGTTGTTTACTATTTATGACTGATTATTTCACCTAGATGACCTAGGTAACTTGATCTTAATCCTGAGCTAACTATGAACTCCTGTTTATTCGGGGTCGCCCCTAGATTTGCATAGTTGAGGGTTGCCTCAACAGCGTCGGCTCAATAAGACTCTTATTTCAAGGGTAAGACCAAATAGATAGCTGGGGACATAGGGTGTAAGACGGAGTTCACGTCTACCCGATTTAGGGGTAAGAGAAAGGTTGTTCTCTCAAGTACTGAATCCAAGTCTTGAACAAGGGGCCCCACCCTCTCACTGGGCTGAGAGAGATTGGTTTAGTGATTGGATCAAAAACCAGTTGTTCATTAGAGGATCAGTAGGGACTTGAGGAATATGATGTAATCTCGGGGGTAAAATAGATATTTGACCCAATCGTTATTACGAACGACCTATGAAGGATCGAGTTGCTGATTATGGTTAAATCATGTGGACATAATATATCTATAGTGAAGGGAGTGCAACTATGGGCTTTAGTGAAGTGACCCATTAGTTAACGAATGGAGATTAATTTGGTCTAATGAGTTTAGCCAATTAATCTCAGATCGTTGGAGCCCATGATCTATAGGTCTGCGAGGTCCCCCTACTTGTTCGTAACGGACTAGCTCTAGAATAGCGTGATAAGTTAATTTGAAAGGTTCAAATTTGAATTAAGGAAACTAGTAATTATATGAGATATAATTACATGTTTAATTTGAGAATTAAACGGAATAAGAGAATTTATATATTTAAATATGATTTAAATATATAAAGATGGATATGTGTTAAAATTAATTTAATATTTTATATTAAATTAATTAAAGTTTTATTTAATAATTAATTTATGAAATTAATTAAAATTTTCATTTTTAAAATCAAAATAGATTTTATAAAATCAAATTTTGATTTTTTGATAAAATTCAAAAATTAGAAAACAAAACACACAAAATAGAGAAAAAAGTTTTTTCATTATCCATCACCTAAATAGCTCACTCAATTGGCATTATCTTTACCTTGTCTTCTCCAAGCTTGAGCTGCAACTCATGCACTCACTCCTTTGCATGTTGATCTGCAATATAGTGAAGAGATTGGAGTGAAAATCGAGCATGCAATCTATAGAGATTTTGAGAGAAAATTTGGTTTGAAGAAAGATTTCTTCAGCTAGTTTTCTACAGTGAGCATTTCTCCTTCTACCCTTGATTAAAGCTTGTTTTGAGTCCCACAACTCAATCTAGAGCACCAAGAGAATAGTGGGGAACATCTTGACGTGGTCTATAACAAGATTTGAAGAAGATAGCAGCTTGTGAAGGAGCTTTGAAGAAGTTCTACAAGAGGTATATCTTGAAACTCACTTGTTTCTGCAAAAACATACTTTATATTTTGCCAAAATTAGTGAATTTGAGTGCTTAGATGATCTTTGTGTTTTTCCTGTTGTTGATACAATCCTACAAATATTAGAACAATCTGGTTTTGATACCAAATGAAGGAAATCAGATATGAGGATTTTCATTAGTAGCAGAGGGATTGTTCCAAATTTCAATCGTATATGAACATTAACAATTACAGTACACAAACAGAAACAACAAGCTATGCAAAAAACCGAAATTACAGCATGCTTTACTAAGAGCAAGGGAAGAACAAACATACCTTTGAAGACTCATCTTCAACACCTTGATCACGAACGCTCGAATAACCCGCAAGACTGCAACACTTGAACACTCGAACACTACAACCGCTACACTGCACGATCCATAGCAATCTCGACCACAACGATCACCCAGATCACGAACACAGTGAATGGCCTCCACAGAACCTCGACTATGTCGAGTTGAGTATGACACCACCATAATGGCTACCTTGGTATTCTCTGTATGATAATCTAGAAGTGTGGGCTCTGTGTGGACTTGGTTAGAGGACGAGACCGAAGGAAAACAATCGTGTAAACGATTGAGCAAGTAGGAGATGTCAAAGTCTATCGTATAGACGATGCCCAATCGTTTAACAAACTCTATGTGATCATTTAGCAAAAGTTGCACAATCTTTTAGCTAATCGGCCAGCTGAGTGACTATTATATAGAAACACTCCACGATTGTCTAGTCTTTCCAAGTTGTCATTTAGTAAATCTTATTTACTTGACAGCCAACCATGAGTAATTTCCGAGAGTGGAAATCTCATATCAAAAACTACTAAATTTAGGAAAATATTTTTCCTTTTATATCACGGTTACCATGAAACCACCAATAATCTCCCACTCAATTGGTTATTAGAGAAAAAAAAGATATTATATACTATTATAAATATAAATGATGACCAACTTACCATAGTATATTTATACTATTTTTTTAATATTTCATCTCATGAAACATATAAACCATAGCTCTTTTTCTATTTCATGGTCCTTAAGTAAACCTCATTTATATTAATCCTCTACTTGATGTATCTCATACACCATACCGATCATATCATATATAATGGAATTACCTCTTGTCAATTTGAACATTTCAAATCAACACTGAGAATTGATCCTCAACTTGAATCCATTAAGCTACCAAATGAATCTTATGGACCTGTAGCTCGAAGCTCCAACAGTACGTGAATAACTGACTAAACTCCTTAGTCACGGGATCCACCATTCGTTAACTGCCAGGCACTCCACTAAAGACCGACAACTGAACTCTCCTTACTACGGGTATATTATGTGTCCATCTTAACCAATCAACAGTGCGATAACCCTTCATAGATCACTCGTAAGTACAACTCGGCCGATAACCGTTATCCCCCTGTAGTTACATCGAACTCCTTGAGTACCACTGATCCCTCTAAGGAACATAAGTCATAGTCCTACTATGACTGAGTCCTCTCTTCTAACGAGAAGTTGTGGCCACTATGTTTACGCCCCGGAATCAGCCTTTAAGGGGGCAATCTATCTACTTACCCCTGCTTCGGGGAAGGAATGAATTCCATCTTGTGTAACTGAGTTCCTAACTCCCAAATTAGACAAGTCTCCAAAAAGGTAGCCATGTTGAGTTGTCTAGCCATTCTCACCCATACTAATCAAAGGGTCGCCCTCAAAGGCAGGAGTTCCCAAAACACTCAGGATTGAGGTCATGTCATATATGGTCATTTAGGTGAGATGTAAGTCTCTAGTATCAACGGTGTTATATACAGAGACGAATCATCTCGTGGTTCGGTCTTATACAAACTCTTTGTATAGGATACACTCGCTTGCATGTCTCCACATGAATGGTCAGGATCTACCATCTATAGTAGTTTACAACGCTTGCAAACCTCTACAAAGAGGGTCGTATCTGTAGTGTCACCAGGATCAGAAATCCCTCCTTAATCCTTATATTACAGACCTATTTAGGTTATCACTTAAGGCATGATCCACTTGTATATCTCATATACATGCTTAAGTTTACATACAATAACCATGGAGCTTTGTTTATTGGATATGAGTAAATGTCAGAATGAAAGAACTTTTATTTTATTTAGAACAATCTGTATATATTACAAACAACGAGACTCCGAGAGAATTAGGACACCAATCCTAATAGTGTTCACAAAAGGAAAGGTGCTCGCTGATACGTTTGGGCAGTATTCCTTGCTTAGACAGTGCTTGAATCCCTTTTTCACTAATATGGGATAGTCTTTTATGTCAGAAGTCAGTCTCTATATAGCTTGTTGTTGAAACTGTGTAGGCACTTGTCATCATCTCTACTCCTCTCACAATATAAAGGTCATTGACCTTTTCACCAACAAACATAACCTTGGAATCCTTGATCACCTCAAGAACTCCACCTTTTCCTCTACATTCGCACCCAATGGAGTCCAATACCCAGAGATATCAAGTTTCTCTTGAGAAAAGGTACATGTCTCACGTTTCTTAGAAGCTTGATTGATCTATCCTTTAGCTTCAAGGATACTGAACCAACCACATTGATCTTGCAGGCTTCATTATTTCTCATGTACATAGATTCTCCATCTACATCCTTGTAAGTATTAAACCAAGGTCTAAATGGTGTCATATGATAGGTACAATCTGAGTCAAGTACCCAGTCATTCTTCCCAAGAGGGTTGATTTGGTTGTTTTGGTTTCTAGTCGAGGCTAAGGCATCAAAATAAAAGTAGGAACCTTCAACCACCGAAGCTTCTGGTTGTTTTCCTTTCTGATCCTTCTGATCCTTCTCTTTTTCTTGATTTTTATTTTTCAAGTTTTAGCAATCTCTCATCATGGTACCTTTCTTCTTGTAGTAGTTGCATCTCAACTTTGTCTTAGGTTTGTGCTCTTCACCTGAATAATTTTTATTCCCCTTAGACTAATTCTGCTTGTTCTTATCCTTGACAAACAGCCCATCTGCACTAGACTGCTTCTTCTTGACTGACTAAAGCTCTAACTCTCTAGTTCTTAATGTTGAAATGATGGCATCAGTGGTAACTAATTCTCTGTCATATTTCAAGGAACATATCTAAATCATGTCAATTCCATGGAAAACATGTTTTACTTAAAATGAGAAACAATTTCACAAATATGTTGTTTGGCAATCCATTTAAACACTTAGCATGGGAAATATCTTCAAGAAATCATAGTTTCTAAATCATTAAAATAGTAAGTCATCACATAGTCACTCATAGTTCATTGGCCTCTTAACGGGTTATACGCCTCTCCTAGCTCTTTTTGGCCTGAAAGAACATAATTCTTGGTTAAATTACTTAGAATTCTTAGCAAAATACCTCAAATATTTCATGTACTAAAGGAACTTTCATCAACAAAGAAAACTTTACTAGCGGGATCCTCCTCATGAGTGAGATCGTCATGAGCGAGATCAGCGAGATCCTCATGAGCGAGATCAACGAGATCCTGGCAAACTGTCATCCTAGCGATGCTAACCTTACCAGCAAGATTCAGCCCAATTTCTAGCGAGATTCCCTTCTAAAGCGAGATCCTCATCACAAAATTAGCGAGACTTTCTTCATTAGCGAGATTTCCTTCATTAGCAAGATCCTCTTTCTCCATATGAGTTGTTTGCTTGTTCTTCCCAAGCAGCTGTCTGCTTATGTACAACTTCTTTATTACAATTTCAAAAATTCATAACTCAAAATAGATCCCTCTTTTGAAGAAACTTCCTTTTTCAAACATTTTTAGAATAGAGTTAGCAACATTACCTTAAAATTTCAGCTAAAAAATTCTCGTCGTTTAATCTGGAGATTCAAAATTCATCATTGGCCCCAATTCAAGCAGTTGCCTGCTTGTTCAACAATTTCTAGTTCAAACTTCAAAATTATATAACTCGATTTCCAGGCCTCATCTTAAAATGTTTCATTCATAAATGAGTTAACAATATTTTCTCAAAGTTTTAGCTCAAAACGCTTCGTAATTCGTCCTGGAGCTTCAATTCTTCACTGATGGCCTAGATTCACTCAAGAAACAAACCCTTCGTCTTTATTTTGCCCCTCTGGCCTTATTC
>NC_052353.1:29964742-30042062 GCF_009727055.1 Benincasa hispida
AACCCTTCGTCTTTATTTTGCTCCTTTGGCCTTATTCTGGCGAGTTTTCCTTCCAGCAGCCCAGCCACAGAAAATAGACACATAGAGCTTTCGAATGCCACTGGAATTACACAAATAGCCTAAGTAGTTTGTCCAAACCAACCCAATGAACTCGACCTTCTTGCTTATATTACCACCCACAATCCAGCATGAACTCTCCTTGTGCCACTTGGCCCACTATTGGTGATGAAGGGATAGGATTTAGTAAATTTCCTTTTGCTAACTTCACTCACAATATTACTTCAGCACCATACCTCATTAGATGGCATGGTCTCATTCATATGCTTATTATGCATTCCATTATCAAGCATGACCTTCCTTAGCCTAGCCGAGTTTTGTCCTACTTTTACGCTTAGCTACCCCAGAGCCTATTTCTTCTTGCTTACATCTTCTACTTTACATCTTCTACTTTTTCTAAGACATAGCTTCATTTAGCTCATTAGAAGACATCACATTACTTACTCTTACTTGAAGTAATTAGGGTTTGGGTTTTACAGTAGGTCACTTCACTAAAGACCCACAGTCGCACTTTTAATACTGTAGATATATTCCTATGTCCATGAATATAATTGAGTAAGTAAACTATTTGTGAATCGCTCGTAATTACTGTTGGGTCAAATTACTGTTTTATCCCTTTAATTACATCCCTTTAATTACTATCGCCCTTATAGATAAGAATTCATAACTCACTCAAAATTTAGATCGAGTCACCTATAGTAATCTTATGAATTTTTATCCTCTTCAATTAACGGTCTTATAAAGAGAGATTAATTATTTTGAGGTTATGACTTATACAAACTCTTACCCCCACTCATATGTATTCACATGAACGATTTGGATCAAATCATTTGTAACACTTTACAATTGTTTTAACAATTACAAAGTGGGTCATATCTATAGTGTTACCATGATAAGGCACCCAACCTTATCTATATACTGCAGACCATGTACGTTATTACTTAAACATGGTCCACCTGTATGTGAAACACATATATATTCAAGTTAAATAAAATAACTTGGAATCTTAGTTTATTCGATTGAGTTAATGCAATCTAAATGTTGAATAAAATCACACCTTATTTTATAAAATAAATATTTCGCATATAGTAATCTCTCACTTACCCTAAAGCTAGCAAGGTGTACAATACAAAGTACAATAAAAGTAAAGTACAAAATACAATAAACTAGGCATACATTATACCTAGTAACATCTCTCACTTGCACTAGACAAGATGAAACATGTCCCGTAGACCCATACTTCTAAATGACCCTTAAACCTTAGACATGAGACCTTTTGTAAATGGATCAGCAACAATGTGCTCCAAAGTAATCTTCGTGACGATTGTATCTCCAATATCAAATTATACTTACACTGTATATGTTTTCCTCTATTGTAGCTTCTAGGTTTCTTGGAGTTTGCTACAACACCACTATTATCACAATAAAGAGTGATAGGCATTGACATGTTAGGAACAACTTCTAGGACTGTCAAAAACATCTTGAGCCAAACAGTTTCTTATAAGCAGCTACATACTCCGCCTCCATGTTAGAGTCAGCATTACAACATTGCTTTGTGTACGCCAGACTACAGCTCCTCTATTAAGAGTAAACACTGATCTTGATGTAGATTTTATGGGATTCCTATCAGTTTGAAAATCAGAGTCAGTGTATCTTGTAAGGATTAAATCCCTAGCTCCATATATGGACATGTAATCCCTTGTTCTCCTAAGATATTTGATGATTGTGACATCCCGAATATTTAAATAATTTTAATTTAATTATTTTGAAATATTTGGGTTGTATTTTTTGGAATTATTAAAGTTAAAATTAAGTTAATGTGTTAAGCTAGTTAATTCAATTTTACAATTAAGAAAGGATTTGGTAGTTTGAATATTAATTTTTGAGTGAAGTGAGTCTTCGATTTAAATTGTGGAAGATTGGGAATTTAGAGAAGGAAATATGTGAATATATATATAATGTCAAACTAGGATTTTGACCTAGAGGTTATGTATGTATATATAAATAAATATGAAAAAAAAAAAAAAAGAAATTAAATCAATCCTCAATTCGCGTGCACTGAAACCCTCATCAACCCATCTTCTTCATGTAGGTGTTGAACGTCTCTTCCCCTCTTGACATCAGACGTTGTGCCACCACCTCCCTCCGTCGTTTGTTGTGGGTCTAGCGATATTGACTGACACCGAGCTGCAGCTCGCCGCCCAGTCCAGTCAATCGGTCATGCGGCCTAGGTAACCGCCGCCTTCTTTAGATCTGCTCATATTGCCTAGTCGGATCTGTTAGCGTTGCTTTCCTAGACATTGGCCGCCTTGCCGGATCTGCCAATGTCACTCTCTTAGTCGCTCGCATTGTAAGTCAAGTGTTTCTTTCTAAATGCATCAATCATGAACTACACTAGGATATATATGCGATGTTATGTTATGCACTCAATTGTAGTAAATCATGCGCTAGTCATAAGTTTTCTTGTTCTCATACCAAGTATAACAAGATAACAAGTTTCTCGGGCTGACCCAAGGTTGAACATGGAGATTTGTGCCAAGAATGCTAGAGAAATATGCGAATGTTGTGAAACTAATGTTAATAGAGTGGAATTGAAATCTTGCGATTAACTAAGCTATGTGATGTAAGTATCTAAACTAGCAGAGACTATATTGAAATTGATTATGCGAAAACATAATTAACACAACAGCCTTAACGCATGAGAAATATGTGGAGAAATCAGGACTTGGGGGAGATCAATGCCGCATCCTTAAGCTTCAAGTTAAAAGTTAATCATGGCTCGCATATTCTGTTCATCGCACACCTCTCAATGGCCAGCCACACTGATCATATTTCTATGATGCATGAATGTTGTTGCCTTGAGCACAAGGTTATTTCTATATGTAGAAACACTTCTTACTTTGCTTAATATGATCCACAACTACATACCTTCTCGAAAAGTTAGTTATAACTACTTGACTCGATGAGTGATCATAGGCAAGCATTTAAATAGTCATACCTTAAGCAAACAGGGTAACTTTTATAGATTCAGCTTAGTTCATGGCCTTAACCTTCTCCCTCACCTCGTGAAGACTAGTTACTCGTGATAAAAGAGAAAGTAAAGATAATGATGGAAAAGATGATGAAAAAAGCCATGATAGTATTAAGATAAAGATAGGGTCATTGTCTACAAAATGAATAATCTCTTAAACAAAATGTAATACAACAAAAAATAATAGTAAGTAAGTAAAGGGAAGGGCAATTTTCAACAATTTCTTACTTTCAACAGATGGATGTCAGGGCTACTAGTGATAGGGTGGTTGTGTGAATAGAGAAGGCCTTCTCGGACTCTTACTCTGGCGAAGCTCTGATGATGAATCGGGATGAAGTTTGGAAGATGGAAGTTCCCTCATCAAAATCTCAAAGTCTTTCCATATATTCCCTTATGGGCATTAAGACTCTCTTTATAGAGCAGTGCGCTGACAATTGTGGGGATTCCTGCTTTGATTAGTCATCATCATCTGACGCGATAGGTGAGGATGTCAGCAATGCAATCATGCTCAACATTCTGGATGCTTGACAAAAATTTGTTGGTACAAACTTAGAGATCCTGAGGCACGCGGTCAACTATTTGTTCTGATAGATCAAAGCATGCGATAAATCTTATAGTCAACTGCAAAATAGAAACTTTGGTGCAATATAACTCATGATATGCAGTGAGAGGGTGTTTTGATTGTACTTCATCATAAGTTTAATATTCATCATGAATTTTTAGTAGATCAACACATACTATTCTTATCTAGCCCCCAAATTTAGAATAATACTTGTCCACAAGCATATCCAATACTGAAGAAATTGAAAGTTACTCAACAGCTTAAAGTTGCACTGACTAGCTTCTCACAGTGTTTTTCACTTGCACTCCCTTTTTCAAGTCACCTATTTCTTACGCCCGGTTACTTCTCTAAGGAAATCTTTTCTTAGTCTTGAATCCGACAAACTTTTGCTCAAAAACATTTTTCTC
The DNA here is from genome assembly GCF_009727055.1 of Benincasa hispida. NCBI lineage: Eukaryota > Viridiplantae > Streptophyta > Magnoliopsida > Cucurbitales > Cucurbitaceae > Benincasa > Benincasa hispida. Next base: position 29,968,800 of record NC_052353.1, read on the forward strand.
ATTCCAAATACTTTCGTATCCCTTTTTTGATTTGTAATGTGTTTGTTTGAAAAGAAAGATGGCTTACGATTTACTTATTCAGATTATAGTTAGAGCGTTAAACTTGGTTACACCCTTCAATTGGCTTGCCCCCACGGGTGTCATGCGAGCATCCCACTATAGTTGTGTTAAGGCAATCTCGTGATCTATGCCCAATTCGGCAAAGATAATGATTGGTAAAGTGTCATTATCACCCAGGTATGTGTATTTGAGATGCTCCGGTAAAGGCTTTAGTTCTGGGATAGGTGATTCCTCCAATGATGGTTTTATCCTTGCTACTTCTCGTTCATTTAAAATTTAAGTACTTGAAAATAGGGTCAGTTTTCATCACCATATGGACTTCTTCCATAATCAACTCACTCTCTTCTTCTTGCAATTTCTTCTCAAGTAGCTCCTAACAATTAGCACCGATATTGTCGATGTGCTAACAAATCTCCAAATCATCTAGAAATTTCAATGTGTTAAAGATATATAATTTGACTTGTTGATTGTCAACTCTGATAGTCAATTCTCCTTTTTGAACATCTCCAAATCAAATTTGCAAGGGCCCAAAATGATCGGTATTTCATTGTCAACTTCGTAATCCATAATTATTAAATTTGCAGGGAATATAAATTTATCAACTTGTACAAGAACGTCTTCGATCTTGCCTTTCGGGTACATTATGGATCGATCAGCTAGTTGCAAAGTCATAGTAGTAGGCCTCACCTTGCCAATACCTAGATTTTTAATGATGGACCGAGACATCAAGTTGATGTTGGCTCCTAGGTCATATAGCGCATGGCCATCTTCTTTCCCACAAATTGAGCATAATAAAGTGAAACTTCCAGGGTCTTTCATACTTGAAGGAATGCTATTCTTGAATAATGCACTACACTCTTGAGTGAGCGCAACCATTTCAAATTCACTCATCCTGTGCTTTTTGGTCAAGATGTCCTTAAGAAACTTCACATAGCTTGGCATTTTCTCGAGAGATTCAACCAAAGGGATATTTATATGTAGTTGTTTCAACATATCTAGGAATCTCTTGAATTGTTGGCTATCACCTTTCTTCTTTAACCAATTGGGAAAAAAAGCTAGCACTTGCAAGATTTCTCTTGCTTTGTTTTTCTCTTTTGTTGCATCAAGAACTTGGGATGATGCTTCTAGGCTTGCTATTTTTGGAGTTTTTATATTATCGAAGTTCAAATTGAAATTGATTGTGAGAAAACTTAATTAACATAGAAGCCTTAACGTGTCAGAAATATATGGAGAAATCAAGGTTTGGGGCAGATCAATGTCACATCCCTAAGCTTCAACATAAAAGTTAATTCTGGCTCACAACTTCTGTTCATCACACACATCTTGGTGGCCAGCCACACTGATCATATTTCTATGATGCATGAATGTTGTTGCCTTGAAAGCAAGGTTATTTCTATCTCTAGAAACACTTCTTACTTTGCTTAATGAGATCCACAACTACTTACCCTCTCAGGCAATTAGTTATAGCTACTTGACTCAATGAGTGATCATAGGCAAGCATTTAAATAATCATACCTTAAGCAAACAAGGCAAATTTTACATATTCAGCTTAGTTTATGGCCTTAACCTTCCCCCTCACCCCGTGAAGACTAGTTACTCATGATAAATGAGAAAGTGAAGAGAAAGATGGAGAAGATGATGAAAATAGCCATGATAATATTAAGATAAAGATAAGAGTCATTGTCTACAAAATGAATAATCTCTGAGACAAAATGTAATATACAACAACAAATAGTAGTAAGGAAGTAAAGGGAAAGGCAATTGTCAGCAATTTCTTACTTCCAACAAATGGATGTCAGAGTTGTTGGTGATAAGGGTGGTTTTATGAATGGAGAAGGCCCTCTCAGACTCTTACTTCAGCAAAGTTCTGATGATGAATCGGGATGGAATTTGGAAGATGGAAGTTCTCTCATCAAAATCTCAAAGTCTCTCCATATAATCGGTTATGGGTGTCAAGGCTCTATTTATAGGGCTGTGCATTGACAATTGTGGGGATTCCCGCTCTGATTAGTTGTCATCGTCTAACACGATAGGTGAGGATGTCAACACTGCAATCATGCTCAACATTATGGATGCTTGACAGAAGATCGGATGGTACAGGCTTCGAGATCTCGAGGCATGCGGTCAACTATTTGCTCTGGAAGATCAACACATGCGATAAATCTTGCGGTCAATTACAAAATAGACACTTTGGTGCAATATAACTTATGATATGCGGTTAGTAGGTGTTTTTAATGTACTTCAACGCAAGTTTAATATTCATCATGAATTCTTAGTAGAATAACCACATATTCTTCTTATCTACCCCATTATTCTAAGTAAAAGACTAGAATAACTTATATTCTACAAGTTATCATCAAGCATTGGATCCATTGTGCGTCTCCCCTCTCTAGTTGAACTCTTCTCCAGTCATTGGTCAAACGAGAACATCGTTGTCTTGTCAATGATTGCACCATTGTTTCTATCAAGCTATTGTCGCCGTTTGTTGTGACGTGTCATGAGACTTTGATTTGGTGTAAAATTTAACTAATTTAGTTTGGTTTCTTGAAGATTCTTAAATACTAATTAAATTTTAGGTTCAAGTTATTGATGCCTATCATGCTTGGATGTTAGACCAAAGTTTGGTGTGTCAAGAACCATCGTCCAACACTACCAAAGATTGATTTATATTTCAGCAAGATTTTTTTGGGTAAGTTTTGGGATATTGTTGACATTTTTTGGTTCCACGGTAAGTATCGACTTAATTATTGACTTAATTATTGGTTTAGTTTTTGTCTAGGAGGTTGGATTTGAAAGTTTAAAGTCGCTGCCCATTAGAATTAAATGAAGATTTTGGCAGTAGAGCTGTTGGGTCCTATTTATTTTGAACCTTTGATGTGGTTTTAAATCAAACAACTTGTCGAGTGAGAGTTGGAGTTGTTTAAGTTTATTGTTGGTTAATTTGGTGAATGGTTTCAGCCTGAAGACTTGAGTTTAAATTGTTTACTTTTATTGTAGGTTCTTATTCAGGATTGTGTTCGAGATTGTTTCGCTTGGATATATTTGCGCTTAATAACAAGGTAAGTGTCTTATTACCGATTTGTCTACGAGCCAAGCGCCTGAACTAAGTTATTGAAGTTAAGATCGAGCATATACCTGAAGGATCTCATATCGAGAGTTCCATAAGCGCGTTCGGATCGCTCCGATCTCATCGTGACCGAAATACATACAATATACATTCAACACATACAATTATACAAACAAAGACTAATTAATGGCAAGCTACTAACAAAGATAAATAACAAGAAGACAGAGTTCGATACCAGTTAAAGAATATCTTCAATCTCCGGAACTCCAACGCAGTGGACCCTCCAAATGTTCTACCAACGCCCGGCGGAAAACGTCGACTGCAGCAGCATGATCAACGCGAACTCATGACCTCAACAGGGACAACAACACCACTAATGAGCCTCGGGTATTCTTGCTGTGAAAACCCAAAGGGTGGCCATTGGTAAATTTAGTAGAGGACGGAGGAGAAACGAATCGTGTAGGTGATAAGTAAGTGGGAGAGAAAACAACGCTATCGCATAGCAAAAGTGCTTATCGCATAGAGAAGCTACACGATCGTGTAGGATATGCTGGATGATCGTTTAGGAAAAGGTTTACGATCATTTAGTTAAATCAGTACACTATACGATTATTTAGAGAAGCTATCCGATTGTGTAGGCGAGAGTGTGCGATCGTTTAGCGCGAGATGGACAATCATTTAGGCAGAGAAGTGACTATCGTATAGGTTCTCGATCGATCGTTTTCTTTCACCAACGCGCGCTTCACGAATTCTTTTGGGCGAAATAACGGATTATCAATTGTACTATTCAAAATGATAACTTTTTTCATTTTAACTCATCGGTTATCATAACCGATGCTGTCCACTAATCCACGTCCAAACATGATATTAGAATTAATTATCATATACTTAATCAATTAATTAATTAATAAATATAATCATATTATATTTATATCCTATAGTTTGATCACATATCTACTATAGTATTTTCTCCTTTACTTGATATGAATCATATTTATATCTAATTTCCTCCAAAATAATGTAACTCATACATTTAGCCAATTATATCATATATAATTAACCAGTCTAATTATATCATATATAATTGAATTTCCTCTTGTCAATTTAAACATTTCAAATTAACTCAAACACTGGTTCTCAACTTTATCCAAGCTGCCCAGGGATCGTAATGAACCTGTGGCTCGAAACTCCAATGGTATGTGAATAACTGACTAAACTCTTTAGCCACGAGATCCACCATCCGTTAACTGTCAGACATTTCACTAAAGACCAACAGCTGAACTCTTCTTACCATAGATATATTTTTGTGTCCATCGAATATAACCAATCATGTGTACGATGACCCTTCACAGATGCTCATAAGTACAGCTGGACCAAATTACCGTTTTGCCCCTGTAGTTATATCTCACTCCTTAAGTACCACTGATTTCTCTAGTAAACAATACAACATAGTCCAACTATGTGTGAACACCTCTCAGGCCAAGAGAAGATGCATGGCGCCACATCGTTCAAGCCCCGGAATTAGCCCTTAAGGGAGCCATCTATCTACTTACCCTTGCCTCGAGGAAGGAGTGAATTCCATCTTGTGTAGCTGAGTTCCCAGCTCCAAAATCAGACGAATCCTCAAAATAGTAGGTTTGAATCAGTGACCTGGCCACTCGCACCCATACAAATCAAAGGACCGCTCTCAATGGCAGGAGTTCCCAACTCACTCAGGATTAAGGTTATGTAACCGATGGTCATCCTAGTGAAGTGAAGTCTCAGTTATGAACGGTGTTATATAATGAGACGTTAACACTTCGTGGTCAGGTCTTATACAAACTCTTTGTATAGGATGCCCCCGCTCGCATGTCCCCAACACGAATGATCAGGATCAGACCATCTGTAACAAGTCACAACACTTGTAACTATTCCACAAAGTGGGCCTCGTCCGTAGCGTTACCAGGATAAGGTTTCCCTCTTTTATCCATATACTACAGACCATTTTGGTTATCACGTAAGACATGATTCACTTGTATGTCACCACATACATGCTTGAGTCACATACAGATAACCAGGAATTTTATGTTTATTGGTTTGTGGTAAAGTAAATAAAACAAGTAAATGAGCAAAAAAAAAAACAAGATGTGAAGTAAATATCATATATTAACAACACAAGCGTTCGTACAAGCTGTTTACAAACTACAGGACACGAGACTTTAAGGCATCAACCCCAACAATACCAAGAAAGCATGCTATTGAATGTTATGGAATGATTTGCTATGCTTTAATGATTTAAGGATTAGGTGGCAATGTAGTAATCTATGAGCTATGATATTATAAACATGGTACGAGATCTTATGTTTGCATTTTTCATGTTGGATATGATCGCTATGATATTATAATTATCATTTATGGAATGAGTCCCATTGGTTGTTGATAACACCATAAAAGTGCTATTTTTCCTTTCTTAATTCGGCTCTTCCGAGGATTTTACATGTTTATTATGCTATTTTGTAGGTAATGGGGTAACTAAGAGACAATATGGACCATTGAGGAAGAAAATAGGACAAAAAAGAGTCAAAACGAAGCTCTAGAATATCAACTTTGAAAAGTAAGAGAAAAGTACTCCAATGTGCCCCTGGCCGAGCGAAGGTACACATGCCATGCATTACACTTGGCGCTCAAAGGCAGCAGCGTGTGAATGTAGGGAGTGTCACGGCACTACCCTAGAGTGTTGTAGAGCTTTGGACATTAATAGAAGACTAGCTCTACTTTTGCATTTAAACGAAGGAGTGCACCTTGTAGCGTCCCTGTGTTGGCGCTTGGCCGATTCCATATATATGCAGTATTTTTTTTAAAGAAAAGAGGGGGATTCGATTTTCGAAGCCACCACACAATTTTTTCTATATTTCTCACCTTTCAGTTCTTTTCTTGCTTATTTGATTAATCTTTGACATTCTATGTGTTGCTAAGGTAGGTTATTTTCTAGCTTAGGATAGGATTGAAACTTATCGATTCTTGGTTGTAAGGCTTGATTAGACTTCTTGTTGCTACTGTAATTTTATTATTCTTGAACAATTTTAACTTTTATGCTTAGGAAACAATTATAACTTGATAACCCCATTATGATTTTCTTTGATTGCTATAAATGAATGCATCTTTGTATGTGAATCTCATTAGGGCATAGAGTGTTGCATGGTGTTTAATTTTCAAGTTATTTAGGGAAACTCTTATTTGTTAATTGCATGACTTGCCTAATTCAAGAACTAAATTGATTAGTTAAATGGCTTTCCAATTTCCAATTGTCTTGGCTAGATACCTAGGCTTAATGCGTATGTAAAATTAATATGGGCACTTGAACCCAATTAGTTAAGCATATAGAATGATTCAGAAATCAAGTAGTATGTAGGCCGTTTAGCTATGGTCTTCCATGTAAATGAGCCAAGAATAAAATTTAGCATGCAAGTCCTCTTCGTGTTCTATGAGCAACCAAGTAGATGAGTGGATTCTAACTTTCTAAGTTAGGATTCTTTAGATTGAATTAAATTCATTTTAAATTACGCATTTAATTTCATGCCATTTAAATTCGTTGCCATCAAAACAATTCTCAAAACCCCCCTGTGACCATCTGAATTCAATTGTTAGCAAAAATTCTCAGATTCCTTGAGGAGACGACCTAGTCTTTCCACTCATACTACATTTTAGTATTGGTAGTAAAGATTGGATTTTATAAATTTTATTTGAATAGTGAGCGTTTATGGGCGACAGTAAATTCGACCAAACAAATTGGCACCGTCGTCGAGGAATCTAGAAAAATTTTAGACAATTATTGAATTCGATTAGTTTGCATGATTTTCTTTTGTGTATGACCCATTCCCTTATAAGTCATAGGCTTCATTGTTTTGCAGATATAGATAGGGAGGAGCGGTAACTCAAAAGAGAAAGAAGAGAAAGACTAGAGGAGAATACAACACTCAACTAGACTAAGAAGTTGAAAAGGACATTTAGGAGTATAAAGAGGAGGAAACTGAGCACTTAGAGCCTAAGGCAGACATGAGGGATGCCCAGAGTGCACATCGAGGCAGTTGGTTGAGCCCGACTTGACACAATAGCCATTGTGTATTGTTTAACTAGAGACCACTGTTCTGTTTGAGCTTAAGTCAGGCGTAATTCATCTGCTACCACAGTTCGTTGGAAGTCCAAGAGATGACCCAAACAAATATTTGAAGAGCTTTCATGTGGTGTGCAAGGGTATAAGGCCCCATGGAATTATTGAAGAGCAATTAAATCTAAGGGCTTTTTCATTATTTTTTAAGCAAGAAGCAAAAGACTGGCTATACTACCAACCTCCGGGGTCTATCAGAACGTGGGTCGAGTTGAAAAAGAGGTCTTTGGAAAAATTCATTCTTGCTTCCAGAGCCAATAGCATAAGGAAAGAGATTTATGGGTTCACTCAAGGTGTTAGAGAGCCTCTATATGAGTACTTAGACCGTTACAAGCGATTGTGTGCAAGTTTACCACACCACAAGATTTCAAACCAACTTCTCATCCAGTACTTCTATGAGGGGTTTCTCTCCCAAGATCGGAGCGCTATCAATGCTGCAGTTGGTGGAACATTAGCTGAAAAGACTCCCACTGAGGCCAGACTACTAATTTCGATGATGGCTAAAAACTCTTAACACTTCAGGATGCAATCTCACACCGTCATGGTCACTACTCAATAGGTAAGTGAACTTAAATCTCAAATATCTCATCTTACTTCTCTTGTACAATAGGTATGCCTTGCTCAACTGCAACTTTAAGCTTTTATGGAAGAACTAAACAATGTTGGCAACCAGGGAGGAAGAAGGTATGAACCTAATAGTAGCTCGTAAAATCAAGGATGGCGAGACCACTAAAACTTCTGCTAGGGAGGAAGGCCAACTAAATATCTGAAGGGTATACCACTTGAGGACATTGTAAGGTCATTGGTAGAGAATTGTAGGACATTTGAGCAGCAGACAATGACTTTCAAGAAAGAGAGCTCACTGTTCCAACAGGAGATAAGAGTGGGAATTCAAAATTGGAGAATTAGAATGGTAAGCTCTCTACTCAGCTTGAGCACCAGGTAAAGAATGTAAGTGGTAACTGCTCTGGGTCCTTTTGAATCTATTTATATGTTGATTAAAAAAGAATTCAACGAAGTGTTTGGTCTAGACGATGAGTCGAAGGAAGAAGAAACAGAGCCCATACTACTTAGGAGACTTCGAGCAAGAACTATTCACTATGATCGATCTAGAAGTCTCAGTAACACCCATGTAGCTCTCTTTCCATGCAGATTTCTCAGTCTTAAGAGAAGTGAGAACAAGAAAGATGTGAATGACGAAACTCTTGGACCTGTGCCTACCTACTTTCTTGAGATAAGCAATGTTCAAATGGGTCAAAAAGGAGGAAGAGCCTTGTTAGAGTTAAATAACACGCAGTGGAAGTATCAAGGATCCATAAGAATTTTAATTCACTAATTTTGGCAAAAACTAAAGTATGTTGTTCATAAAAATGTTTTTTCAGAACATACCCTTGAAGAACTCTTCAAGAAAATCGCTATTCAGCTACTGTCTTTACTTAATATCAACGTGAACCACCCCAAAGCCTTCCCTACTATGCTCTTTGAGCTTTAGGCAGAATTGTGGGACTCAAGAACAGCTCGTAGATGTGGAGAAACAAGGGAAGCTCACAGTAGCAAATTGAAAAAGACAATTTCTTCTTCACCATGATTTTTCTCACAAAATTTTGTATCCTTCTCCCTCTCTAACAACTACAATCTTATTTATATATCAAGATGAACATGCAAAGAGATGGAGTGCATGGCTTGCTCATGCTTGGAGAATCAAGGTAGAGAAGATCATGGTTTGTGTGTGAGCATAAAGATGACGATAATGGAAAAAAAACTTTTTCCACTTTGTGCCATGCAAAACGATTTTTCCATTTTCCAAAAAATGACTTTTAAATCATTTTAATTTAAAATTTGATTTTCTTAAATTAATTTCATAAATTAATTTTAAAAAATTAATTAATTTAAAATCAAATATTAAATTAATTTTTGAACAATAATCATCTTTATATATTTAAATCATATTTAAATATTTATTCTCTTGTTCCATTTAATTTGAACGTTTCAAATTAATTTCTCAAGCTACCCTAAAGCTTACCCATTTAGTAGGTGGACACTGCAGACCTACAAATCATGGACTCCAACGATTCGAGATTAATTGGCTAAACTAATTAGACCGATCTAACCCCCATTCGTTAACTAATGGGTGATTCCACTAAAGCCCATAGCTGAACTCCCTTCACTGTATATATATTATGTCCACTCGATATAACCATGATTAGTAAATTAACCCTTCCCAAGTTGCTTGTAATAACGGTTGGGTCGAATCTCTATTTTACCCCAGAGATTACCTCTTGTTCCTTAAGTTCCACTGGTCCCCTTCCTTAAGTTCCAATGGTCCCCTAATAAACAATTGACTTATGATCCAATCAACAAATCGAATCCCTCTCAGGCCAATGAGAGGGTGAGGCATCTTGTTCAAGACCCAGAATCAACACTTAAAGGGAACAACCACTCTACTAACCCTAATCGGTTAGGAATGAATTCCCTCTTGCACCCTATGTTCCCAGCTATTCATCCGGTGTTATCCCAAAATTGTAAGCTTATTGAGCAGAGGCAATTGGTCTACTCTCACCGTTTGCAGATCAAAAGATAATCCCAAACAAACAAAAGTTCATAGTTAGGTCAGGATTAAGGTTAAGTTACCTAGGTCATCACTTTGAAATTGTCAGTCTTAAACAGTAAACAGCGTTATAAAGTAAGAGTGACAAGTTTCATGGTCCAATCTTGCACAAAACTCATTTGCACAGGACACCCCCACTCCCATGTCCCAACATGCACTAATTAGGATCACTTTATATGTAGCACTTTAAAACACTTTGTAATAACTATAGAGTAGGCCACATCCAATAGTGTTAACATAATAAGGTATCCAACCTCATTCATGTACCATAGATCATTTTGACTATTTACTCGAACCTGACCTACTTGTATGTCTCCACATAAAGTTCAAGTACTCATATAATAGTCAAGGAACTTAGGTTTATTGGATTTCTATAAAATAATATATTCAACAACTTTATTGAATTCTCATAATAAGTTCTAATGTTTACAAACCACGAGTTTTAGGACATAAAACCCAGCAAGCCTAATCTTGAGAACACAGTGACAATTTTGCCAGGTAATCTTCCAGAGAAGCGAGGATCCATGTATGTTAACTTTGCCTTGGAAAATAGGTAAGAAGAAGATTAAGAATATCATGTAAGATCTTGGAGCTTTTGTGAATTTGATGCCTACCTCTATCTTTTATAGCTTAAACTTAGAAATTTGCAAAGTCCTAAAATTGTAATTCAGTTGGCAGACCATTCTTTGATTAAGCCTTTAGGAGTAGTTAGAGACGTAATTGTAAATGTTGATGGATTTCTCTTCCCTTCTCACTTTTATGTTTTGAATGTTAGTGCAAATGCTTCTTCTGATTGGAAATTTGTTATGTTAGAAAGACCCTTCCTTAACACCGCCAAGGCCCATATAGATGTTGAGGAAGGGTTAATTTCCATTGAGTGATGTGGAAAGTCCAAGATGTTCACCATGTTTGATGTAGATGCCTTTATTAATCATTTTTCTTACAATGAGATTTTACCCTCGCATGATAGTTTGCAATCCAGCGCTTCACAGACAGGTGATGGAGGGGTGTTAATCATCTCTGTGAAAGAGTTAGAAAACATACAGTAGAAGAAAAATGGATCATTAAGGATTCTAATTCATTAATTTTGGCTTTGAATCAAGCATGCTCATAAACTAACGAGAGGGTTTCAAGTCATACCTTTGAAGAAACACTTTAATCTTGAATCTCAGTAGCAATCTTCTTCCATTCAACTTGTGAACCACCACAAGACCTTCCCTACTATCCTCTAGGTGCCTTGGATTGAGTTGTGGGACTCAAATAAGTTTAAATTCAGGAAAATTTGAGGAAATGACATTGGTTTACAATAGCCTAAAGAACTCTTCTTCAGCATCAGATATCACTAGTTTGCCTACCTGATTTCCACTTCAATCTTCTTTATTTATTGCATGACAATCATGAAAAACCTTCTCTTGTATGAATTACAGCTCCAACTTTGAAGATTGACTTAAATTGATAATGGAATTGTGAGTAAGAAGGTGACTCACCTTCTTACTTGAAAGTGGGAAAATCCCTAATTGGGATTTTTAAATTTTTCTTTATTTTCTTTTTAATTTGAAATTCTTTTTCAAATTAAATCTTAATTTTAGTTTTTAATATATAATTAAAATTAAAAATTATATTAATTTTNATTAAAATTAAAAATTATATTAATTTTATAAAAAATAATTCAAAATTAATTTTTCTAATAAAATTAATAATAAATAATTAATTAAACAATTTAATTAATTCAATTAATTTAGTATCCAATATTAAATTATTTATCATCAATTCCATTATCATGAATCCTTATTCATGAATTTAATATTTAGATCATATTTAAATATTAATTGATTCTCCAATTTTGTTTAATTCTAAATTTAAACGCGTAATTATATCACATATAATTACTGATTATCTTAATTATGATTTAAACGTTTCAAATCAACTTATCACACTACTCAAAGCCTAATTCATTTGTGAGCTAGTAGGAGGATCTTGTGGACCAATAGATCATGGACTCCAACGATTCGGGATTAATTGGCTAAACTCTTTACACCAAATTAACCCTCATTCGTTAATTACCGGGTCACCCCATTAAAGTATGTAGTTGCACCCCCCTAACTGTAGATATATTTTGTCCACTCGATATAAGCATGATTAGTAAGTTAACCCTTCATAGGTTGTTTGTAATAACGGCTGGGTCAAAAAACTGTTTTACCTTCGAGATTACCTCTTGTTCCTTAAGTCCAACTAATCCTTTAACGAACAATATGTTTGTGTATGTTTTGATCATCAAACCAAGTCCCTCTTGGGCTAATGAGAGGGCGGACCCCTTGTTCAAGACCTGGAGTCAACACTTAAAGGGACAACCTCTCTACTATCCCTAAAAGTGGGTAGGAGTGAATTCCATCTTGCACCCTATGTCCCCAACAATCTACTCGATCTTATCCCTGAAATGGGAGACTTATTGAGCCGGCGTTGTTGAGCAAACCCTCACCTATGTAAATCTAAGGATAATATCGAATAAACAGGAGTTCAGAGTTAGCTCAGGATTAAGGTCAAGTTACCTAGGTTATCGCTTTGAAATAGTCATTCTTAAACAGTAAACAACGTTATAAAGTAAGAATGACTTATTTTGTGGTCCAATCTTGTGCAAACTCATTGCACAGGACGCCCTCACTCTTCATCTCATCACATGTACGAATTAAGATCACTTTGTTTGTAGCACTTTACAACTCTTTGTAATAACTACAGAGTGGGCCGCATCTGATACTGTTACCAGAATAAGGCATCCAACCTTATTCATATACTATAGATCATTTTGACTATTTACTTGAACCTGATCCACTTTTATGTCTCCACATAAAGTTCAAGTATTCATGTAATAGTCATCTTTTAGTTTATTGGATTTATTTCTAAAACGAAATAAGCAATTCATATATTCAATAATTTTCAGAATAAGTTTTATTTTTTATAAACCACGAGTTTTAGGACATAAAACCCATCACTCTAATCCCGGATGATCAAGCCGAATGCGGCTGAGCAATCGACCTTAAATATTTGTGCTTCCTATAGGTAGCCAGGCATTTAAAATTTTATCGCTTTCCCTTTGTTTTCAATCTTTTGTGTAGCTTCTTTGTTTTTCTCTTTTTAGTTTATTTAGAAAATTTTGTTTGCAGAATATCATTTGAGGCTGAATCTTGAAGCAAGCTCATCTCTCTCTTTAGCATGCACAAATTAAGGGGAGTTTCTCTATTCCCTTTCAATTTGTTCCCTGGTTTTATACATTAGAGACAATGTATGTTTTGAAAATTGGGGGTGATTTGGGTATCACTTGCTTGTGTGTTGGTATATATCGGGCAGTCCTTGGGCATCTGAGCTCAGACTTTTGTGATTTTGTATGCCTATTTTCTATTTTGCTTGTGCCCATTATTAGGACAGTTAATGATACGCTCATTTAGGATCTTGCATGTTTGAGATAATGTAGGAAGATTTTTTGGATAAGTTTTAGGAAAAAAAAAATTTCTATCTCTCATGCACACATATGTTCTTTGTGTGCCTATCCCAGGTCTTTTGCATGTTTAGAGTAGCGTTATAGGGCTTAGGTGTTTGTCGTCACTCTTAAAGGCCTTATAAGATTAAACTCTCCTAAACATCAATTTAGTAATGCATGCAGAAGAAATTAACCAACCAATTTTTCCACTTATCTAAAAGAAAAAGAGAGAAGAAAAAGCAAGAGAAAAAGGAAGACAATAAAAGCAATATGAAAAAAAATGAAAAAAAAAAATATAGAGAGAGGAAAGAACAAAAAGAAGAAAAGAGTGAGTTCATATGAGAGGTATTACAATGAGGATTTTCATAATCATGAAGGTGAATTTGGTCTTAGGATGAGCCTAAGACAAAGTTGATTGAGAAGGATTTCTCTATACTCAGGGGGAGCTTGAGTTATTATTCAACGAGAAGGGAGTTCTCAAGACTTAGGGGAGTCTAAGTTCACACGTGAAGAGATTTCACGAGTAAAAGGAAAGATATCTTCAAGTGAGAAGGAGTCTCAAACGCTTAGATAGAGTCTAAAAATGACAGCACTAATAGTTAAATACTTAGGGGGAGCTTAAGTTCGGGTGAGAGGGAGTCTCACATCTAAGGGGAGCCTAGGTAATTAGCTAAGTTAGCCTTTACATATGTATCTGTAATCTTCGCTATTTACAGAAAAATTCAACCGTTGTAATTGCTTGACTTTTATGTAGTAGATTATTTTTCCTAGACACACTGACTCTCAGATGTAGGTAGTTGATCACCAAACTAGGTTACCAACTTCTGTGTGATCATGCTTGAATTACTAACTATTACTTTGCTATTGTTCCTAACTTTCCTAGGACGTCTTGTGTGATAAACAATATATTATAAACAGTTGATCTCTAACTTTGGTAGTATCACAATTCTTTGTTCGGTAGTTGATCTCTAACTTTGCTAGGCAGTTGCTAGGTATAGTATAACCAAACTTTGCTAGGTAGTTGATCTCTAACTTTGCTAGTAATTTTACTTTAAATAAAATAATATAAGAAAATATATTTTAATAAACAATATATTATGTAATAAGTGAAAAAATAGATAAAAATATGATAGGTTAATAAAGAATACTAAAAAAGCTTTATAAATATGATATGTTAATAATGAATTAAGTAAAAAAATTAATCACAATAAATAGTTTAAATATTATAAATAATCAATAATGAATGATCAAATTAAAATTAATTTCAATAAATACATATTTGATTACAAAAAATAATAATCAATTATTATTATTGAATAAAGAAATTTTGTAGTAACAAAATTTAACTAATAGTAGTTTACAAATTAAATATATTTAAGATACTGTTAGCTAATTAGTTCATAATTTATGTAAATAAGAAAAAATTTTATTGTAAAAATAAATTAAGTAAACATTTAAATGAATCATTATCGATTTACTAAAATAAATGTTGACATTAAATTTCTTAAATTAATAATAATTAATTGATTAATTAAATATATTAAAAATAAACGTATATACAAGATAAAAAAACATAAGAAAATGGAGGGAAAAGAGAAATCACACCATTTTGGAAGGGAAAAGGATGTCTGGGAATAGAGACAAAGTTTTGAAAAATGTGAAAGAAATATGAAATTTGTATGTCTGTGTCAATTCTCATCGAGAAAACTTTCTAACCAAACGACCCCTTAATGAAAAGGTGAAAGGAATGTGATGGTTCGAGTTCTAAAAATTTGAAATAGACGGATAAAAATAAAATATATGTATATATAAAATAACAATCATGGGATGGATCTTTTAAAGATGGTGAAATAGTTGAATAAAAAGTAGAAAAATAACACAGAGAGAGGTTGGTCAGGGAGGAGAAAAGAGAAATGAAAGTTGAGGAGGGAGAAAGAGAGAAAAAGTAATTAAAAAAATAGCACAATAAGAGAAAATAAATGGTGAATGGTAATTCATGAGTAGAGAGAATGGAGTGGATGGTAAGAAAATTTCTATTACCCTTCCCTTTCATCCACACTAGAAATTTGTGACCTCCACACTATTTTTTAATATAATTGGATTAGATGAATTTGAACTATAAAATTCACGATTTCTAGCACATTCGTATACTAATTGAACTATACTCAAATTGACAAACTCTATATTACTTTTAAAGTCATGTTAAAATGACAAATAATAAATGAAGGCCTCAATATGAAAAAAAAATCATACTACTGGGTCACTTCACTAAAGCCTGTAGTTGCATTCCGCTAACTGTAGATATATTATGTCTACTCGATATAACCATGATTAGTAAGTTAATCCTTCACAAGTTGTTTGTAATAACGGCTGGGTCAAAAGACTGTTTTACCCCCGAGATTACCTCTTGTTCCTTAAGTCTCACTGATCCTCTAATGAACAATATGTTTGTGTGTGATCTGATCATCAAACCAAATCCCTCTCGGACCAATGAGAGGGTGGACCCCTTGTTCAATACCTGGAGTCAACACTTAAAGGAATAACCTCTCTACGATCCCTAAAAGTGGTAGGAGTGAATTCCATCTTCCACCCTATGTCCCCAACAATCTACACTGTCTTACCCCTGAAATGGGAGCCTTATTGAGCCGGCGCTGTTGAGCCAACCTTTATCTATGAAAATCTAAGGATAATCCCGAATAAACAGAAGTTCATAGTTAGCTCATGATTAAGGTCAAGTTACCTAGGTCATCGTTTTGGAATAGTCATTCTTAAACAGTAAACAACGTTATAAAGTAAGAGTGACTTATTTCCTTATCCAATCTTGTGCAAACTCATTGCACAGGATACCCCTACTCTTCATATCACATGTACGAATTAGGATCACTTTGTTTGTAGCACTTTACAACTCCTTGTAACAACTATAGAGTGGGCCAAATCCGATAATATTACCAGAATAAGGCACCCAACCTTATTCATATAATATAGATCATTTTGACTATTTACTCGAACCTGATCTACTTTTATGTCTCCACATAAAGTTCAAGTGCTCATGTAGTATTCATGGATATTTTAGTTTATTGGATTTATTTCTAAAACGAAATAAGCAATTCATATATGCAATAACAACTTTATTGAATTTTCGGAATAAGTTTTATTGTTTACAAACCACAAGTTTTAGGACTAAAACCCAACAATCTGATCTCGGATGATCAAGCCAAATGTGGCCGAGCAATCAACCTTAAATATTTGTGCTTCCTAGAGGCAGCCAGGTGTTTAAAATTTTTTCGCTTTCCCTTTGTTTTCAAATTTTAGTGTAGCTACTTTGTTTTTCTCTTTTTAGCTTATCTGGGAAACTTTGTTTGCAGAATATCATTTGAGGCTGAATCTTGAAGCAAGCTCATCTCTCCCATCTGCATGCACAAATTAAGGGGAGTTTCTCTATTCTCCTTCAATTTGTTCCCTACTTTTATACATTGGAGACAATATAGGTTTTGAAAATTGGGGGTGGTTTGGGTATTGCTTGCTTGTGTGATGGTACATATCAGGCAGTCCTTGGGCATCTGAGCTCAGACTTTTGTGATTTTGCATGCCTGTTTACTTTGTTGCTTGTGCCCATTATTAGGACAGTTAATGATACGATCATTTAGGATCTTGCATGTTTGAGATAATGTACGAAGAAAATAAGCTGAGTTTTTAGCCCTTTGAAAAAAAAAATCTTCTATCTCTCATGCACACATATGTTCTTTGCATGCCTATCCTAGGTCTTTTGCATGCTTAGAGTAGCATTATAGGGCTTAGGTGTTTGTCGTCACCCTGAAAGGCCTTATGAGATTAAATTCTCTTAAACATCAATTTAGTAATGCATGTATAAGAAATTAACCAACAAATTTTTCCACTTATCTAAAAGAAAAAGAGAGAAGAAAAAGCAAGAGTAAAAGGAAAGCAATAAAAACGATATGAAAAAGATGGGAAAAAAGTATAGAGAAAGGAAAGAACAAAAAGAAGAAAAGAGTGAATTCATATGAGAGGTATTACAATGAGGGTTTTCATAATCACGAAGGTTAGTTTGCTAGGTAGTTGATCTCTAACTTTGCTAGGTAGTTGCTAGGTATAGTATCACCAAACTTTGCTAGGTAGTTGATCTCTAACTTTGCTAGTAATTTTAATTTAAATCAAATAATATAAGAAAATATATTTTAATAAACAATATATTATGTAATAAGTGAAAAAAGAGATAAAAATATGATAGGTTATGTAAAACCCGAACCCTAATTACTTTAAGTAAGAGTAAGTAGTGTGATGTCTTATAATTAATTAAATGAAGCGATGTTTTAAGAGGGATAGAGGATAGAAGCAAGAAGAAATAAGCTTTTGTGTAGCTAAGTGTAAACCCCGAATTCTAAGCTTCCTAAACAAGCATGTTTAGCCAAATGAATGATATATTAAATATCTAATAAGTGAGAATCCATGTTATTTATAGACGTTGTGGAGAAAGGAAAAGAAAAACATATTAAATAAGGAAACTCATTTATTGGTTTGGCTGGAGGCACTAAATATGGGGTGACGTGGCGGTTAATCCTTGAACTCGCGGGTCGGCAGGAAGATTAAAAGGCAGAGGAAATTTGAAAGTTTGGTTTCGGCAATCTAAATGAGAAATTTAGTGAAATTGGTGCCACTTGAAAGTTGGGAGAATCTAGTTTTCGAGGTTGTCTTGCTGAAGAAAGATTGAAGGGGAAGAAGAACAAAAAGTAAGGAAATGGAAGAAGAGGTAGAATCTCGGGTTAATCAGGGCTCGAGGTAAATTTTGAAAGCTCTAGGCCAAATCATAAGGAATTTTTTGCTGCACTTTTAAGGTAAGGAAGTAACTCAATGATCAACATGTTTGTAGAAGAAAGTTTCTTCAAAAGAGGTATGGATTTTGGGTTATAACTTTTTGAATTTGTAATAGAGAATCTGTGCATAAGCAGACAGCTGCTTGGAAGAACAACCAAACAGCTCACCGTGGAGAGTTATAGCAAGGTATAGAGAATGAGGATCTCGCTTATGAAGAAAATCTCGCTAGAAATTGGGTTGAATCTCACTGGTAAGGTGAGTATCGCTAGGATGAAAGTTTGCCAGGAAAAGCTTGATCTCGCTCATGAGGATATCGTTCATGAGAATGGATTCACTCAGAATGGTTGTCTCACTAGCAATGTGTTTTATTGAAGAAAGTTCTATTAGTAAATGAACTATTTGAGGTATTTTGCTAGGAATTCTAAGTAGTTTAACCGGGAATTATATCCTTTCAGGCCAAGAAGAGCTAGAAGAGGCGTATAACCGGTTAAGAGGCCAACGAGTAGTGAGTGACTATATGATGATTTAATATTTTAATGATTTAGAAACCATGATTTCCTTGAAGTTATTTCTCATGCTTTGTGTTTATATGAAGTGCCAAGAAACCTATGTTTGAAACTATTTCTCATGCTAAGTAAGGCATGTTTTCCATGGAAATTGACATGACTTAAGTATGTTATCTTGTCCAAATACTTTCAGGAAGTTTTAGTAACTCCATTTTCATGATGAACCAGTATGAAGATTTGAGCACTCAGCCTTAGTGTTCAATTTAATGTTTATGACTAGTTATATGACGGATACTGAATGACAATGAGAAGATATCCTAAGGGTACTGAAGGACGGTGAGAATGTATCCTAAGGGTACTGAAGGACAATGAGAAGGTATCCTAGTTAAGTACCTAAGGTACGATGGTACTCAGTTATAACCACTTGCACGTAGGTAATTTGACGTCGAGGGATTGAGCAAAAGGATTCTCCCCGACTAAGGTTGATGTTGAGGGTTAGATCTAGTAGTTCACTTTCAACTAAGGATAAAGGCAATCATATCTTCTCCTAGGCTAGAAGAATAGTTTGGAATTGCTAATGCTTATGTATCAACGCATGATGTTTACTAATGTATGAGTTTTTCAAGTATGTTTTCCATATCTAACACATGCTAATAGTTTTACAAGCTAGTTCAACATGATTTGAGCCAACTTATTTTACAAAGTATGAAGCATGCGTTAGAGTTAAAGCTAACGTTGAATGAAGCTTGATGTACTATGTTTTAAATACCTAAGGTTGTCAAAGTACATGCATTGGTATTCCTAAACATAATGAAAAGGGATACAGAAGGTAGAGAAGGTATCCTAATGAGTTTTCTATGCTATATTTGAGAGCTATTCTTTTAATGCTCTTCGAGGACTTGATAGCTTAAGTGAGTCAGATACTGATGGTAAGGAAGGTATCTGAATAAATATACCTAAGGAGTTGACAGTACATAGAAAACTCCATGTGCACGTAGGCAAGTCTAAATGAGAGGCCAAAGTATGGGTCTCTTGGCTGATAATAGACGTTAGGAGCTAGAGTGATGTATGCTCGTTCTAAACTAGGGAATAATGGTGTTTAATGGAGTTTAAGTGTTGTTATCAATGTTTATGTTTAAAGGAGGTTGCTTGAGATGCCCATCGGTATATTTAAAGAGATCGACGTAGGGATCTCCCCTAGCCATAGTTTAGTATGAACAGGTCGAAGTAGAGGTCTCATCTGGCCATGGCTAGACATTGGGAATTAGAGCAATGAATGTTCATTCTCAACTAAGATTCAGGTTTCTGATACAATGGTTTTAAAGGTTTTATATACACGTTTGCTTTGTATATTTTAGTTCCAGTGTTATGTTTTCAAGTTTTCAGTTTAAGCATGAGATTTATGTTTTATTAAGTCACTCACTAGGCTTCTAGCTCACGTTTTCAAATGTTTTCCTTTTCAGGTTCCCAAAGGACTATTCTGCTGCTGCTCTGCCACTCAAAGGAACAGGTTGAAGGAAGCGTAATTGAAGACCTGTAATAGTTAGTATACATGTGTCTGTCTAGTGACTAGTATTCTAGATGTGGCTTACTAAGTTGTAATATTCATATACGAACAATGCTGTAAAACCCTATAAAGTAAATGTGTTAAGTTCTGAGTTAATATGTATGTATTCAGGGTTTGAGCAATATTTAACAGGTGAGATAGGCAGTAAATGCCAGTGAAAGGGTTGGTAACTGCTACAGTCACCATTTCATCCCCGTTAGGAGGGTAATCTGGTGCAGGGTGTGACAGGTTAATAAAGAATACTAAATTTTTTTTTTATATAAATATGATATGTTAATAATAAATTAAGTATTAAAACTAATCACAATAAATAGTTAACATATTATAAATAATCAATAATGATCATAATAAAGGATCTAATTAAAATTAATTTCAATAAACAATTATTTGATTACAAAAAAATAATAATCAATTATTATTATTGAAAAACGAAATTTTGTAGTAACTAAATTTAACTAATAGTAGTTTACTAATTAAATATATTTAAGATACTATTAGCTAATTGGTTCATAATTTATGTAAATAAGAAAAATTTTTATTGTAAAAATAAATTAAGTAAATATTTTAATGAATCATTATTGATTTACTAAAATAAATATTAATATTAAATTTCTTAAATTATTAATAATTAATTGATTAATTAACTATATTAAAAATAAACTTATATACAAAATTAAAAAAAAACATAAGAAGTTGGAGGGAAAAGAGAAATCACACCATTTTGGAACAGAAAATAAATCCTCATATGTGAAAAATAGGATGTTTAGGAATAGAGACAAAGTGTTGAAAAATGTGAAGAAAATATGGAATTTGTATGTATGTGTCAATTCTCATTGATAAAACTTTCTAATCAAACGACCCCTTAATGAAAAAGGTTAAAGGAATGTGATGGTTCGAGTTGTAAAAATTGGAAATAGATGAATAAAAATAAAATATATGTATATATAAAATAACAATCATGGGATGGATCTTTTAAAGAAGGTGAAATAGTAGAATAAAAAGTAGAAAAATAACACAGAGAAGTTGGTCAGGTAGGAGAAACAAAAGAGAAATGAAATTTGAAAAGGAAGAAAATGAAAGATCAAAGAAGGGAGAAAGAGAGATAAAAATAATTAAAAACATAACACAATAAGGGAAAATAAATGGTGAATGGTAATTCATGAAGAGAGAGAATGGGCTGGGTGGTAATAAGATTTCTAGTACCCTTCCATTTCTTTCACACTAGAAATTTGTGAGCTCCACACTATTTTTCAATAAAGTTAGATTACATAAATTTGAACTACAAACTCCATGATTGCTACACACTTGTATACCAATTGAATTATGTTCGATTTGACAAACTCTATATTATTTTTAAAAGCATGATAAAATGACCAATAATAAATGAAGGCCGTAATATGAAAAAATCTTCATACTACTATGCTTCAGTATTAGAATGTTTTTTTATGTTATTTTTAAAAGCATGTTGATGTGGCAAATAATAAATAAAGTTAATATGAAAACCTTTTCATAATAATATCAGTACTAGAAAATGGAAATATTTTCATGCCCTCACGAAGAATTGAGAGCGAAATGTTACTTTGATTAGAAAGTGGATTAGGTAGAAAGAGATGAAGATAGTATTTTTATTAATAGAAGGAAAATATTTAAGTACATCTCGGATAACATCCATCTTTGTGCATCCCACCAAATTGTTCAATCATAATTTTTCATGTGATAAATTCTTTCTTATTTTTTTATATATTTTAATTCACATATCATGTGTGTAATGATAGTAGGACCAAAGTATTACTCTTAAAAGAATAAACCAAATATAATTATTAAATAGCGTTAAAGAACATGTGGTATGGTACCATTTGAGAGAGAATTGACCATTCAATTCATAACCAAAGGCTACTTGAATTTTGGAAAATAAACAAAATGATGGGCAATAAAATGGGAAAAGAAAAGGAAGTTATTTTATTTAAATTGGAGGAAGAATACAAAAGTACCTGATAATTTGAGAAGAAATGGAAAGTAAAAATGTGAGAATTTGGATTAATTTTTTTTTAAAAAAAAAAATTAGAAATCTGAAATTAGCTTAATAATTTCTTTTTGAAAGTAATTATTTATGATTCATGACATGATTAATGAAATTTCATGTTGGGTAAAAGCTGTGTGATCAATATAAATTTTGTGAGTTGTTTATTATTACTTAGCCTATAGTAAAATTTCACAAATTTATAATTATGTATGATTTTTGAGAAATTGTCATGTGATTTTACATGGTTTTTTTTTTTTTTTTTTTTTTTTTTTATAAATTTCCAGTAAATTCATGTTTTCCCAGTTGAAGTTTATAAAATATTTGAGATGGTTTGTGATTAGTATGTCTTATGTTATTCAAGAAATGTCCAAATTTTATGTAATGTGTTTATATATAGAAAAACTATGCTTCTGATTTTTTCTTTTTAGAGTGAGCATGTTTAGAATGATTAGGAGTTATGAGATTTATGTTTTTTGTGTAAAATGGTAAGGGCTCTACTCCTTGATAAACATAAAAAATGGAGCTCTATGTGTGCACGTAATTTTAAACTAATTAAAAGGATAATTTTGAAAACTTTTGTTTTGAAAGTTTAAGGGTATCAATAATACTTTTGAAACTTCAAAGTATTTTTTAAACAAATTAGTAATAATTTTCATAAAAAATTAATGGATAAAACTATTTTTAAAGGGCTGTTGTTAAATATAGAAAAATGAACCAAAATATTTATAAAATATAACAAAATTTTAGAACTATCAAACTGATAGAAGTCTATCAATGTCAATCAACATATATTATTGATAGCTCTAAAATTTTGCTACATCTTGTAAATATTTTCAACAGTTTTACCATTTAAAATAATTTTCCATTTTTAAACCTTTTTATTACTTTAGAGTATTAATAAAGATATTTTTAAAATAAAAGTTGGAAGTTGAAAGGGTATTACCTATAATTTAACATAAATTAGCCCCATTGATCAATTTTCAACTTATGAAAGTATTAATTTAATCCGAAGAGTCCACAGATATAATAATAAGAAAAAAATTTCCTGACAATTTAAATTTTATTTGGCTATTCTTTAATATAAGATAACCATAGTAGGCAGCTGTAATAATGAAATTGGGTTTTTGTTCCTTTCAAGATTCATATATTACTTTAATAGATAAGAATAGTAAATACTTAAACTTGAGATACGTATCTCCATCATCGATCAATGATCCAAAAAATAATAATTATAAAATCAAACAACTTCTTGCTTTTGCAGCTATAAAATATTATAGCTTTTACATTTCCAATTATCCAAAACTGAGCAACTTCCCATTTCAAGAAAGAGAAGAAGAAAAGGGAAGGAAAAAAGAAAAAGAAAAAGATGGGTTCTATCTCAAAAACTGATAAACCACATGCTGTGTGTATCCCATATCCAGCCCAAGGCCATATCAACCCTATGATAAAGCTAGCTAAGCTTCTCCATCACAAAGGTTTCTACATAACTTTCGTCAACACCGAGTACAATCATCGGCGTCTTCTCAAGTCGAGAGGGCCCGACTCGCTCGATGGCTTGCAAGATTTTACGTTCCGAACTATTCCCGATGGCCTTCCGTTCTCTGATGCAAATTCGACTCAAGATATTCCTGCACTTTGCCAATCCACCACCAACAATTGCTTAGCTCCTTTGTGTGATCTTATTTGTGAACTCAACTCAATGGCGGCTTGTCGTTCCAGTAATTTGCCGGCAGTTAGCTGTGTTGTTAGTGATGCTGTTATGTCTTTCTCTATGTTTGCTGCCAATGAGTTTAAAATCCCATGTGCTTTTCTTTGGACTGCCAGTGCTTGTGGCTACTTGGGTTACTTCAAATATCATGATCTCATTAACCAAGGCTTGACACCACTCAAAGGTATGATTCAATTTCAATTTTTTTTTTTCAATCTTTTTTATTCATTAATTTAGGTTAAATTTAGTTGTTTATGTTCAATGGATTTTTGAATTTGAAGAAGATTTTTTTCTTTTATCTCTAATGGATCTCTAGTCCTTAAATTTTGTGTTAAATTACTTATTGTAGTTAGTGGTTATTATAATATGTGGGTTATAATAATCTTATAATAGTTTATTTTTCGTATGCTCACTATTTTAATATAGATTATAATAATATGTGTTTGAGGTGTAGACTATTTTAGTCTCCGTAGAACATAGTAAACAGTATAACGAAAAAAAAAATAGAGGATGAGTAAAAATAATAAACACTATAACAAAGAGAGATTTGAAATAGTAATATTGTAATTAATTGTAGATTTTAATTGGAGACTCAAACATGGAGTGTGCTATTATGGCCCATTTTATCGAGTTCAAGTTGGGGGCTCAAACACCTGGTTAAACTTTCAATGTTGTGTCTAATGAGCCTTTAATCTATTGGATATTGTTATAATTCATGAAACTCTTTGGACCAAAAATTACAAGTTTAACCATGTTCTATTATTAGGCACAAAATAAAATTTTATTTCTAATAGAATTGTTATATTTTTTTAAAAAATAATAATAATATTGAATATGCAAAGAACCTGAGAAGAACTTATTCAACAATTTCTTTAGAAGAGTAATTGTGTTAAATGACAAAATTGCTTGAATTATTTTTGAAGAAAATTATTTCAAATAGTAAAACTGTTAAAAATATTTACAAGATATAACAAAATTTTAGAACTATCAAGATAGTGTCTATCAGCGTCAATTATTGATAGTTCTAAAATTTTGCTACATTTTGTAAATATTTTAGTTTATTTTTCTATATTTAAAAATAACCCCGTTTTTAAATATAGCAAAATATCACAGTCTATCACTGATATAGATAGTGACGTTTTGTTATATTTAAAAATAAGTTGACTCATTTTCTATATTTGAAAACAACCTTTTTTAGAATTTGGAGACTTATCGGACACAAAGTAAAAAACATCATAACAAATTAAATAATTCTTTTTAAATAATTAAAAAAGAATGGAAAATACAAACCCTTGAGAACAATTAGGATACACAGCCATGTGGATTAAACTCATAATTTAACCAATTTTTTAATTTGAGACTTGGTGTAATTAATTTTGACTTCTTTATTGGTTAACAGATATGAGTCAGGTAACAAATGGATATTTAGAAACTACAGTAGAATGGACTAAAGGAATGAAAAGCATACGTTTGAGAGACCTTCCTTCCTTTCTTAGAACAACAGATCCAGATGATATCATGCTCAATTTCATCCATCAAGAGATGAACAGATCCCGACAAGCTTCTGCAATTATATTAAACACATATGATCCACTCGAACAAGATGTTATGGATTCTCTTTCTTTTATCCTCCGTTCTATTTACACCATTGGTCCACTTCACATGCTTGCCAACCAAATAAATGATGAAAATCTAAAAGCCATAGGTTCAAATCTTTGGGCTGAGGAATCAGAATGCATTGAGTGGTTGAATTCAAAGGAACCCAACTCAGTTGTTTATGTAAATTTTGGTAGCATCACAGTAATGACATCAGAGCAATTGATTGAGTTTGCTTGGGGATTAGCTGATAGTGGGAAGCCATTCTTATGGATTACAAGGCCTGATGTAGTTGTGGGAGATTCAGCCATTTTGCCACAAGAATTTGTAACACAAACCAAAGAAAGAAGCTTGATAGCAAGTTGGTGCTGTCAAGAACAAGTGTTGAATCATTCTTCAATTGGAGGGTTTTTAACACATAGTGGATGGAATTCAACACTTGAAAGTATATGTGCTGGAGTTCCAATGATTTCATGGCCTTTCTTTGCTGAGCAACAAACGAATTGTCGTTATTGTTGCAGTAAGTGGGGGATTGGAATGGAAATTGATAACAATGTGAAAAGAAATGAAGTTGAGGAGCTTGTGAGAGAGTTAATGGATGGAGAAAAGGGTAAGAAAATGAAAGAGAATGTTATGGATTTAAAGAGTAAAGCTGAAGAAGCTTATAAGCCTGGTGGTTCTGCTTATAAGCAATTGGATAAGTTGATCAATGAAGTTCTTCTATCAAACATGAAGGTTTAGATAAAATATTATTTTGAAGTGTGTGATCCAAAGTTCTGCAGCTTACACTTGTTGATCTGTTTCTCTTTTTTTAGGAACCTTTGTATTATTGCATTGAAGACTGCATTATTGTTTTTGCAATAAATTATCATATTTGACATTTGGAAGAGAATCTCATTAAGTTGAGAAATATATATGAAGTTAGTATCATCATAGAATCAATTAACAATAAGAAGAATATTTCATAGATCTTATAAAAATTATGACGTCTCTATCAGTGTTGTTAGCATAAATTTGAAAATTTGTATGCTCTCAGTATCATTGAGGGCAAAAATATTCAAATAGTAAAAAGTCTAGTTATTAACAATTTGACCTAAACGGATTAGTTGGATACATTAGTGGATACTTTAGTACATGTGAAATAGTGAAACTTTTTTTAATACTGAAACATTCAAAAATGGATTTAACTATGGAGATTGAATCCATGGATAGAAACCTCAAATTGGATTGAAACTATAAATTGGATGATGTTTTTATGTACAAATTTTTTAAATTATTCAAATAGTAAAAAATATTTTTATCACAATATTTATGGAATTTGAACTTTTGATTTTTTTCGATCAAAAGTCATTTATATCTTATGCTAGTTGAACGTGCTCATGTTGGCTTCTATCATAGAAGTTTTTCTTTTTTGTTTTTTTTTTTTTAGTTAGAAGTTTATTAGTAGTAGAAATCTATCACGAAATACTTTTAATTCACAATCTAAACTTACCTATGATATACTATTAGGACGGAGAGATTTCATTTACAATGCATAACTAATATATATTCTATCTCTTCTATCACTGATAGATTTGAAACAAATATGTAATTTTCTTTTTCTTTCTCTGTTTTCTAACGATTCTTCTACGTTTATTTTTCTCCATCTCTTACATTGATAACTCAATCAAAAAAATCAAAGTATTTCATGCAATTTCTTTTTCAAACCAACCATGAGAACTAGAAACAACTAAAGTGTAGCTAAACTAATAGATGATTGAAGCTTAAAAGTACGTAATCAAAATCTATAATTTAGTCTGTTATATAAGTGATAAGTTTCTATATGTTATGTAAAATCAATCATTGGCTATTGTTGATTGATTTCAAATAATA
Source organism: Benincasa hispida (assembly GCF_009727055.1). Taxonomy (NCBI): domain Eukaryota; kingdom Viridiplantae; phylum Streptophyta; class Magnoliopsida; order Cucurbitales; family Cucurbitaceae; genus Benincasa; species Benincasa hispida. The sequence continues at coordinate 29,996,262 of NC_052353.1, forward strand.
TAAGTTTATAAGTATATTTATGTGATACTTCATATCACTGATAAACCAGTCTATCAATGATATATTTCATTTTTAACCATGATGTAAGTGATTTTATCGATGATAGAAGTGTGTCATTTATAGATTTTGCTATTGGTGGTAGAAGCCTATCATTGATATGAACTTATCAAAGATAAAATTTTATTACTATCAATAGAAAAATCTATCAGTGATAGACTCTATCGCTATAGACTCTTAACACCAATAGACTCTACCATTCGTAGACTCCATAAGTTGTATCTAAATTTTGTTTATATCTACATATTTTTTTACATTGTGCTATATTTATTAATATTTTAGACATTATTATATCTGCAATGACTCCTAATATCTTAATGTGATACGAAAAGATCCTCCATAATGGGTGGCTATTCTTGGGATTCTTGGGGAAGCCGTCTATCTTGAACTAAAATATGTTTCAATAAGCTTTACTTGTATAATAATAAAATTATCACATCAAGGTTTCAATCATATTATATTCAATTGATTATTTAACCAAAATAACTCCAAAAAAGTGGCAAGCCCTTCTCAATACATGTCTACTTCTTACCATTTTACCTTGAATATAGACCTCATTTTCGATGTGTTTGGAACGTACAAGTGTTTAATTAAAAAAATAAGTTATTTAAAAAAAATTGAAGTTTTTCGTAATCACTCAACATAACTTTTGAAATGTATTTTCAACCATTTTTATTCAGAGTGATTAAATAAAAATAAAAATAAATTTTTTGAAAAATATTTTTTTCTCAAGTCAATCAAAACGAACACTTCATCTATCATATTGATAAGTCATTTAGTTTAAAATACATATACTTGTCTCCATATTTGAGATTTGTTCGATTATAGTCAAACATTTAATTATAGTATTTTATTATTAATAAATCTTAAATTCAATTATTACTTCTAGTTTATTGTTGATTTTTTGAAGAATTTTTTATAATATATTTTCCTTTTCACTATAAATTCTAGAAATAAATTCATATAGTCAATTTTCTTCAATGAAAACCATTATTGTTATTTAACCTAATTAATATTAATTAATTATAATAATGATAATACATAGACTAAAATTACACGTTCAGAATTATAGTGACTAAAATGAAACAAAATTCTAATTATACAAACTAAAATAGTATTTTAACTTGAAACTAATATTTTAATGATGAATTGTCTTTGCTCTTGCGTCAAAAAAGAAAAAGAATACTTAGCACTGCCTCTCGAGAAAATAACTATATTAAAAAAAGGTTACTAATAAAACAATGAATTTTATGGAAAGACGTAATGATAGATCATTGAATTCTGTTTAAAATGATGTTATTTTAATAATAAAAATAGGGTTGAAGAGAATTAAATGACAAAAATAGGGTGGTGAAATAATGGATCTGGCCCACGAGTACATAAAATTGGATTGTTGTTCCGAGTTTGTTGTTTTAGTTTGAATTGATATTTGATTGGGCTGTAGTTTTTGTTTGTTTCTTTTTTGTGTATATTTCGACTGATCTTGGATGTTAGATAAATTAGTAGTTCGAATTGATGTTGGATTTGGACTGATCTTTGGTTGTTAGTTTGGTTATAAAATTTGAACTGATATTTTACTAATTTTAACATTAAATATGTCGCCGCATTCTAAGAATTTAATAATTCTTGAACCTGAAAATGGTGAGAATGGTTATATAGTTGTATAAATTGATGAATTATTTAAAGAAAATGTTGGGTTTTATGTCCTAAAACTCGTGGTTTGTAAACAATAAACTTATTATGCTGATCAATAAAGATGCTATTGAAGTATTGATTCAATAAATTTATTATTGAATATATGAGTTGCTCATTTCATTTTAAAAATAATTGAAATCCAATAAAGTAAAAAACCATGGTTATTATATGAGAATTTAAACTTAATGTGGAGACATAAGAGTGAAGTAAGTTTGAGTAAATAACAAAAATGGTCTATAATATATGAATAAGATTGGATACCTTATTCTGATAACACTATCGGATGCAGTCCATTTTGTAGATGTTACAATTGTTGTAAAGTGCTACAAACAAAGCGATTTTAATTCATTCATGTGGAGACATGCAAGTGAGGGCTGAAGGAACCTTTGAAGATCCTTAAGTGAAATTATGGAGATTGATCCAAAATTTATTTTCACAGAATCAAAATTACAGAGTACAAATGTTATGCATATTTATAAACGTACAACATGCAATCAAAAATGAAATAAGAGAATTACGGTGAAAGAACTAACTCTTGAAGAACTAGTCTTCACGTTTATCCTCTCTGCCAAAATCACGAACTTGAAACCCCACAATGCACACCACCACATGATTTCCTCTGTATTCTCTATGATGAGAATCTAGGAGTGTGTGGACTTTGGCCTTTCGATGAGGGAAAGAATAAAAGAGATTTGAGAGATAGGGATAGATTCACAATTACAGAACTCTTATCGTAAAACCTAAAAGAGGAAGAAGATAATTAATCATAATTCAACCAACCCCTTCCCACTAACATGAAGTAGAGTGAAAAAAGGGGAGAGTTACAACACCCTCCCTAAAATTATTTTCCAAAAAATAAAATTAATATATAAATTATTTAATAAAAAATATTTATAATAATAAATATTATATATATATATATATATATGATAACCACTTTATCATATAATATATATTAAACTATATGTAATATCAAATATAACATATAACCTATAGTATAGTATTGTATCGAATATAATATAACCAATAGTTTAATTCTCTCAACAAGGATATTTAATATAAATCTCATTTATATTAAATTTAATTATATAAATCCAATTCACATAATTAATATTTCAATTATATTCAAATATTTATTTCCTCTAAAATAAACTTTATATTATAATGTATCAAATACATTGTAGTAATTAAATCATATATAATGAAATTAAAATAATTATATCCCACATAATTAATTCCTTCAATTAATTTGAATAATTAATATTAATCCAAAATTGATTCTCATAAATCCCTATTGGTCTACAGAGGGGACCTCATGGACCTGTAGCTTCAAGCTCCAATGGTACTTGAATAATTAATTAAACTCTTTAATTAATTTACTCAACATCCATTAACTGTCGGACACTCCACTAAAGAACGACAACTGCACTCTTCGCACTACAGGCATATTTCTATATCCATTGGATATAACTAATCAACAGAGCAATGACCTTTCACAAATTGCTCATCAGTACAGCTAGGTAAAAATTACCAATTTGCCCCTATAGTTACATATACATAGCAATGACCTTTCACAAATTGCTCATCAGTACAGCTAGGTAAAAATTATCAATTTGCCCCTATAGTTACATATAACTCCTTAAGTACCACTGATCCCTCTAACGAACAATAAATCATAGTCCAACTATGATTAAACCCTTTTCGGCCTAAGAGTGGGTGTGGCACTATATGTTTTTCGCCTCGAAATCAGCCCTTAAGAAAGAAATTTATCTACTTTCCACCACCTCGGGGAAGGAGTGAATTTCGTTTGGTGTAGCTGTGTTCCCAGCTCTCCATTCCGATGAATCCCCAAAATGGTACGCTTGTTAAGTCAACGATCTAACCACTCTCACCCATACAAATCAAAGAACCACCTTTATAGACAAGAGTTACTAACTCGCTCAGGATTCAGGTCATGTCATCTATGGTCTGAAGGAACTCTAAATAGAGAACCATGTGAGCAAAAGTAGATCATTCCAAATTCCATTGAGAAAGAACACAATCAATTACAGTCCAATGGAACAAATTATGAATAATAAGTAAATTATAAGGATGCTTCTTAAATGAATGAACAAGGGATAGAGTACGTAAATCTTTGAAGAATACCTTCTTCAAGTATCCCTCAATCAATCTCCAACGCGTCCAAAGAAATACTCGAACGCAACGATCAAAACAGGCAATAGCACGAACTAAAGATTCCTCGATCACTATCGAGTCCAACTCGATCCTCGACCCTCGAACAGAATAAAAACACCACCACGAGAGTTATCTTGGTATTTTTTGATGTGAGAATCCAGGATTTGTTGGCTCTATGTGACTTTAGATAGAGGAATGAAGGAGGTAGACGATTGAGTAGACGATCGAGTAAGTGGGAGATGGATAAAGTGTATCGTATAGACTAGATACTCGATTGTTTAGTAAGAAGAAGCCTATCATATAGACTTGATACTTGATCGTGTAGTAACAAGTAAACGAGTAAAGGGAATAATCATTTCGTGGTCCGGTCTTATACAAAATTTTTGTATAAGATACCCCCGATTGAGTAAACTCTTTACTCATTCGTTTAGCATCAGTCATGCAATCATATAGTAAATACTACACTATCGAGTTAGAACTTTTCTACTCAATCATTTAGTCAAATATAAATGATCGTTTAGCCTGGGCTACACGACACGACCAACGCTTGGTCTTCTTCCTCGAAGTGAACAACATCTCCATGCTTCTTTGAAACTTCATCACGAACGACTCAAAAACACTCCAAACACTTTCAATACATACTCAATAGCAAGTTAATTATGCCCAAAAAACGCAGGGGCACTTATAAATTAAATTTGAAATGTAAAGAAAAGTATTAAAACAGAGGCAATCATCCCGAAACATCCATCAAACCATCCACAAACACAGTTAACACTTAAATGCATTGTAGAAAACATTTAAAACCCACCAAGACTGGAAAAGAAAGTTCAAACAGTAATAGAATTTGGAATATCATAACAACCTGGCTTTGATATCAATTGAAGGAACTCTAAATAGAGATCTAGTGAGCGGAAGCAGATCTCCAAGTTTGATTGAGAAAGAACACAAACAATTACAGTCTAGAAGAACAGATTATGCATAATAAGTAAATTATACGCATGCTTCTTAAAAGAATGAACAAGGGATAAAGTATGCGAACCTTTGAAGGGCTCTTTCTTCAAGTATCCCTCGATCAATCTCCAATGCGTTCAAAAAAGTACTCGAATGAAACGATCAAAATAGCCAACAATATGAACGGAATAATCCTCGATCACTATCGAGTCCCACTCGATCCTCAACCCTCGAACGAAACAAGAACACCATTACAAGAGTTACCTATGTATTTTGGTGTGAGAATCCAGAAGTTGTGGGCTCTGTGTGACTTTCAATAGAGGAATTAAGAAACTAGACGATCGAGTAAGTGGGAGATGGATGAAGTCCATCTATAGACTAGATACTCGATCGTTTATTAAGAAGAAGCCTATTGTATAGACTTGTTATTTGATCCTATAGCAACGAGTAAACGAGTAACTATCGTATAGTAAACTCGGTACTCGATCGTGTAGTCTCTCTATGCTATCATTTAGTAAAATACTTTTACTCGATAGACAAGACTTTTTGTGAGATCAACTGAATGAAAACTCAACCTCTGAATTTTAGAAAACCATTTTCCTTTTATCTCACAATTACCATAACCGTGCAAAACCTCCCACTCAAATCGGTTATTAAAGAAAAAGAATAATTAATTATCATATAATTAATATGTTATAAATAAATATAATAACCAACTTATCATATTATATAACCTATAGTTTTAATATTTCATCATATGAAATGTATAAACCATAGTTCTTTTTCTATTTTATGGTATTTAATTAAATCATATTTATATTAATTCATTCAATCATTGATGTATCAAATACATCATATCAATTATATCACATATAATTGAATCAATTTAATTATATCATATATAACCATATTTCCTCTTTTTAATTTAAACACTTCAAACTAACCCAAAATCTGATTTTCAACTTGAACCTATTGAGCTACCAAGGGGACCTTATGGACTTGTAGCTTGAAGCTCCAATGGTACGTGAAAACTGACTAAACTCTTTAATCACGAGATCCACCATCCGTTAACTGTTGGTCACTCTACTAAAGACCGACAGTTACATTCTTCGCACTACAGATACATTTCTATGTCTATTGGATATAACCAATCAACAATGCGATGACCCTTCACAAATCGCTCATAAGTACTGGACCAATTTATCGTTTTGCCCCTATAGTTACATCTAACTTCTTAAGTACCACTGGTTCTCCTAATGAACAATAAGTCAAAGTCCTACTATGATTGAGTCCTCTCTTCCCACGAGAGGGTGTGACCACTATGTTTAAGACTTGGAATCAGCCCTTAAGGGAGCAATTTATCTACTTACCCCTACTTTGAGGAAGAAGTGAATTTCGCCTTGTGTAGCTGAGTTCCTAACTCCCCAATCAGACGAATCCCCAAAATGGTAGGCTTGTTGAGTTGGCAACTTGGCAACTCTCACCCATACAAATCAAATGACTACCCTCATGAGCAGAGTTCCCAACTCACTTAGGATTGAGGTCATGTCACCTATGGTCATCCAAGTGAAATGTAAGTCTCAATTATAAACGGCGTTATATAAAGAGACTAATCATTTCGTGGTTCGGTCTTATACAAATTCTTTATATAGGATACCCCCACTCGCATGTCTCCATATGAATAGTCAGGATCATACCATTTGTAGCACTTTACAACACTTGTAACATCTACAAAGCGGGTCGTATTCGTAGTGTCATCAGGATAAGTATCCGTCGTTTATCCTTATACCACAGACCATTTAGGTTATTACTTAAGGCATGATCCACTTGTATGTCTCCACATACATGCTTAAGTTACATAAAATAACCACAGTTCTTAGTTTATTGGATTGAGTAAAATAACATTTATTTTATTAATAACAATAAGTTTACAGACTGTTTACAGACTATAAGACTACCAGAAGAATTAGGACAACAATTCCAATAGTCAGTGCATGATAAGAAGAATATGTGACGATGTTATGGGACCAGTTAAAGGCTTCTGCTCAGTTTTTAAGATTTAGACTCTGTTTGCAATTGCGTTTGCAATTTTAAAAGATGATTGTGTAGAAAAATCTTAACCACCTACCTTGCTTTGTAAATCAAATTATTAATTAATTTAACAAAATCACTTTTAAATTTTAATCGATGTGTAAAAGCTCATTGAAACAGCTTTTAGATTCGACTTTTCTAAAAATTTGTTACATTGTTAATGGTTTAAATAAATATATTATAATAATATCCTTCCATATCAGTATCTTTTGTATATCACCCATTTCTAAATTTTAATTGATTCAATATTTTATTACAATTACTTTTCTCAAGCTTTTATCAAATACTTCACATTAAACAAAATTATTTTTAATCAAATCATATAAAATTTCAATATATATATATATATATATTATATATATATTATAATAAATTATAAGTTAACTATCAAAATAAAAATAATAAAAATAATGTCTATACTTTGATTCATATAACTAAATTACACCAATTTAGTATTAATTTTCAAACACTATAACTAGATTCTTAAATTTAAAATTAGAATCTACTAAATACTATTTACTTTCTTTCTCAGTTGATTTTTTAAAAAGCATAGTTGGTAGCAATTATTTTAAAAGTTATAGAAATCTCAAACAAAGCATTAAGATTTTTTTTTTTTTTTTTGTATTTGCATCCTTAAAATTTTAAGTGTAAAGTTTTTAACTCTTATTTTATGGGTAAATATTCATTTCGAAATTTTCAATTGAAGTTAAATTATTCCTAAGTTTTTTTTTTTTTTTTTTTTTTTAAATTGCCAACATGCATGGTAGTAATTGAAGAGATTGAACCCCTAACGGAAGCAATTGATCACCATGCCATTAATTTTTATTAAGAATTCTTAAATACAGAGAAGACAAACATCAAACTCATGCATGTTGTTCCTATTTTGTAAAGAATACAAAGATGTAGAAAACTTATCCTTGAAGACTAATTCATTAAGAAATCCTTCCGTAAGTTTCTCCCACTAACAGATCTACCATTTCTATAAAAAAAAAAAAAAAAAGAAAAAAAGAAAAAAAGAAAAACACCACCATTAAGTTTTCTATGCTATACTCCGACAAGGATTGGGTTTGTGGAAACCACCTTTTGGAAGACCAAGAGTGTGAGAGTTGAAAAGAGTAGGAGAATACTTTTTTCTATAGCATGAGAGAGGGGAGTTCCTCACCCCACTTTCTTGAACTCCCCTATAACTGAAAGGGAGTTTAATTTAATCTAATTTTAAATTAAATCAAATTTACTTTAATGGTTATTAATTAATCTTAATTAATTAAATATCATATATTTAATAATATTACATTTGAAACATATACAAATATATTTCTCTTTCATAATCTAAACTTTTAATGTGCATCTCATTCACATTGAATTTAACCTTTAATATTAATCTCATTTAGTTTAATTTTGAATCTCATTCAAAATTAAAATTTATAATATATTCCTTATAATATGAACAATTCAAATCCTTTCAAAACTAACTAATCCTTGTTTTATCCTTAGCAGTTAGTAGGAGAACCTAATGGACCTACATATTAGAAGCTCAAATGATTCAAGATTAATTAATAAAATTCTTTAATTAAATTAATCAACATTCATTAACTATGGGTCACTTCATTAAAGATCCATAGTTGTACTCTTCGCATGGTAGAATATTTCTGTGTCCATGGATATAACTATTACAAATAAGTCGATCATTCACAAGTCGGTCATAATTACAGCTGGGTCAAATTATTGTTTATCCCTATAACTACCTCTTGTTTCTTAAGTCTCACCGATCCTTTAATGAACAATCAATTTATGGTCTGTTTATGGTCCTACCATAAACAAAATCTCTCAGAGTCCAATGAGAGAGAGGGGCCCCATTATTCAAGACTTAGAGTCAGTACTTAAGGGAAGAACTCATCTACTTACTCTAAAAACAAGAAAGAGTGAATTTCATCTTATGTAGCTATGTTCCCAACTCCCTACTCGGTTCTATCCCCAAAATGGTAGGTTTATCAAGTTGGCGACATGGGCCACTCTCACCCATACAAATCAAAGGACAAGCCCCCATAGGAAGGAGTCCATAACTCACTCATGATTGACATTGAGTTACATATGGTTATCTTATGAAATATTAATCTCTTCAATCAACAGGTTACAAAAAGAGATTAATTATTTTACAGTTTGGTCTTATACAAACTTTTTGTATAGGATACCTCTACTCGCATGTCTCTACATGAATTAATGGAATCAAATCATTTGTAATGATTACAAAGTGGGCTATATTCATGGTGTTACCAGAATAAGGTACACAACCTTATCCATATACTATGAACCATCTAGATTATAACTTGAACATGGTCCAATTATATGTCAGCCACATGTTGTTTAAGCTACATGAAATAGTCTTGGATCTTAGTTGATTGGATTGAGTTAAACAAGTCTAAATGTGAAATAAAATAACTCCTTATTTTATTAAATAAATGAATTTTGTTTATACATTATAAACCATGAGATTTAGGACATAAACCCCAACTGTAATGACTCCCGTTAGAGGAGATCTCAAAAGTTGGACCATTACAATGTGTACATATATATAAATATTTAAATCTATGTTTGAGTGATCAAAGCCACATTTTCTTCTTCTTTTTTTACTTTTTAAATTCCAAATCTTCTAATATCTTATCAAACTAAAATTCAAATCTCTTATCAAATTTTTTGGATTTATATCTTAAATTTTACAGTTTGTAATCTTGTAAACATTATTGTTTATCAATAAAAATAATTAGGTATTTTATTCATTTATCAGTCTTGCATAACTTATGTAAAACCCGGATATCAATTTCCTACTTGAGCAGGTATTAAAGGAATTAACTAAGTATAAGTTAAATCCTATGTTGAAGAGAAGGAAAATTTGTAAGTGTTAAAAGGATTTTCATTTAGTGGCATTGAGGTAAGCCTTAACTAGTGGAATTTGGCTAAGTGTGAAGTAAAAAAGAAACCATGCGTGTGGTGTTAGGAAACATTGACACATGAGATGAGGCTAAGCTTGTAGAGTTTTAAAGGAATTAAGAATTGAAGGCAAGGACAACCATGCGTCCAACTTATGAAGTTGGGATGCATGTTGGCTGAAGCGTTGGCAAGAGGCATTGCCAAAGGTTGCTCATATGTTGAGGCTACATGAGCGAGAGCGAGAGAGCGAGATAATGAGTGCAAGGTTCTCGAGGGATGATTGTGTAGCTATAGGCGGCGCTAAATGATGTGAAGTGATGCGCTAGACGATAGAGCTACATGATAGGCGATAGCATTACACAATCAGTGTAAACGCTAGATGATAAACGTAGAAGCTAGACGATAGCACTAAACGATGAGCTCGGGCACTAGACGATAAGCTTAGACGCTAAATGATGCATGGGCACTGGGCGATAGTTGCAAGTGCTACATAATGGGCGTTCCACGATTGCCATGAGCACTAGACGATGGGTGCTACACGATAAGCGGACGCATAAGACGATGGGCGTGATGCGTTAGACGATAGGCGTCAACGCTATACGATGAAGCTAAACGATAGGCGCATAAGCTATGTGATAGGCTATGCACTGAACGATGAGTGTCAGCGAGATAGTTATCAGCAAGAGACACACGATAGCAAGATTGTTAAGAGTGAGAGATCATTAAACGATGGAGCTGTACGATGAAGTGCAAGAGTTGAACAATGGACTAAACGATGGGCCATGTGTTTAAGTGGTGCTGAGTTTGCATTACGCAAGGCTGATGAGCTCACTTAGATAATTGGCTGAATCGAGAGAAGGTTAAGCTTGAGTTAGTAGGAGCTGGAAACATAGAGTTTCATGCAAGGAAGATTTGTGCACGAGGAAGACAACTCAACTTCATGCAAGTAAGTGAGTGGTATGGAAGTAGGTGAATGGCAAGGAAGAAGGTGGTGGCAAAGCATGGTGCAAACACTCTAAAGTAGGAGCTGTCTTGAATTAAGGGCTTTGTAAGATGAGAAGGATCGGTTTCTTTGACCTATAAATACTACCATAAGATGCCTCTTCAGTTCATAAACTGAAATCCTCTTGAAATATAGTAAGAAGAGTATTTAAGAGCAGCTTCTGATGAAGTCATGTGGTTCCAAGAGAAGAAGATGCTGTCGGACAGTGAGATTTGGAAGTAGCATCAACTTGGGACGAGGAATTCTCCCAAAATACTCATGTGTTTTGAGTGATTCTAGAGCCACTTGAAAGCTGAAAGACACTAGAAGAAATTCGGGCTTTAATGTCGGTTGTGTTATTAAAGTCATTTAATGTCGGTTGCCTTTAATGTCGATTTTAAACCGACATTAAAGGGCTTCAATAAGCACCAATAACATAGCCTTCAATGTCGGTTGCAAGCGACATTAAAGTCTTTAGTGATTAAAGCCTGTTGGTTGCAACCGACATTAAAGCCTATTTTTTTATTTCTTAACCGACATTGAAGCTCGAATCTGTCTGTTTTTTTTTTAAATTCCGTTGCCGAATCCATTTTTTTGGTTAAATAAGTTAAAAATGACATTATATGTCTCGTGTTGGGTCAGGAAATGTCCATCATTGTTTTATATTAAAAAGTATAAAAAAATTTGCATGGCAAGCCCATCAATATTTGTCTTTTACCTATGAATTTATCCACAAACAAGAATCAATATTTCCAATCCATTACATATACTCGTCAATGTTTGTCTTCAACCTATGAATTTATCTACCAAAATTTGCAAAATAATACCAAAACCAGACTTTCATAGAATACAACTTACACCAAAGCCACCATCTCTCTCATTCAAAAATATCAATTAGTACTAATTCCATGAATGCTACTTAACATCGAATACCCCATGAATACAAAAAATATATTATACATAAATCTTCCAATAATAAATAGATCATGTCTTCCACCTATGAATTTATCCACAAACAAGAATCACAATACCAGAACCAGACTTTCATAGAATAGTTACACCCAGCCATCATTTCTCTCATTCACAAATATCATATTTGTACTAATTTCATTCACAAAGATCATGTTAGATAAATTTACATTCATTCTAAGCTAGCATTTACATTCTATTGAGATAAAAAAAAAAAAAAGAATTACATCCTTATACAAATCGGCCAACAAAACTTGCCCATTGGGTACGAATTACGCCGATCTCTCCTTGCATATGTGCATATTTTGTATTGAACTACAAAAAGGAAAAAAAGATAAATTCAACATAAGTTCACGTCCATTTATTAAATTAAAGCTAGTACTACATAAAAAAATAAATAATTTACGTACGAGGCTAGTAATGGGAGCAGTAGGAGTATGCACTATTTCGTGTAATGGGAGTAGTAGGGTAAGCTAGTACTATATCCAGGATTCATACATATTACCCAAACGCTAATATCTATCTAGATCATGAAACGTGAAATCATGAAAAAGACAACAGAGGATGGAACGAGAAACTTTGAAGGGGAATTCAATAAAATTAGAACTACAACAATAGATAAACAATTCAACTGTAATGCAAGTACATTGCAAGATACCATCTAGGCTAACAGATGATAAATACTATCAAAATCAATAACTCCCAAATATAGGTCATAAGATACAAAACTCTAAAAACCATGACTGACACTACGATATAGAGTAGCTGCCTCATTTCCATGAACACGGCCAAACATTTTTCACTCTTTTTTTACCACAATTTTTTTTTTTCAATTTAAATAATAAAGCGGGAGATCTTAAATAATGGAAAGACTTACAAAGGCCAGTATATCCTGGATATAGCTCCTGAATGGTGTTTGCATGGCTTGCCAAAAGAATTAAATAATTCAAACTAATAACCATCTAACTACTATGTAGAATTCAACATCCTGTGCTTAGTTGAGGAAAAACAACAAAACCCAATACAGTCAAGAGTTAGTTCCCAGTGACCATGAAAAGTTATAGAAATTTGACCATAAAAAATTACTAGATTTTGAGAATATTGCACGCTCAACAATTATATAATGAGCATGTTGAATACAGAAATAAAACTGAAGATTATTCGATTATGATAAACATATAACACATTTATGTTTTTTCGGCGAGGCTCGGACCGATATAATGAAGAGATAAACATCTATAGTAGGAAAAAACTTGAAGACGGAACATAGTAATACAACCCGAAATCAATCTCCACGGAACAAAATTCGAAATCAATGGCATAGAAAAAGAAATGATTAGGGTTTCAATTACCATAATTACAGAGGCGTTGGGTAAGCGCTTTCATGTGTTGACAAGCAAACTAGTTCTTCTTTGGGTCGATGAAGGACTGCAAAAAGGACGCCATTTCGATCTCTCTCATTTCTTCCTCCGCAAAAATTTACTCTCTGATTTTTTTTGTCAGAACAAGACTGGTTAATGAGCATGAACTTCAGGCATGGACAAAATCAATCTACAAATATGAGCTGCACAATGGGTAGATCCAATAAGATGGAGCTGCTCTTCCGTCAGATCCGTGGTCGAGAGAAACAAGCAAGGGGTATTCAAGAATCAACAAGAACAATCATAAAAACTTCCAAAATCTTACCCCATAAACTCTATCGAGAAGTGACGGATTCCAACGGGTAGATCTGGCGTATGTGTTGCAGATTGGTGAGAGTGAGAGAGAAAGAAAGATTAGAACTTTAGGTGGTGGATCTACTTTTCTGTGGGTTAGAGAAAGTTCGACAGGGGAGAGAGAGAGAAAGAGAAGGCTCACTGGCGACGCTAGGCGATGGACGGTGAGGCGATCAGAGAAAGGGTCTTGGCCAGCGAACGTGCAGTTGAGGAAGGCGATGTGCGAAGGGCTTGGACGGAGAAGAAGAAGAAGAATGGGGATTAATTTGAGGGTTAATTTTTTTTCTTTTACACAATATATATATTAGTTTTTTTATTTTCTTATCGATAACTAGAGAAGGCAGGAAATGAAAATGGGAGAGAGGGAAACAAAAAAAATTGACCTACAATGTCCATTTTAAACCGACATTATAGGTACACCTACAATGTCGGTTTAAAATCGACATTAAAGATCTGATTTTTTTTTTTTTTAAGAAACCGACATTGTACATCCATTTTAGTGTTTTCCAACCGACATCAAAATCCATATTTCTTATAGTGAGAGTCTAGTTTTCAAGGTAAGGCTCCCAGAGAAGAAGCACTCAGGAATTTGGCTGGAAAGTGAGGAAAAAATAGAGTGGTTCAGTTATCAGATAAGCTTGAGCCAGTCTTGATGATTTGAGAATTTCGGCCAAACCATGAAGAGTTTTAAGCTAAGATTTTATGGTAATATTTCTGAGAAATTTTAGAACATGTTTGTAGAAGAAAGTATCTCGAAATAATACTTATAACTATATGTAATTGGAGCCTAAATTTGAATCTGAAATTTAAGGTTCAAAAGGGAGCCGAGGAGACAAAGGAACTTCTAGAGAGAAAGATTCCTACTTGACCAAGGTGAGTGGTACTTTCCTTTAAGTCTTAAGCATATCTTCTAGAATATATGTATATGCTTATATTGTGAATGAGTAATTAGCATGAGAATGAGAATATGTGATCGGGATGGTCAGAGGGTCAATAGGCCTAGTTTCTAAGCCCGGAAGCAGAACCTCACAGGATGGTTAGGGGATCGAGAGGTCTAGTTCCTGAGCCTGTGAGAGGAACCTCGTATGGGATGGTCAGAGGACCAACAGACCAAGCTTCTGAACCCATAAGCAAGGAGCTATGTGTACATAGAAGACATAGGAAACATAAGGTTATGAATGTTTTAAATGTGAAAATATTAACTATCTACCGTGTGTGTAGGTAGACTTTGAGAACATTCTCATTATGAATACAATCAGTTTAACTATCTACCATCTGTGTAGGTAAAGTTTGAGATCAGACTCAATCAAGGCTGAGGTTTGAGTATTAACCTCGTATTTATGATATACTTGTGTTTTTATGAGTTGAAATAGACTATAAAAGTTGCTTACTACTCACTGAGTTTTTTGGAGCTCATTCTTTTCTTTTCATGTTTTTCTTCCCAGGTAGTGAAAGGCGAGGAGTTCCAGGGTAATGTTAAGGTCAAGGTCTGCCGTAGCCACAGTCACACTTCCGAGTTTCTAGAAGTTGTTGATGTAAAATTTGTAGTTGAGCCTGAGAGTTGTATAAACGTTATACTATTTGTAATAAAATGAGCTTAATCAAACAGTTGTTATTTACATCTTTGACTTAAAGTTTACTAAGAGTAAAGAGGTTCAGATTGATAGTAGGTATCATAAAAAGGTGGTATCTGTGGTCCTTCACACCTCCCCTCGGGCTCAGGAAGCGGACTCGGGGTGGGGTGTCACAACTTAATCCAATAACTTAAGATCTATGATTATTTAATGTAACTTGAACAAAATGTAATAGACATATAGTTGACTCATATTCAAGTGATAACCTAAAAGGTCTATAGTGTATTATAAGAATGAGTACCTTATCCTGGTAACACTATGGATATGGCGACTTTGTAAATGTTCAATGTCTTGTAAGTGTTACAAATTATTTGATTCACGTCGTTCATGTAATAGACATATGAGTGGGGTGCACTACAAGAAAGTTGACAATTTTTGAAGGTCAAAACCTTCGAAAAAATCATTAATAAACCTTTGATACATCTTTTTTCAAAGGTTATCTCAACCTTTGAAAAGTGTCCGAATAGATCCTGTCGAAAAAGTTTTTTTCAAAGGCTTACTAACCTTAAAAAATTATTCTTTATCAAAGGTCTTTTAACCTTTGAAATTATTATTTTTCAAAGGTCATGTATCTTCAATAATTATCAAATTATCCACGGGTCTAATGGTCTTTTTTGAAGGTTTTCTTTACTTAGATTTATAATGTTATTTTCAAAGATTTTAAAGCCTTAAAAAAAACTTCTTTATCAACAATTGTAAATCCTTCGAAAAAATATCACCAATATAAAAATTAAATCATAACCAAAACTTGCAGTAAGCTAAATGAATAAACAATAATAATCACAAAATTTTCTATAAATCTTGAACCGTTTTGTAACTCATCTTCCTCATTCGTTGTAAGACACAATAGACTAAATTTCATATCATAAATAAAAAAGGAATTAAATATATCAAGTGACCCAAGTTATTTTTTTTTATCAAACTAGTTCAATGTTTTTTGCTTTCTTAAAAAGTGTATACAAGAGTTTAGGGCCACAAATATAGCATAAAGTTAAGCATTTTTGTTAGTACAAATAAGGTTGTATGTTCATTTTTTTTCATTTATGCTTACTAGATCGTAGCTTTCTGCTAAGATGTAATTGAGTGCGGCATCAGTCATGGCCAATGCAATGCCTCTCTCGACCAGGCGGGCTGCAACATCTTTTATTTGCAGCCTAGCAACTTTCCTCAGCTGGTCGTGCGAGAGCGGATCATATACAACAATCTCGTCCATACTATTACGAAATCGATAATTAAAGAACACAAAAAGGAATGTAGCGATAGAGAAGATCAACACACAGATATACGTGGTTCACTAATGGTGTGTTAGCTACGTCCATGGGCAGAGGGACAACAATATTACTGGGGAGAATTTTTTCAGAAAATTACATCAAAACGGTGCATTTAGGGTTAGAGAGTTTTATAGCGCACTACTCTAAACCCTAGGGTCATAATCATAAATAACTATAAATAAATAAATATGCTAAACCCCCGTACGTGGTTGTTCGAAGCGCCAACAAACAAATTCAAGGCATTCTAAAAAATTTCCACCTTGACTTAATTTCCCTCCCAGATAACAAACGTACCAAAATGCAACATAAATCAATATTGTCAGACGTACCCAAACTTCTCCCTTATGCCTTGGGACCACTAACAATTCAAATCATTTAGCAAGTACAAACAATGTTGAAACTTGCCTTGTGGGACCAGTTTAGTGAACATATCAGCAGTACCAATTTTCATCACTTTAACTCTCTACTCACCTCTTAAGAAGTGATATCTTACATCTATGTGCTTAGTTCTCTTATGATGAACATGATCCTTGGCTAGGCATATTGCACTCAAACTATCACAATATACAATAGCTTGGTCATGATGCAAACCAAGATCACCAACTAACCCCCTCAACCACATTCCCTCTTTAGTAACTTTTGTCAAGGCCATGTACTCTGCTTCAGTAGTATACAAAGTAACTATAGGCTACAAGGTTGCCTTCCAGTTAACAAGAGAACCATCCAGAGTGAACACATAGCCAGTCATAGACCTCCAACTGTCAACATCTCCAACTGTCAACATCTCCAACATAGTTAGAATCAGGATAACCAGTTACCAAACACTCTGTGCAATTCCCATAAACGAGACTAGCTTCAGACGTACTTCTAAGGTAATGAAAAATCCTTTAACGGCTTGCCAATGCTCCTTCCCAGGTTGACCCATGAACCTGCTGACAACACTAACAGCATGGGCAAGATCAGGCCTAGTACTTCCGCATTACATACGATTAAACAACTACGGCTTAAAGTATTTCCGCATCAGAAAGAAAAGGCAAACATTAGTTATATTGTAATGAACAAATGAAGACTTATGGATAGAGAGAACAAAGAATTTGGTTCTATTTTTGGTACCTCTCACATGACTCGACCACGAGCAACTTGCCCATCAGTCTTCAAAGGAGATGTTCAGCTCTAAGATTTGAAGTCATGATAATGATTGTATTTCTGAAGTCTACAGTACGGGCTTGATCATCAGCTAATCTTCCATCGCCCAAAACTTGGAAAAAAGTGTTGAAGATAGAGATTTGAGCTTTCTATACTTCATCAAACAAAACAACATTGTACTTCCTCTGTGGGTTGCACCCTTATTGCTCGTGTCCAACATACCTGAAAAATCACAAACAGCAGTGAGATTTTGTTTACTAATGCCAATAAACGAAAACAGTGTTTTTGTTTTATATGATGAAGAAGAGTTATTTAACCCAGGAGGAGCACCAATGAGGCGTGAAACTGAGTGAGTTATATGTTTGTGAAATCTATATTTAGTAATGTGTTTGTAAAAGTTAGCTTGCAGTGCATAATGTAAATTTTATAAGCTTGAGTTTATGCAGCCAATGGTCTAGCAAACTTGCAACTTAACACAAGCAAACTAAAATTTTTTAATCCTGGATTATAAAAGTCTAGCTCACAAATCAAACACGGTATCATCGTAAAGTTAAAAATTATAGTTGGAAGAAAAAGAATAAACCAACATTGATTTACCAACTTTCGATTTTTCATATTTCTATAGTTGAATACTTCTTCTATGTATATTACCTTTGTAAAATTAAAGGTTTACCATTGTAGAGGAGGTTGTATCTCAGCGTTGATCATTTGGAGCTATCTTTAACAAGCATTCTAGTGACCTTTTGGTCATATTTCCTCCATTGAAATCCATCTTTGTTACGAAATCGACAATTAAAGAACACAAAAAGGAACATAAAGATAAAGAAGATCGACACACAGATATACGTGATTTACTAACAGTTTGTTAGCTACATCCACGGGCAGAGGGAGAACATTATTAGTAGGGAGAATATTTTCAGAAAATTACATCAAACGGACCCTCTTGGGTTAGAGAGTTAATATAGCGCACTACTCTAAACCCTAGGGTCATAATTGTAAATAACTACAAATAAATAAATATGCTGAATATGAATTCTAAATAGGTTTCGGAGGCGTTGCCCCCGAACCCGACCAGGGCATGCCTCCCCTGGACCTAGGTACTTGGTTGTTTGAAGCACCAACAAACAAATTCAAGGCATTTCAATATTTAACAACCTGCAATTTAAAAAAAAATAAAAAATAAAAAAATAATGTAAGTTTAGATTGAAAATCCCATCTTCCATTTTAAAAAAATTGATTTTTTTTAGGGTGAGGGGGCATAAACTCACCATATTTGAATAAAAAGGTCCAATTTGAACATGAACTCTAGTGATTTTAGCAGATTTTTTTAACGACGATGCAGTAGATAATTAAGGTTGAACAAGTTAATTTCATTTTGGTGTATGAACCATGTTCCCCATTTTAACCATTTGGTAAATTAAGATGTTAATGAATTAATTTTGAGAAAATATAAGAATAGTATTTTCAATCCAAATTCAGTTTCTTCAAGTTCAAAATATCACAAACATCACAAAGTACTAACAGGTAGCAACCATTACAAAACCTGATGAAGTTCTTTCTTAAACTTCATTAAAGCCAACAACACCAATTAACATTAAAGTTGAAGGACTAGATGTATTTCAATTCAAAATATAGGGGGCAAATAAAAACTAGTCTCCCAACCTAGGGATCAAAAAGGTTTTTTATCCTACTTGTTTTTTCTTTTTTAGTTGCAGCACAAATGGTTTTATTCTGACCATAGCATTTTATAAATTCTACAAGAACAAAAAGTGGTTTTGGAGAAATTTCAAAAGCATACTAAATCAAATTAATTTGTTTCCATTTTAGTTCATCAGATCGAACCCCATTAGATTTTGGACTGTTCTACAAAGTCATCTAGCTAAATCTCCATGCAAATCCAACTCTTCTCTCCAAAAATTTTGAACATGAAATGAAAAGTGTTGGGCTTGATAGATTTAATGGGCTGTGTGAAACACGGTCTTCTTGAAGCAAAAAATTAATTAGACTTAGATGAAAACCTGGTCCGATGAGAAAAATCGAATACCACTGATGGAAAGCACTTGAACAAAAACAGTGTGTTAAAAGTACAATCCACGTGAAGAATGATCTTTACCCTACATTTTGATGGCCGAGATTAACTTCAAGCACTCAGGAAAAATACAGACACTTCAATGACTATTCTTCTATTTTCTTTGTTGCAGAAAAAAACCGAGAGAGAAGAGAGGGAGAACCAGAGGGAGATGCTGTTGGTCTAGTCTAGGTGATGAAGGTGAGAATCGTCTAGACGGTTGTGGTAAAGCTGTGATTCGTTTAGACGATGAGGTAAGATTCGTCTAGACAATGAAGATTTTGCCGAGGATCGTCTAGATGATGGGATTGCTGCCGAGTGAGAGTCTACACGATACGAGTACCAAGGTACACAATAGAAATAAAGAAGATCAGGGAAGAAGAAGAAGAATGCAAAAAGTTTTATGTGGTTCGGCCAAAGGTAGCCTACGTCCACGAAGAAGCTGATGATTTCTGATAGGGGAGTTACAACAAGAACTTTACAAGATAAGTTGTTAGCTATCTCGATCTCATAGATTTTTTTTTTTTTTTTTTACTTTCTTACTTGTACAAGAAAATACAGATCTATATAAAAACATCTTGTATAACTAATTTCTAACAATGAAGTTTTTTTTCATTATTTGAAATAACATAAAGAAAATCACATTTTCTCAATGAGATTATCAGATTCAGAGCTGCCCATATTGAAAGGATGACCTCGATTCATTCAATTGAACTAACTTAATGTGCAAATGTTCTCAGATTCCCAATCAAACAACACAAGCAACAAAGTAAACAACGGTAATATTAAACTAGATTGTTATATTGTATTTGTATTGTACCTCAATATCTTTCTTTTGGTGTCTCTTGAGCTCTGAATCACAAGCCTAGATGCTTCTTCTGGAGTTCGTGAACCAGTTGAAATTTTTGTTGATTTTCATGAATTTGGTTCAATATTGATCATTTGGATGGTCAATTTTAATAAGTTAAACTAGTTTTATAAATTTCTACAGTTTCTTCTTCTACATAAACAAAACTGACCTATAGATTATAAGATGCTGAATGAACCAGAAACCAGTCGGTGAAACAATTAATCTTGTCTTTATTTTAAGAACTTTGTCTAAACTCAGCTGGAACTGGAAGAAGTCAAAGTAGTCGCAAAGTACAAATGAATGATAGAGACATATGTTTAGAGTGAAAACTAGAGCCCTGATATTGCATATAAGATTATGTTCATTCCATAACATATGAGGAGAAAAGGAATAATACATTTTTTACCTCAGCATGTGTACCTTAGTAATATACCTATAACTTGAGACATGAAGCTTGTTGCACCTATGAGAAGATGCTTGACAAGGTAAATCTTTTTGGCAAAAGTATATATATTATAAGGAACTCCATATGTTAGTTATCAATCAAATGGAGTACAAATAAAAGTGTAATGCCAGAGGCAACACAGCTAACAAGCTAGAATTAAGAAATAAGTTATAAAAAGACCCACACCTACCAATTATGGATAAAGTTTTAACATCTTCTTCAACATGTTGACAAAGAAAAGCTAACAACAAAGTAGTTAATATGAAAAAGAAATACTTTCAGCAGATATAAATATCATAATCAAACATCAAAATTGGAGGAACGTTCGAAAATGATTTGTAATTTCCTTCATAGGAAATGAAAGAAAAGGTTGTGAGTGGAATAGATGAACAAGTTCCTATTCATATTGAATATCTAATGTCTTTGAGATCATAATGAGTCAAATAGTTGGAAGCTAAATGTTGGGAATCTTCCAGGCATTTTGTAATTGATAAGTACTTTTCAATGGAAATTGTTGAAGAGATAATAAACTCCTTTGTAACTCTCTCTCCCTCCCTCTACCCCGGTGATTTCTGTCTTTCTCTAAGCACCTGGATCTCTATGATTTTGTGGACAAATTTGTTTCTCAGAAAGTTGAGGCAAGTGTAGAAGAAAACAGTCGGATAATTGAAGGAACTCGTATTCAAGAGAACCATTGAATGGGAGAAAGATCGTTCCAAACCCATTGTGAAAGAATAAAGCATTTACAAACATACAAGAACAATTATGCATTATATAGTAAATTACAATATGATTTTTTCTTAAAAACAATTAGAATCGAGTAACATACCTTTGAAGAACTCTTCTTCGTATATTTCCTCTATCTACACCGGTCACGCATCCCAGCAAACTCGATCAAAAGCACGAATGCAACGAACAACCAGTGCAATCACGAACTGTCTGATCCTCGAACTCAATGAAGTAAGACTCGATCCTCGACCCTCGAACAATAACACTCGACACTGCCACTCGGTTACCTTGGTATTCTCGGTGTGAAAATCCGGAACCAGCCCTTAATAGAGCAATCTATCTACTTACCCTTGCTTGTTGGGAAGGAGTGAATTCCGTCTTGTGTAGCCTGAGTTTCCAACTACCCAATCAGACGAATCCCCAAGTGATAGGTTTGAGTTAGTGATCTAGCCACTCGCACCCATCCAAATCAAAGAACCACCCTCATAAGCAGGAGTTTCCAACTCACTCAGGATTAAGGTCATGTGACCTATGGTCATCCTAATGAAATGAAAGTCTTTGTCATGAACGACGTTATATAATGAGACTAAAATTTTTGTGGTTCGATCTTATACATACTCCTTTGTATAGGATACCTCTGCTCGCATGTCTCTGCATGAATGATCAGGATCAAACCATGTGTAGCACTTTACAACACTTGTAATATCTACAAAGGAGACATATCTGTAGTATCATCAGGATAAGGTTTCCCTCCTTTATTCATATACTACAGACCATTTAAGTTATAACTTAAGGCATGATCCACGTGTATATCTCAACATGCATGCTTAAGTTACAACGATAATCAGGGATCTTAGTTTATTGGTTTGTGGTTAATGAGACTAAAATATCTCATATTTAATAGACAATAGTGAAGAAAACATCTCATATTATTAAATCACAAATGTTTGTACATCCACATGTTTATAAACTACAGAACCCACGAGATTTAGGACATCAATCTCCAATAATTTCTATTTTGAAGGGACTAAAGAGATCATCCCCTACTAGACTTAAAATAACTCTACAATCGATACCACATCCAATTTTTTCTTATACACAAATGCAATTCTCTTCTTCTTGACAGCCATGTGAAGTATAATACATGATCATTCCTTATTAGAGAGATGATAATACAAAATCAATGGAAACCACCACATAGACAAAAGGTAAGAATTGGACTCAAATACCATTTCAGCTAGTTTAGTTTACATAACTAACTTTATCTTGTAACGGTCAGATGGTATGTGTTATAAATACCACTAATCAGAATACGAAAAAAAAAAAGTAAAATCATTATACTTCCTATTTTTTTGTAAATAACAATTGCTGTAAGAAGTGAGAAAGAAAGTGAATCTTCTAATAGATGTAGGCTTATTGGGCGAACCACGTAACTCTGCGTGTTTCTTCTTCTTCTCTACATCTTCTTCTTTCAATCTTCGTCTATCTCTTTACAAATCAATGAAAATGTGATCTTGTTATCAAATCATGACGTTTTCAGAGTATCGAGTTACAACGAGACCCAAATTTCTCCTATCGAGTAGCATCGAGTCAAGAGTTTCCATCTTTTGCTTTGAGTAAAGATTAATACTCATCGAATAGAATCGAGTAACGATCAACACTTGTCGAGTTCCATCAAGCGAAGAATAGAAACTCATCGAGGATAGAAAGAAATTTTCATTGAGTAACGAGCAGAAACTTATTGAGTAACGAGTATCTACACATCTAGGATTTAACATAGCCCTCCTCAGCCATTTTTTCATCTCTCCTCAACCATTTCTTCATCACCTCAGGATTTATCATGATTAATTGGGCCTAGAAAAGATTGTATAACCCAACACAAAATCAATCAAAAACCACAACAAAACTAAATAGACTTAATCATAAACATACAATTATCGATAAAATCAAAGTAATCCATGATTACCAAAGTAAATCAGAAGTAGAGCCATTTCAGTGATTACCTCTTTTGTCAAAAATTCTCCTTGTTATTCGAAACCAAATCCTTATTTAGTTGGTCTCAAATCTTCTAATCCTCAAATCCTCCTTGCTAGTTGATCAAGTCAAGATGATAAGCATCTCCAAGACTAAAATCATGAGTGAACAATGAAAACAATATGGATGAAGTTGCAAAATATAAAAGAAGAATCAGTTCTTCTGGCTACAGTTCATGATTACCAAACATTCCTTATGCATTGTTCTTTACGACTAGTGCTTGTGGCTACTTGGGTTATTTACAATATCCTAAGCTCATGAACCAAGGGTTGATCCCACTCAGAGGTATGATTTCAATTGAGTCCCTACGCTTTAGGATTTAATGATTCAAACATATCCTTCAAGACGGTATCTCTTTTAAGTTTACCAATTTTTAGTCGAATCCTAATTCATATTATATACTTGTCGAGGATCTCACATTACAACAATCATGGGACGTCAAGATCTTATTAAGATATATAGGATACTTCTTTCACTGCCAATTAATTTTGAGATGGAACAAATTTTATCCCACGTTTTCTAATAACAATAATCAGTTTAGATTTCATGATTTCTCATACTATATTAGAAAAATTGGGAGTTTCATTCTTATACCATATGAAGTGTCTTCATCTTTCTCCTATGAAACCCTCAATATACTTTTAAATTTTGTAATAATTCATTTGTGGATAACTATAATGTGTAACTAAATTAGGTCCCAATACTTTTTTTTTTTTTTTTTGAGGGATAGATTTTCAATTGTGAAATATATTATTAAGATTTTAATGAGATTTCTTATGTACGTAATATGTATAGTTGGACAAACTAATTATTGGTTGAACAGTTTTTATAAACTACAAACAATCCATTGTTAGATAATAAAAATTGACATTTAATTTTAATGGACTTTTTCATGATATGGATGTAATTATAACAGTTTTTAAAATACAAAGATTAAATTGTTACAACTTAGCATACCATTTACTAAACACAAAGATTGATAGTTCGATTCTAGCTCTTGGAATTATTGAACTAAACAAATAATACTAATCTTGTACACATTAAAATTTAAGGGCTAGATTGCTACAAAACTCAAAAGTACAATCACTAAAATCCTCTTTGGTAACAATTTTATTATTAGTTTTCTATTTCTTGAAATGTATGTTTGTATTCTCTAAGTATTTCAATAACGGTTTTCACGTACTACTTAAAAGAACATTTAAACTCGTAGTTAATTTCTAAAAAAAAAGCAAGTTATTGGAAACTACTTAGGTCGTTTTAATTTTTACAACTTCACATGGTTTTGGAAATATTTGTAGAAAGGTGAGAGCAAACATATAAACTTATATGTAGAAGAAGCATTATTTAAGTTTAATTTTTAAAAATCAGAAACAAAAAATATAGATACTAAACTGGACTTAAATTTGTTGAACGTTGAACATGTTTTAATTAGATAAGTTATAAATGAATTAAAAGATGTAAGTTAATTAGGTATATTAATTGATGAAAGTTGGTAAGGTCATGTCTTGGAGAGGAGTAAGATACACTAGTAAATTAAATATACGACTTTAAAGGTTCTTTTATGTGTTTAATTAAGGTGAGAGTTATAAATTTAGACTTGTCCATGATAATCCTATAAATAGAATTGATATTTTGTATTGAAATGGCAACCACGATGTGTAGAGAAGAGCACCCAAAGGGAGTTCAATTAAAAGTGTGAACCAAATTTGAAGAATCTTTCAAATAAAAGTGATTTTGTTTCCTATCAAATATCTTTTGTTGGTTATTTATTTATGAGTTTCCACCACACGCATCAGAAAAAATTATCACAAGCCAAAGTTGAAGACCTTGTTACTTCTATGGGGATGGAAGACAAAAAAAATTATTAAATTTAAAATTTTCAATTAATTTAGGGTTTAATCTTATTTATTGGTTCACAGATTCAAGCTATTTGACAGATGGATATCTAGAAAGAACTATAGAATGGATCGAGGGAATGAAGAATATACGTTTGAGGGATATTCCTACTTTTATTAGAACAACAGATCCAAATGATATCATGCTAAATTTTATTCTTCAGAAGATAAAACAATGTAGAGAAGCTTCTGCAATTATATTGACACATTCGATACACTTGAAGAGCACGTATTAAAGGCTCTCTCTTTCATCAATTCTCTTATTTACACAATTGGTCCCCTTCACTTACCTGTCAAGCAAATTGAAGATGAGAAACAAAGAGCAATAGGGTCTAATCTTTGGGTGGAGGATTTTGAATGCATTGAATGGTTGAATTCAAAGGAACCAAATTCTGTGGTTAATGTAAACTTTGGTAGTATCACAGTTATGACATCACATCAATTAATTGAGTTTGCTTGGGGATTAGCAAATAGCAAGAAGCCATTTCTATGGATTACTAGGCCTGATTTAGTTGTGGGAGATTCAGCCATTTTGCCACATGAATTTGTAACACAAACCAAAGATAGAAGCTTGATAGCAAGTTGGTGTTGTCAAGAACAAGTGTTGAACCATTCTTCAATTGGAGGGTTTTTAACACATAGTGGATGGAATTCAACACTTGAAAGTATATGTGCTGGAGTTCCAATGATTTCATGGCCTTTCTTTGCTGAACAACAAACAAACTGTCATTATTGTTGCAGTGAGTGGGGGATTGGAATGGAAATTGATAACAATGTGAAAAGAAATGAAGTTGAGAAGCTTGTGAGAGAGTTAATGGATGGAGAAAAGGGTAAGCAAATGAAGGAGAATGTTATGAATTTGAAGAGTAAAGCTGAAGAAGCATATGAAGTTGGTGGTTTTGCTTGGAAACAACTGGATAAATTGATTAAGGAAGTTCTTCTATCAAAAGTGATGTGATTTCATTGTACCATTCTAAATTAATAAATGGGTTCTAGGTTGTTTCCTTGTAACTTGCTGTATTTACATAAATATATAGATACTTTAGTTAAATGGTTTATATTTCAAGACTTTATGAATGTATCAGAACTTTTCATGATCTATATTATTAAGGAACCTCTGTAGTACCTTGGGACAAACCACATATCATTAGATTCTGTATTTTAATATCATATCTGGTTATCTTGTTATATCTTCTATACTTATTGTATTATTTTGTGCGCACCCTATTATAAATTGGTCACAATGTGTCACAGAATTTTTATTGAGCAATTGAGAGATTAAACTCAAATACCTTAGATTTATTTTGGTATTAAAGTGTCAAATCCTAGTAGCGCAATGGAATCTACTGTCAAATTTTCCTCCTTATCTTTAGAGATGCTTGCTAACAACAACATTTTCTGTTAATTTTAAACTTAAACTTGGATTCAATACTTCACTTACACATTTTGACAATTATACAATTATTAGAATACCATGTTTAGTTACATTTTGCAACAAACTAATGGGTAGGGATGGTAGCTTCGTATCATTTGAATCTTATTGAAACTCAGAAGCAACTTGGTGGAGAATATAAAAAGTAAAGGATGAGCTAGAAAGCTAATGAGTGGTAGCTTATAGGAAAATAAGTTTTAGATAACCATTTCATATCATAAGTCATAATCTATAAATATGTAAACGTTTCGTATGATAATAATATCTGAATAGAAGATCATCAATCCGTATAAATCTAAATTCTAGAAAAACAAATTTATAAACAATATCTCGAGTTTATAAATCATTCAAATCAATAATATTCCAAACACTAGCTCAGTAAACTATATAAAGCATAAATACATATAAATCTCAGGAAATAGGTATAATCATCACCAAACCTTTACCTGAAGAACCTTGTCGGTGAAGAGTATTCCTAATACACATAGCATAAACATCACTCCTCATACATGTATATAGAGCTACCCCTAAAAGAACTAAGCACCCCAACACATGACCCAAAGACTATATGTATAGTACGGTGGGTCCCAAAGACATACATCATATCGCCTTATCATAGGTTCAGGTTCCTCCGTTACTCTGGCTTCTTTTAGTCCCGAAAATCTCTTGCTGACTTTGATGGCGCTACTGAAACGCATTCACGCAACATATGGGCAAGGTCACCACACGTACACAGATCTAGTAATTTGAAAACCCTTTTTCATTTCAAATTACCACAAATATCTCATTTTATCATAAAACATATCATGAATTATCTCATTTACTTTAAAGTACCATAAATCTCGTCGTTTAGAAATTAGCTTGTAACATAGTTCTCATGCTTTTCAAAACATAAAACATTTCTTATTTAAGAAAACATTAAAACATTTGTCAAAATCATACCTAAATCTCATAGTAGTTTTTTACATTATCCAATATCATCGAGGAACTCCATAATGTTTAATTAATAAATTATTTAGTATACTATTATAGAAATATCATCAATAGAATTATAAGTATATGATTATTTTTTAAATTGAAGTATGTCACAAATATACTCGGATAGATTTAGATTGAGCATGCAAAATTCCCTTCCATTTATTGTCTATCACTAGCCAAAATTCTGATAGAATTTTATGGGATATTTGTAATAGATAGAAATAATTGGAAAAATCTAAAAATATATTATCTGTTTAACATTTTTGTAAATATAGAAGTGTTGACTAGTCAATTTTTAAATTTTTTATAATTTTCAGTTTCACCATCTCCTATCGCACACCTGAAATATTTCTGTATTTGTGTACCGTCATATTTCTTATTGATAATAACAATTGTTAGTGATATTAGAGGTAGAACTTAGATAGATATCGAACATATTCATGGATTAATGATATCGATTATCGAATTCAGATAATATTAGTGATAGAAGTCTATTAGTGATAAAAGTCTATTACCGATAAACATGATAAAAGTTTCTCAATAATAGTCATTGAAAGATTTGAGTGTTAATCTTTCAAAATCGATAGTCACTAATGAAAGTTTATTAGTGATATCTATTAATAATTTCTATTATTGATAGCTTAATCTTTGATTTTTTTTTTCACAATTAATATCTACTTAGTGAATTTAATTAATAAAGTTCAATCTCGAACTAAAGTGTAAGTGAAATGTCTAGAAGTTATCACTAATAGTATATTATCAATAATTCTGATAACATGTTATTTGATGATAAAAAGGAATAACGGAAGTTATAGATAACATGTTATTAATTATAGAAGCTATTACTGATAACTACGATATAAATGATATAAGTTATATAAGTGATAACTTAGGTGTCCATATGTCGATGATATTAATGATATAAAAGTCAATTCTATTTTATGAAAGTCTATCATTGATAGCCACTGCTAAAAGTTATCGGTGATGACTACTGATTGAAAGCTATCAATGATAGTCATAGCTATTAGTGATATCCGTATATCAGTTATATGACTTAGGTATATATCAATAAAATAAATGATATTAATGATATTGGTGATATGAATTAAGTAAATATCTGAGATAGTCACTTATAGGCCTCTTATTGATAGACTTCTATCACTTATAGCTTTAAATGTTAATCTTTGAAAGATGATAGTTTCCTTTCAAAAGTTGATAACTACTTATAAGAGTCTATCATTGATACCCACTTATAGTCTTATGTTTTAATATCTCAAGTTTGATTCCAATTGATTAAAGTGTATCAATGATAGTCATTAAAATATGATAGCAAATTAAAATGTGATATTTCAAGTGTTACTATTTTGAGATTGTATTAATATTTCTCAAATTGAAANTATCAATGATAGTCATTAAAATATGATAGCAAATTAAAATGTGATATTTCAAGTGTTACTATTTTGAGATTGTATTAATATTTCTCAAATTGAAAGCTATTACTGATAACAACTAATAGTATTGATCAATGACTATCACTGATAGCTACTATCAATTGATACCATTAATAGCTACTATCAGTAATCGTTCTCAATTTGAGAAAATCAGAAGAAGAAACTGATGCGGCTTTTTTATGCAGTGAAATAATGGTAGGGATTGCATTGATGGAAAATACATTATGCAAGCAAGTTTTCTCAGTAGAACCCAAATATAAATCCTACTGAATTTTCTGGTAAGCCTAGGGTCGATCTCAGGGACTAAGGAAAACAATATGCGACAGTAATTTTTATATCACTTTGCGGTAACAATAAATCAAAGAGTTGGTTGGTTTGTTGTTTACAGTATAAAATGAATGCGGCAGAGTTAAGAAAATAGTCAATATTATAAAAGATGCGATGACAATGCAGAGGAACAGGTTGAGAAGGGGTTTAGCTAACACTTCCTAGGATTGTGTTCATGTTATGCGATCATGCTACACACATACAAATTGAACGCATCATTTAGCTCTCGCACGTACACGATCGTCTAACATTTAACATCATAACGACCAGCACCCATTGCTATACGATCACCTAGCTTTTCTTCACATCGTGTAGCGTCTGAAGCTAGACGATTGTTTAGCAACTGGAACCTCAGTGACGATAAGAACAGAGGCTGATTTTCTGGAACTGCAACTCGGCCTCTTCGCTTGTTTCTTCAATTTACAGCTTGATTTTAACTCTAATGACTTCAAATAAATTACAGACTCTTGGGAACACATTAAAGCTCATCAAGCAAGAGCCAATTATAAATCTAAATGAGAAATTAAAAAGAATTAAACAGCCAAAACTCAGAAAACCATATCAGTTCACTAGTTTCATATTTCTCATATAAAACACCCACCAAACCAAAATTAAACCGAATTGAATGCTTATTTGATGCTCTAATACCAATTTTTGGATTGTATCAACGGCAGCGGAAGCACAAGAATCATCTAAGCACACAAATTTACTAATTTTGGCATAATATAAATCATGCTTCTGCAGAAAAATGGGTTTCAAGACATACCTCTTGTAGACCTTTTTCAAAGCTCATTATTCAGCTGCAATCTTCTCCAAATCTTATTGTAGACCACCTCAAGATCTTCCCCAGTATTCTCTTGATTCTCTAGATCGTATCGTGGGACTCAAAACAAGCTTGAATCAAGAGATGAAGGAAAAAAGCTCACTGCTGCAACCTTGTGAAAAACCTTTCTTCAAACCAGTTTTTCTCTCAAAAACTTTATAGATTGCATGCCCAATTTTCACTCCAATCTCTTTATTATATTGCAGATCAACATGCAAAGAGAANTTCAAACCAGTTTTTCTCTCAAAAACTTTATAGATTGCATGCCCAATTTTCACTCCAATCTCTTTATTATATTGCAGATCAACATGCAAAGAGAACATTTGCATGAGTTACATGAATTGCAGTTAATGCTTGGAGAAGACAAAAGCAAGAAGAAGCAATATATGTGAGCTACTTCAAAAGATGGATAATGGAAAAAAAAATTATTTTTTCCATTTTGTGTTTTGTTTGCCAATTTTTCCAATTTTATCTTAAAATCAAAATTAAATTTTATAAATCTATTTTGATTTTAAAAATGAAAATTTAATTAATTTCATAAATTAATTATCAAATAAAACTTAATTAATTTAATATCAAATGTTAAATTAATTTTAACACACATCCATCTTTATATATTTAAATCATATTTAAATATATAAATTCTCCTATTCCGTTTAATTGTAAAATTAAACATAATTAAATCTCATATAATTACTAATTTTCTTAAATCTATTTTGAACGTTTCAAATTAACTTATCACACTATTCTAAAGCTAGTCTGTTACGAGCTAATAGGGGGACCTCACAGACCTATAGATCATGGGGTCCAACGGTCCGAGATTAATTGGCTAAACTCATTAGACCAAATTAATTCACATTTGTTAACTAATGGGTGATTCCACTAAAGCCCATAGTTGCACTCCCCTCATTGTAGATATATTATGTCCACATGATTTAACCATAATCAGCAAGTCGACCCTTCACAGGTTGTTCGTAATAACGGTTGGGTCAAATATCTGTTTTACCCCCAAGATTACGTCTTATTTCTCAAGTCTCTGTTGATCCTCTAATGAACAACTGGTTTGTTATCTAATCACCAAAACAAACTCTCTCAGCCCAGTGAGAGGGTGAGGCCCCTTGTTCAAGACCTAGATTCAGTACTTGAGAGAACAACCTTTCTCCTATTCCTAAATCAGGCAGGCGTGAACTTTGTCTTGCACCCTATGTCCCCAGCTATCTATCTGGTCTTACCCCTAAAATGGGAGTGTGATTAAGCCGATGTTGTTGAGCCCACCCTCAACTATTCAAATCTAAGGGCAATCCCGAATAAACAGGAGTTCATAGTTAGCTCAGGATTAAGATTGAGTTAC
Organism: Benincasa hispida; assembly: GCF_009727055.1. Classification (NCBI taxonomy): domain Eukaryota; kingdom Viridiplantae; phylum Streptophyta; class Magnoliopsida; order Cucurbitales; family Cucurbitaceae; genus Benincasa; species Benincasa hispida. The sequence continues at coordinate 30,028,259 of NC_052353.1, forward strand.
CTAGGTCATCTAGGTGAAATAGCCAGTCTTAAACAGTAAACAACGTTATAAAGTAAGAGTGACTTATTTCTTTGTCCTAATCTTATGCAAACTCATTGCATAGGTCGCCCCCACTCCTCATGTTATAACATGTACGAATTAGGATCACATCATATGTAGCACTTTACAATTCTTTGTAACAACTACAGAGTAGGCCGCATCCAATGGTGTTATCAGAATAAGGTACCCAACCTCATTCATGTACCGTAGATCTTTTTTACTATTTACTCGAACCCGATCCACTCTTATGTCTCTACATAAAGTTCAAGTACTCATACAATAGTCATGGGTCTTAGTTTATTGGATTTAGACTTTCATACAATTTATGAGATCAATAACAAGTATATTGATAATAGAAAATGTTTATCATTTTACAAACTACGAGTTTTAGGACATAAAACCAGCAGAGTGTGCTCCAGTTCCCAGTTCAACAGCCACCCGAAATGTTCGGGACGTCTATGATAGGTGGGTGAGGGTGAACTCGAAAGCTTGGGCCTATATCTTCGCAAGTATATCTGATGTACTCAACAAGAAGCATGAGGTCATGCCCACAGCTCGTGAGATTATGGCATCATTAAAGAAGATGGTCAGGCACCGTCATCTTCTGTTAGAAATGAAACCATCAAATATATTTATGTAACACACATGAAAGATGGAACCAACGTAAGAGAACACGTTCTCAACATGATAGTTCATTTTAACATTGTGGAGGCTTATGGGGCAATGATAGATGAGACAAGTCAAGTGAGCATGATAATGGAATCTCTTCCTAAGAGTTATCTGTTGTTCAAGACAAATGTAGTCATGAACAAAATCACTTATAACTTAAATGACGTTGTTGAATGAGTTGCAAACTTATCAATCAATGATGAAACTGAAGGAAAAAGAAATAAATGTTATTTCGAAATCGAAAAAGTTTTATAAGGTGCCCACGTCAAGTACGAAAACCACTGATGATAAGAAAGTCGATCCTTCTTCTTCTAAGGATAAAATCATACAAATGAAGAAGAAAGGAAAATGGAAAAAGAAAGCCATTGGAAAGAAAAACAAAAACAAAACTCTCAAAGAAAAATATTTCCATTGTGGAGAAGTTGGGCATTGGAAATAAAATTGCCCAAAATATCTTGCTGATAAGAAAGCAGAAAAGGCTAAACAAGGTAAATCTGATTTACTAGTTGTTGAAACATGTATTGTGGAAAATTCTCACCTTACCTGGATATTTGATTCAGACGCCACTAATCATGTTTGTACTTTTCTACAGGAAACTAGTTCTTGGAAAAAAACACTTTCTGATTATGAGATGACTTTCAAGGTGGGAACTAGTGAAGTCATTTCAGGTGAAGCAGTGGGAGATGTGAAGTTGTTTTTTTGGAGATTCGTTTATCTTGCTTAAGAAAGTGTTCTATGTACCAAAGATGAAAACAAATCTAATCTCCATTTCCTGTCTATTGGAAAATATGTACAGTGTATCTTTTGAATGTAATGAAATGTTTGTTTATTCAAGAGATGTACATATCTGTTCTACAAGACTTGATAGCAACTTATACATATTAAAACCAACCAAAGCAAAAACCATTTTAAATATAGAGATGTTTAAAACGACCGAGACTCATAATAAAAAACGAAAAATTTCTCCTAACGCCTATCTTTGGCATCTCAGACTTGGTCACATTGATCTCAAGGATTGAGAGATTGGTAAAATACGGTCATCTAAATAAGTTAGAGGACAGTTCCCTACCACCATGTAAATCTTGTCTTGAGAGAAAAATGACAAAAAGATCTTTTTCTAACAAAGGTGTTCGTGCCAAAGAACCTCTCAAACTTATACATTTAGACCTATGTGGTCTGATGAATGTTAAAGCTCGAGGAGGATATCAGTACTTCGTCAATTTTAGTGACGATTACTCTCGTTATGGCTACATTTACTTAATCAGTCACAAGTCTAAAACTCTTGAAAAGTTCAAAGAATTTAAGACTAAGACTGAAAATTTGTTTACTAAAGAAATTAAAACACTTTGATCTGATCGAGATGGTGAGTATATGGATTTACAATTCCAGAACTATCTAGTGGATCATGAAATTCAATCCCAACTCATAGCACCTGGAACACCATAACAAAACGGTGTTGCAGAAAGGAGAAATCAAACATTGTTGGAAATGGTTCGGTTTATGATGAGTTATGCTCAGTTACCTCAATCCTTTTAGGGGTATGTAGTACAAACTGCAATATTTATTCTAAACGTTGTTCCATCCAATAGTGTTTCAGAAACACCATAAGAATTATGGAAAGAACGCAAAACGAGTTTATGTCATTACCATATCTGGGGTTGTCCATCACACGTGTTGGTATACAATCCTAAGGAAATGGAAACACGTTCAAAATTACGCCTATTTGTAGGATACCCCAAAGAAACGAAATGAGGATTGTTTTATGATCCCCAAGAAGATAGAATATTTGTATCGACAAATGCTACGTTCTGGGAAGAGGATCATATATTAAAAATAATCTACATTGTAGTAAACTAATATTGCAAGAACTGACAAAAGATACTACAGAAAGATCAACAAGAGTTGTTGATCGAGTTGGTCCATCAACAACAGTTGTTGTCCTGTCATGTCCATCCCAAAAGTTGGGGATGCCTCGTCATAGTGGGAGGATTATTCAACAATCTGAATGCTCCATGAGTTTAACAAAAACTCAAAACATCATACAAGATGATGGTTTGGAGCATCCATTAACCTTTAAAAAGGTAATGGAAGATGTCAATAGGGAACAATGGATTAAAGGCATGGATGATGAAATGGAGTCTATGTACTTCAACTCTACTTGGGAACTTATAGATCAACAAATGGGTAACACCTATACGTTGTAAATGGATCTACAAGAGAAAACAAGATTAAACTGGCAAGGTACAGACTTATCAATGCAGACTCGTGGGAAAAGGTTTTACCCAAAGAGAAGAAGTTGATTATGAAGAAATTTTTTCTCTTGTTGCCATAATCAAATCAATAAGAATACTTCTTGCCATTGCCACATATTATGACTATGAGACATGGAAAATGGATGTCAAGAAAACTTTTTTGAATGGCTATCTTAATGAAAGTATTTTTATTTCTCAACAAGAAGGGTTCATCGAAGAAAGACAGGAACATAAAGTCCGTAAGCTTAATCAATCCATTTATGGATTGAAAAAAGCATCCAGATCCGGAATATAAGATTTGACACCGCGATCAAATCTTATGGCTTTGAAAAGAACGTTAACGAACTTTGTGTGTACAAAAAGACAGTCAATAAAACTATAACGTTTTTAGTTCTATATGTTGATGATATTTTGCTCATTGGCAATGAGACAAGTTTTCTTGCCGACGTAAAGAGATGGTTAGCAACACAGTTCCAAATGAAATATTTGAGTGATGCTCAGTATGTTCTAGGAATTCTGATCTTTCGGAATTGAAAGAATAGAACATTGACACTATCTCAGGCATCTTATATTGACAAGATACTATCAAGGTATAATATGCAAAATTCCAAGAAAGGTTTATTACCGTTTAGGTATGGAATTCATTTTTCAAAGGAGCAATGTCCTAAGACACATCAAGAAGTTGAGGAGATGAACAGGATTTCATATGCATCTACAGTTGAGAGTTTGATATACACTATGTTGTGTACATGCTTTGACATATGTTTTGCAGTTGGAATTGTCAGTAGGTTCCAATCCAATCTAGGACACGATCATTGGACCGCTGTCAAAAAATATCCTCGAGTATCTAAGGAGAACGAAGGACTATATGCTTGTGTATGTACGTAAGGATTTGATCCTTAAAGGATACACTGATTCAGATTTTCAGACTGACGTAGATTCCAGAAAATCTACCTCAGGATCAGTTTTCACTCTTAACGGAGGAGCTATAGTTTGGAGAAGCATAAAGCAAAGTTGTGTCGCTGACTCCACAATGGAAGCGAAATGTGTAGCTGCATGCGAAGTTGCTAAAGAAGCAGTATGGCTACACAAATTCTTGGCTGATTTGGATGTCGTTCCAAATATGAACCTGCTTATCACACTATATTGTGACAATAGTGTGCAGTTGGCGACTTAAAGGAACCCAGGAGTCACAAAAGTGACAAAAACATTGATAAAAAGTACCATCTCATACGAGTGATAGTACATATAGGAGATTAGATCATCACAAAGATTGCCTCTGAAGACAACCTTGCTGATCCATTCACAAAGACCCTCTCAGGTAAAGTTTTCAAGGGCCATCTAGTTGGACTAGGACTCCGAGTAGTGTAATAAAGGGCAAGTGGAAGAATGTCTATGGTATCATAGATGCTCTAGTTTATTGTATTTTTCCCATTATATTTTCTCAACATCATATTGTATATATTTGTTCTCACTAGAGTTTTAGTCCAAGTGGGAGATTTTCGGGAATATCCTAGAACTCGCAGTTCGTGTTAAATATTCTATTTATCAATAATAATGACTTGATGATTTTGCATTTTATTATGAAAATCCAATAATATATCCTTGGCTGTAGTTTGAATATTGTAACTTCATGTAGTGACATAAACAGGATCAAGTTGACAGTATATAGCCTAAATAGTCTAATAAGTATATGGATGAAATTGGGTATATCATCCTGGTAACACTATTGGATGCGACCTACTCTATAGTGGTTACAAGAAGTTGTAAAATTGTACAAGCGATGTGATCCACAAGTCGTTCATGTTGAGACATGTGAGTAGGGGAATCCTATGCAATGACTTTGCATATAGACTGAAAAACGAAAATAGTCACTTTTCTTTATAACGACCGTTTACTGTTAAAACTGACTATTTCATTTATCACATAACCTAGGTTAACTCGATCTTAATCCTGAGCTAGTTATAAACTCTTGTTTGTTCGAGATTATCCTTTGATTTATAAATGGTGAGAGTAGTCCAACAACACTGCTCAATAAGCTTCCCATTTTGGGGATAAGACCCGATGAATAGCTGGGGACATAGCCTTGCAAGATGGAATTCACTCCTACCCAATTTAGGGTTAGCAGATAGTTTGTTCTCTTAAGTACCGATACCAGGTCATTAACAGTCGGAGGCCCGCCTTTTCATGATGGAGAAAAGATTTGGTTCATAGGGATTATGAATCAGAATTGTTCATTAGAGGGTCAGTAGGAACTTAAAGAACAAGATGTATTCATAGGGGTAAAACGATAATTTTGACTGAACTGTGATTACGAACAACTTGTGAAAGATCGACTTACTGATTATAGTTATAAAGTGGACATAATATATCTACAGTGAGGGGAGTTCAACTATGGGCTATAGTGGAGTGTCCCATTAGTTAACAAATGAGGTTAGATTGGATTAATGAGTTTAGCCGATTAATCTCGAGTCGTTGGAAACGATGATCTGTAGGTCCGCGAGGTCTCCCTACTAGCTCGTAAATGGTTAAGCTTTAGAGTAGCTTGAGAAATTAATTTGAAACGTTCAAATTAAACGGAATACGAGAATATATATTTAAATATGATTTAAATATATGAAGATGATTATTGTGCAAAAAATTAATTTAGTATTTCTAAATTTTTTAAAATTAAATTACAATTTGTTTATTTATTTTTGTTCTTGTTTTCTTCAACAAATATTGAAGCACGAGCGTTCACACGCTTTTGCCTGAGATTCAATCCCTTCACAAATAAATTTAAATTAATTATCTTCTCCAAATTAAATATATTTTAGCTAAAAAATGTAAAATTAAAAGTAAAGAAAACCCAATATTTTAAAAACAATAAATTCAAATTTACCTAAAACTCGAGATGTTACCGTGGTCATGAATGGATTACATATGACCTCAAACCTCTTTAATAACAATTCTTTTAAACAAACCTCTTGTTCACACGAGGTTTCTGCAGAAACGTGTTTCATGGAGTTGAAATTGCATTTATGTAGATTTGATGTAGATGTAGTTCGAGTTCTAGTACTTGATTCTTTTATTTATGGAGAACTTGTGTTTGTTAGGACTTAAGCTTCAAGCAGTTGTTCGATCTTCAAGAGTTAGGGATTCTGAATAAATAAATCTCTCTATGTTCTCTAGAGTCTAAAATTTCTAACTCTCCCATGTCTAAAATCGCTAACCCTTTCAAATGAAGAGAACTCCTCTATTTATAGAGTTCTCTGGTGGGCTTTATGGGTTTGAGTTTGGTTGGTCCATGAATCTGGTTCTTGGACTCGATTAATTAGATTTAGGCTTTATTTGACATTTGCGTAAAATTAAGCCTATTTTAGGGTTCAATTGGATTTTAACCCAAATAATAATATCAAATGGACCAAATTATTTGATTCAATCCAACATTCATGATGAAAATAGATGGAGGTCATTGAGATTTACCAATTTTATTTCGATTTTAATCTTCATTTTAATTTATGACATATGTCAACTTTAATTAGTCCCAAATTAGATGATATATAATTTGGTCATTAATTTAGTGAAAGATGTCAAAATTTGTGATTGGTCCAAAACTCAAATTATCATATGGATTATTCTCTAAAACTAAAATCATGAGTGAACAATGAAAACAATGTGGATCAAAATTTGTCAAGCCAAGATGACAAGCTTCTCCAAAACTAAAATCATGAGTGAACAATGAAGAATCATAGTAAAACATTGAACGAAGGAAGAAAAAATGGATTTGAGAAGATTTTGAAGATTTTGAAGGAATAAGAGAGAGACGTGCAATGATGACTTTGAAGCCCTAGCTAGCTGAAAAGAAGGAGAAATAAGGATGAAAAAGAATTTATTTTTAATGATTTTGAATTATTATTAAATAATTATAATCTATATACAATGGTAATTTTGAAAATATNTATATATATATTCAAATTTTCAAAATATTTGATAAAAGATAATATTTTTTTAAGATTTTGGTGCAATTGATAAGATCTATGTTTAACAACACAACAAAAATAGATATTACTTCAAAGGTTAATGAATAACATATTTTCAAGGGTTTTTTAAACTCAGAATAATATATTTTTAAAAGGTTCTCTATGTTGTTTGATGAATATAATATGTTTTTCAAATAATTTCAATAACCTTAGATAATGAGTAGATAATTTTTGAAGCTGCTTTAAGCTTATTTGATAAAAAACAATATATTTTTCAAAGGTTCTTACTATTTTTTTTTTATAAATATAATATATTTTTCAATGGGTTTCAATCACTTTGATAAATAGCAGATAATTTTAAAAGGTTTTTTAAACTCCTTTGATAAAAATAATATGTTTTTCAAAGGTTTTCAACAATTTTCGATAAAGAGTAGATAATTTTCAAAAGTTTTTTAAACTCCTTAGATAAAACTAATATCTTTTTCAAAGGTTTTCAATAACTTTCGATAAATAGTATATAATTTTCAGAGATTTTTTAAACTCCTTTGATAAATATAATGTATTTTTCAAAGATGTTCAATAAGCTAAAGAGTACAATTTTTAAAGGTTTTCAATGACTTTCGATAAAAAGTAGATAATTTTCAAAAGTTTTTTTTTAATGTCCTTTGATAAATATAACATCTTTCTCAAGGAGTTTTCAATAACCTTCGATAAATAGTAAGTATTTTTCAAAGGATTTTGTATCCCTCTAATTAATGTAACATTTTTCAAATTCCTGCATGGTGATCTCGAAGTGGAGGTTTATATTGAGCAACCTCCAAGGTAAGGTTTTTTATTACCTTCGATGACAGATGGTCGAAATAGGCCAACTTTTTAACTTTTTTGTAGTGAGGTATCCTATACAAAGAGTTTGTATAAGACCAGATCGCGAAATAATTAATGTTTCACTATAACACCATTAATTAAAAATATTAATATGTCATAGGATGACGGTAGCTAATTCATTTTCAATCTTGAATGAGTCATGGACTCCTACCTATGAGGGATTGTTCTTTGATTTGTATGGATAAGAGTGACTCAAGTTGATGACTCAATATGTTTGTCATTTTAGGAATAAGACAGAGTAGGAAGTTGGAAATATAATTAAATTTATTCCTTCTCGTCTTTAGAAAAGGTAGAGGAATTGTTCGCTTAAGTGCTGATTATAGGTCTTGAACAATGAACCCCTTTCCTTTCATTCGCCCGAGAGGAATTTTGTTTATGGTAGGATCGAAGTTATTCATTAGAGAATCAGTGGGATATAAGGAACTATAGATAATTATAGGCGCAAAACGATAATTTTGACTCAAATGCAATTATGAACAACTCATGAAGGATTAAGTTACCGGAATGGTTATATCCATGGGCATAGAAATATATATACAATGTGAAGAGTGCTGATGTGTGGGTCTCTAGTGGAGTGACCAGAATGGTTATATCCATGGGCATAGAAATATATCTACAATGCGAAGAGTGTTGATGTGTGGGTCTCTAGTGGAGTGACCTGCAGTTAATAAATGTTCTAATGTGTAGCTTCTAATGTGTAGGTCCATTCGGTCTCCCCACTAGCTAAGGGTAAAATTAGAATGAATTTGAATTGTTCAAATTATATGGGAAATATAATTCTATATAATAAATTTAATATAATATAATGTATATGGATACATTATATTATAAAGTTAGTTTTGAATTAAATTCAAAGTTAAACTTTGTTATACAAGACAAATAAAATATTTGAATAAGATTAAAATATTAAATAATATAAATTAGATTTATATTAAAACTATATGTTAAAAATTAATATTAATAAGATCCAAATTAAAACTATGTATTATAAGAGAAAAATATATCTAAATATGATTTAAATATAATATTAATTAAATATATAATATTTAATTAATTAAATTTAATAAATTAGATTTATTAAATATTATTTAATTGATTTAAATTAAATTTAGATTTAATTTATATTAATCATAATAAATAAATAAAATAACTCCTCATGTGGAGAGTTGTTGAGAGTTAGTTGGAAACTCAACTCGATGTTAAATGAAGAAAGAAATTCTTTTTCTTTTGAATCTTCTTCTTCCTCTCTAGTCTTAACTCTATCATTCTCTAAATAAATTCTATCCTTCCCTCATACTTCCAAAAAGACACCCACAAGCTACTATTCTATCGGAGAATAGTGGAGATACATTAGTGATGGTGTTCGAAATATCTTCACGTGAGAATGGCTTAAAGAATGGTATTCAAAACTGAGTACTTCTACATTTTTTTAATTAAAATACGATATGTTTATTTGTTTTTTGTTCTTGTTTTCTTCCACAAATATTGAAGCACGGGCGTTCACACACTTTCGCACGAGATTCAATCCCTTCACAAATAAATTTAAATTAATTATCTTCTCCAAATTAAATGAATTTTAGCTTAAAAATCTAAAATCAAAAGTAAAGAAAACCCTATTTTAAAGACAATAAATTCAAATTTTCCTAAAACTCGAGATGTTACAGTGGTCATAAATGGATTACATATGACCTCTAACCTCTTTAATCACAATTCTTTTAAACAAACCTCTTGTTCACACGTGGTTTCCGGAGAAATGTGTTTCGTGAAGTTGAACTTGCGTTTATGTAGATTTGATGCAATTGTAATTCGAGTTCTAGTACTTGATTCTTTGATTTATGGAGAACTTGTGTTTGTTAGGACTTAAGCTTCGAGCAGTTATTCGATCTTCAAGAGTTATGGATTTTGACTATCTAAAATTCTCTCTATATTCACTAAAGTATAAAATTTGAGACCCTCTCATGTCTAAAATTTCCAACCCTTTCAAATGGAGGGAACTCTCTATTTATAGAGTTTTTTTGGTGGGCTTTGTAGGTTTGAGTTTGGTTGGACTATGGATCTGGCTCTTGATCTCAATTAATTGGATTTGAGCTTTATTTGACATTTGCGTAAAATTAAGCTTATTTTTTTGGTTCAATTGGATTTTAAACCAATTAATAATATGAAATGGACCAAATTATTTGATTCAATCTAACATTCATGATGAAAACAGATGGAGGTCATTGAGATTTGCCAATTTTATGTTGATTTTAATTTTCATTTTAATTTAGGACACATGTAAACTTTAATTAGTCCCAAATTAGATGATGTATAATTCCGTCATTAATTTGGTGAATGGTGTGAAAATTTGTGATTAGTCCAAAATTTTTCATTCAACATCTCTTAATTACAGTTGGCCATCATATTAATATTTAGACTTTGGATTAATTTGGATTAATTTGAAACTTTATTATAGGCAAAATTTATTATCTATTGGACTAATTTCCTCCACTTGCAATTCTAACCTAACTAAAGAAAAAAATTAATTTTAGCTAACGAAAATTAAGTCCTAACAAATAAATGTATTGATTGCCTATTGAATTAATTTCTTAAAACCTATCAAAATTTTCTTTTTCCTTTTTATGCTCTTTTAAATCTAGCTAGCATCATCTTTGTTTGTAGCTCCCCTAATCCAAGGTTTTCCTAGAATTAATATCTAGATCACCCTATTTATTTTGTGTCAATGTGAAATATATATTTAGGAATCTTTAAGATGTCCATACATCCGAATGAATATACCCTACTACGAGAGACATTTATCTAATTTTGTATAATCTTATAAAAGCGAATATAACTAAATTGGTAAACGAGTGTGCCAGTACCCACAAGGTTTGTGATTCGAATCCATTTTTTCAATTGTATTAAAAAATTATTGGATAACCCTCTTGCAACATGAATTTTTAAGATGTCTTTGTATAAAACCGAAACTAGAGACAATGTTTTAAGAACCGCATGTTTTTGTTGATTTCTTTTAGGGACCGTTTGTCCAAAACCATAGAAATAAAATCGAAACTAGATCCAAATTTGAGACCAAGTTGAAACAGAGTCCATTGGGACCAAATTTATCATCTAGTCAACTATTAAAAAATAAGTCTTAATAATTTGTGGCTACAAAAACTTCAATAATTCGGCTCCATCGTTTTACCTTTCCAAGAGTCTCTTCACTATACTTCAATAATAATTACGTTTGGATATTTCTTCTTTCATTGAGAAAAGTCCAATATCCTTACTGCAGACTATAACAATGGTGTTTTGCAATTCCAACAATTTGTCATTTGAAGAAAAGGATTCAAAGATGGATTATTATTCCATCTTACAAAATGAACCACATAACTCTGCAGACTATAAAATGATTATTATTCCATCTCACAATTGCTGTAAGAAGTGAGAAAGAAAGTGAATCTTCTAATAGACGTAGGCTTATTGGGCGAACCACGTAACTCTGCATGTTTCTTCTTCTTCTCTACATCTTCTTTCAATCTTCGTCTATCTCTTTACAAATCAATGAAAATGTGATCTTGTTATCAAATCATGATGTTTTCAGAGTGTTGAGTTACAACAAGACCCAAATTTCTCCTATCGAGTAGCATCGAGTCAAGAGTTTTCATCTTTTGCTTTGAGTAAAGATTAATACTCATTGAATAGAATCGAGTAACGATCAACACTTGTCGAGTTCCATCAAGCGAAGAACAGAAACTCATCGAGGATAGAAAGAAATTTTCATTGAGTAACGAGCAGAAACTTATCGAGTAACGAGTATCTACACATCTAGGATTTAACATAGCCCTCCTCAGCCATTTTTTCATCTCTCCTCAGCCATTTCTTCATCACCTCAGGATTTATCATGATTAATTGGGCCTAGAAAAGATTGTATAACCCAACACAAAATCAGTCAAAAACCACAACATAAACTAAATAGACCTAATCATAAACATCCAATTATCGATAAAATAAAGTAATCCATGATTACCAAAGTAAATCAGAAGTAGAGCCATTTCAGTGATTACCTCTTTTGTCAAAAATTTTCCTTGTTGTTCGAAACTAAATCCTTATTTAGTTGGTCTCAAATCTTCTAATCCTCAAATCCTTCTTGCTAGCTGATCAAGCCAAGATGATAAGCTTCTCCAAGATTAAAATCATGAGTGAACAATGAAAACAATATGGATGAAGTTGCAAAATATAAAAGAAGAATCATAGTAAACATTGAACGAAGGAAGAAAAAATGGATTTGTGAAGATTTTGAAGGAAGAAGGGAGAGACGTGCAATGATGACTTTGACGCCCTAGCTAGCAGAAAAGAGGAAGAAATAAGGATGGAAAAGAATTTATTTCTAATAATTTTGAATTATTATTAAAAACTAATAATGATCTATATACAATGGTAATTTTGAAAATATAGATCTTTTATTTTTTGATCAAATTGAAAATACAGATCCCTTTAACTCCAAAAATATATATATAATATTGCATATATATATATATATTATATATTCAAATTTTCAAAATATTTGATAAAAGATAATATTTTTTTTCAAGATTTTGGTGGCTATTGATAAGATATATGTTTAAAAACTTCAACGAAAAGAGATATTACTTCAAAAGTTAATTAATTATCTTCAATGGTGGATAACATATTTTCAAGGGTTTTTTAAATTCGTTTGATAAAGAATAATATATTTTTTAAAGGTTCTCTATGTTGTTTGATAAATATAATATCATTTTCAAATATTTTCAATAACCTTTAATAATGAGTAGATAATTTTTTAAGGTTTTTTAAGCTTCTTGGATAAAAAAACAATATATTTTCCAAAGGTTTTTAATATATATTTTTTGAAATATAATATATTTTCCAAAAGGTTTTAATAACTTTTGATAAAGAGTAGATAATTTTCAAAGGTTTTTTAAACTCCTTTAAATATAATATCTTTTTCAAAGGTTTTCAATAATTTTGGATAAAGAGTAGATAATTTTCAAAGGGTTTTAAACTCCTTAGATAAAACTAATATCTTTTTCAAAGGTTTTCAATAATCTTCGATAAATAGTAAATAATTTTCAAAGATTTTTTAAATTCCTTTGATAAATATAATGTCCTGATTTTCAATAAATTGAAGAGTATATAATTTTTAAAGGTTTTCAATGTCTTTCGATAAAGAGTAGATAATTTTCAAATTTTTTTTAATATCCTTTGATAAATATAACATCTTTTTCAAGCAGTTTTCAATAACCTTTGATAAATAGTAAGTATTTTTCAAAGGATTTTAAATCCCTCTAATTAATGTAACATTTTTCAAATTCCTGCATGGTGATTTCGAAGTGAAGGTTTATATGGAGCAACCTCCAAGGTAAGGTTTTTTATTACCTTCGGTTACAGGTGGTCAAAATAGGCCAACTTTTTAACTTTTTTGTAGTGAGGTATCTTATACAAAGAGTTTGTATAAGACCAAACTACGAAATAATTAATGTTTCACTATAAAAACATTAATATTTCATAGGATGACTGTAGGTAATTCATTTTCAATCTTTAATGAGTCATGGACTCCTACCTATGAAGGACTGTTCTTTGATTCGTATGGATGAGAGTGTCTCAAGTAGCTGACTCATTTTAGAAATAGAACTGAGTAGAAATCTGGGAATATAATTACAAGAGATGAAATTTACTCCTTCTCGTCTTTAGGAAAAGTAAATGGGTTGTTCTCTTAAGTGCTAACTATTAGGTGTTGAACAATAGGCCCCTTTCCTCTCATCTTTAGAGACAATGTTTTAAGAACCGCATTTTTCTGTTGATTTCTTTTAGAGACCGTTTGTCCAAAACCATAGAAATAAAATCGAAACTAGATCCAAATTTGAGACCAAGTTGAAACAAAGTGCATTGGGACCAAATTTATCATCTAGTCAACTATTAAAAAATAAGTCTTAATAATTTGTGGCTACAAAAACTTCAATAATTCGGCTCCATCGTTTT
>NC_052353.1:30043499-30331263 GCF_009727055.1 Benincasa hispida
AAGAGGGTAAGTAAGCATATAAAGAACCTTTAAAGTCGTATATTTTAATTTACTAGTGTATCTTACTTCCTCTCCAAGACATGACCTTACCAACTTTCATCAATTAATATACCTAATTACTTACATCTTTTAATTCATTTATAACTTATTCTATTAAAACATGTTTAATTTTTCAACAAATTTAAGTCCAGTTTAGTATCTATATTTTTGTTTCTAATTTTAAAAAAATTAACTTAAATATGCTTCTTCTACATATAAGTTTATATGTTTGCTCTCACCTTTCTACAAATATTTCAAAACCATGTGAAATTTAAAAAATTAAAACGACTAAGTAGTTTCAATAACTTGCTTTTATTTTTAGAAATTAACTAGAGTTTAAATGTTCTTTAAGTAGTACGTGAAAACCGTTATAGAAATAGTTAGAGAATACAAACATAACATTTCAAGAAATAGAAAACTAATAATAAAATTGTTACCAAAGAGGGTTTTAGTTATTGTACTTTTGAGTTTTGTACAATCCAGCCCTTAAATTTTAATGTGTACAAGATTAGTATTATTTGTTTAGTTCAATAATTCAAGAGCTAGAATCGAACTATCAATCTTTGTGTTTAGTAAATGGTATACTAAGTTGTAACAATTTAATCTTTGTATTTTAAAATCTGTTATAATTACATCCATATCATGAAAAAGTCCATTAAAATTAAATGTCAATTTTTATTATCTAACAATGGATTGTTTGTAGTTTATAAAAACTTTTCAACCAATAATTAGTTTGTCCAACTATACATATTACGTACATAAGAAATCTCATTAAAATCTTAATAATATATTTCACAATTGAAATCTATCCCTCAAAAAAAAAAAAAAAAAAAAGTATTGGGACCTAATTTAGTTACACATTAAAGTTATCCACAAATGAATTATTACAAAATTTAAAAGTATATTGAGGATCTCATAGGAGAAAGATGAAGACACTTCATATGGTATAAGAATGAAACTCCAATTTTTCTAATATAGTATGAGAAATCATGAAATCTAAACTGATTATTGTTATTAGAAAACGTGGGAATAAATTTGTTCCATCTCAAAATTAAGACAAGTATATAATATGAATTAGGATTCGACTAAAAATTGGTAAACTTAAAAGAGATACCGTCTTGAAGGATATGTTTGAATCATTAAATTTTAAAGCGTAGGGACTCAATTGAAATCATACCTCTGAGTGGGACCAACCCTTGGTTCATGAGTTTAGGATATTGTGAATAACCCAAGTAGCCACAAGCACTAGTCGTAAAGAACAATGCATAAGGAATGTTAAACTGATTGGCAGCTGAAACAGAGAAGAACATAGCAGCGTCGCTAACCACACAGCTAACAGGTGGAATGTCAATAGAAGTAGAAGCATTCAAAGTTTAGTTGAGAAATAAGGTCAGAAAATGGAGCTAAGCATTTCTTGTTGACGGATTCACAGAGTGCAGTGATATCTTGGGTGGAATTGGCCTCCGAATACGGAAGGCCGTCCGGGATAGTTTTGAATTGAAAATCTAGAAAGCCATGGAGAGAATTGGGGCCTCTCGATCGGAGAAGACGCCGATGATTGTACTCGGTGTTGACGAATGTTATGTGGAAACCTCTGTGGTGAAGAAGCTTTGCCAAATTCAACATAGGGGTGATATGGCCTTGAGCTGGATATGGAATACAAACAGCATGTGTTTATCATTTTTTGAGATAGAATAATAATCCATCTTTGAATCCTTTTCTTTCAAATGACAAATTGTTGGAATTGCAAAACACCATTGTTATAGTCTGCAGTAAAGATATTGGACTTTTCTCAATGAAAGAAGAAATATCCAAACGTAATTATTATTGATGTATAGTGAAGAGACTCTTGGAAAGGTATACCATTTACTAAACACAAAGATTGATAGTTCGATTCTAGCTCTTGGAATTATTGAACTAAACAAATAATACTAATCTTGTACACATTAAAATTTAAGGGCTGGATTGCTACAAAACTCAAAAGTACAATAACTAAAACCCTCTTTGGTAACAATTTTATTATTAGTTTTCTATTTCTTGAAATGTATGTTTGTATTCTCTAACTATTTCTATAACGGTTTTCACGTACTACTTAAAAGAACATTTAAACTCTTAGTTAATTTCTAAAAATAAAAGCAAGTTATTGGAAACTACTTAGGTCGTTTTAATTTTTAAAATTTCACATGGTTTTGGAAATATTTGTAGAAAGGTGAGAGCAAACATATAAACTTATATGTAGAAGAAGCATTATTTAAGTTTAATTTTTAAAAATTAGAAACAAAAAATATAGATACTAAACTGGACTTAAATTTGTTGAAAATTAAACATGTTTTAATTAGATAAGTTATAAATGAATTAAAAGATGTAAGTTAATTAGGTATATTAATTGATGAAAGTTGGTAAGGTCATGTCTTGGAGAGGAGTAAGATACACTAGTAAATTAAATATACGACTTTAAAGGTTCTTTTATGTGTTTAATTAAGGTGAGAGTTATAAATTTAGACTTGTCCATGATAATCCTATAAATAGAATTGATATTTTGTATTGAAATGGCAACCACGATGTGTAGAGAAGAGCACCCAAAGGGAGTTCAATTAAAAGTGTGAATCAAATTTGAAGAGTCTTTCAAATAAAAGTGATTTTGTTTCCTATCAAATATCTTTTGTTGGTTATTTATTTATGAGTTTCCACCACACCCATCAGAAAAAATTATCACAAGCCAAAGTTAAAGACCTTGTTACTTCTATGGGGATGGAAGACAAAAAAAATTATTAATTTAAAATTTTCAATTAATTTGGGGTTTAATCTTATTTATTGGTTCACAGATTCAAGCTATTTGACAGATGGATATCTAGAAAGAACTATAGAATGGATCGAGGGAATGAAGAATATACGTTTGAGGGATATTCCTACTTTTATTAGAACAACAGATCCAAATGATATCATGCTAAATTTTATTCTTCAGAAGATAAAACAATGTAGAGAAGCTTCTGCAATTATATTGAACACATTCGATACACTTGAAGAGCACGTATTAAAGGCTCTCTCTTCCATCAATTCTCTTATTTACACAATTGGTCCCCTTCACTTACTTGTCAAGCAAATTGAAGATGAGAAACAAAGAGCAATAGGGTCTAATCTTTGGGTGGAGGATTTTGAATGCATTGAATGGTTGAATTCAAAGGAACCAAATTCTGTGGTTTATGTAAACTTTGGTAGTATCACAGTTATGACATCACATCAATTAATTGAGTTTGCTTGGGGATTAGCAAATAGCAAGAAGCCATTTCTATGGATTACTAGGCCTGATTTAGTTGTGGGAGATTCAGCCATTTTGCCACATGAATTTGTAACACAAACCAAAGATAGAAGCTTGATAGCAAGTTGGTGTTGTCAAGAACAAGTGTTGAACCATTCTTCAATTGGAGGGTTTTTAACACATAGTGGATGGAATTCAACACTTGAAAGTATATGTGCTGGAGTTCCAATGATTTCATGGCCTTTCTTTGCTGAACAACAAACAAACTGTCATTATTGTTGCAGTGAATGGGGGATTGGAATGGAAATTGATAACAATGTGAAAAGAAATGAAGTTGAGAAGCTTGTGAGAGAGTTAATGGATGGAGAAAAGGGTAAGCAAATGAAGGAGAATGTTATGAATTTGAAGAGTAAAGCTGAAGAAGCATATGAAGTTGGTGGTTTTGCTTGGAAACAACTGGATAAATTGATTAAGGAAGTTCTTCTATCAAAAGTGATGTGATTTCATTGTACCATTCTAAATTAATAAATGGGTTCTAGGTTGTTTCCTTGTAACTTGCTGTATTTACATAAATATATAGATACTTTAGTTAAATGGTTTATATTTCAAGACTTTATGAATGTATCAGAACTTTTCATGATCTATATTATTAAGGAACCTCTGTAGTACCTTGGGACAAACCACATATCATTAGATCTCTGTATTTTAATATCATATCTGGTTATCTTGTTATATCTTCTATACTTATTGTATTATTTTATGTGCACCCTATTATAAATTGGTCACAATGTGTCACAGAATTTTTATTGAGCAATTGAGAGATTAAACTCAAATACCTTAGATTTATTTTGGTATTAAAGTGTCAAATCCTAGTAGCGCAATGGAATCTACTGTCAAATTTTCCTCCTTATCTTTAGAGATGCTTGCTAACAACAACATTTTCTGTTAATTTTAAACTTAAACTTGGATTCAATACTTCACTTACACATTTTGACAATTATACAATTATTAGAATACCATGTTTAGTTACATTTTGCAACAAACTAATGAGTAGGGATGGTAGCTTCGTATCATTTGAATCTTATTGAAACTCAGAAGCAACTTGGTGGAGAAAATAAAAAGTAAAGAATGAGCTAGAAAGCTAATGAGTGGTAGTTTATAGGAAAATAGGTTTTATATAACCATTTCATATCATAAGTCATAATCTATAAATATGTAAACGTTTCGTATGATAATAATATTTGAATAGAAGATCATCAATCCGTATAAATCTAAATTCTAGAAAAACAAATTTATAAACAATATCTCGAGTTGATAAATCATTCAAATCAGTAACATTCCAAACACTAGCTCAGTAAACCATATAAAGCATAAATACATATAAATCTCAGGTTACAGGTATAATCCTCACCAAACCTTTACTTGAAGAACCCGTCGGTGTAGAGATTCCTAATACACATAGCATAAACATCACTCCTGATGTATACAGAGCTGCCCCTAAAAGAACTAAGCACCCTAACACATGACCCAAAGCCTATGTGTGTAGTACGGTAGGTCCCAAAGACCTACATCATATCTTCTTACCATAGGCGCAGGTTCCTCTAAATCCCGTTATTCTGGCCCCTTTTAGACCCAAAAATCTCTTCCTGACTTGGATGATGCTACTGAAACGCATAAAATTTATGAGTCCGATTTATAAATTTATGAGGCTGTGTTTTATATTCAAGACTTGAAAGTATCCAATTCATAAGTGACTTAACACCAACAATCTAAAAATATAAAAGTGTTGACTAGTCAATCTTTGAATTTTTTCTAAGTTCTTTAAAATATTTGCAAATATAGAAGTGTTGGCTAGTCAACCTTTGAATTTTTTCTAATTTCCAATTTTACCATCCCCTATTGCACACCTTATTCTTCCTTTCATTTTTATTTCTTTTTTATTTTTTTTGCTTTTTGCTTCCTTTGTTTTTTTTTTATTTTTTATTTTCTTTCATTTCTTTGTTTTTTGATTATTACCTTTCTTTTTTATTTTTTTCTTTTATTTTCTTTCTTTGGTTTTTTCTTGCAATTTTCGCTACTTCCCTTTGTTTTTTATTTTTTAAAATTTTTTCCTCTCCTTCTTTTCCTTGTTTTTTTCTTTTTTCTTTTTATTTCTTTTCTTCCTTGGTTTTTGATCTTCCCTTTTTTTTTTCTATTTTCTTTTCTTTCTCTAATTTTGGCTTCTTCACTTTGGTTTTTTATTTTTATTTTCCTTTTTATCTTCGATTTTTACTTCTGTCCTTTTCTTATTTTTATTTTTTTCCTTTCTCCAGTTTTTACTTATTCTCTTTCTTTCTTCTTCTTCTTCTTTTTTTTTTTTTTTTTTTTTATTTTCTTTCCTTTATCCAATTTTTTCTTCTTCATTTTTTCCCCATAAGATTTATGGGGCTGAGTTTTATACTCAAGACTTGAAAGTATCCAATTCATAAGTACAATTCATAAGTGATTCAACACCAACAATTCAATCATTAAATTTGATTATTATAACGAAACAGAGATATAAATAACAACTGAAAACAGATTTGAAAGAAACTACCATTTTTAGTCAACAAATTTGCTCCAATTTTAGAAACATTTCTTAAAAGTTTGAAATGAGAAATTAGAATAGTTATTAAACAAGTTTATTTATCAAAAAATTGAGAAATGTGAACGATATCAAACAGACCAATAGTTTTTTTTTTTTTCTTTTTATAAGACTTTAAAAGTATGATGTCTATCAGAAATAAACTTGAAAAAATGGCATAGATGGCCCAAATGAAGGGCACAAATTGAAATATTTGTGTGTTTGTGTACCATAATATTTGTTATTGATAATAAGTATTATTATTGATATTAGTGATAGAACTTAGATAGATATCGATCATATTCACATATTAGTGATATCCAATTTAGGTAATATCAGTGATAGAAGTCTATCATTGATAAAAGTCTATTATTGATAATCATGATAAAAGTTTCTCAATAATAGTCATTGATAACTTTGAGTGTTAATCTTTCAAAATCGATAGTCACTAATGAAAGTCTATTAGTGATATCTACTAATAATTTCTATTATTGATAGCTTAAACTTTGATGAGTTTTTTTCACAATTAATATCCAATTAGTGAATTTAATTAATAAAGTTCACTCTCGAACTAAAGTGTAAGTGGAATGTCTAGAAGTTATCACTAATAGTATGTTATTAGTGATAGAAGCTATCGACAATACTGATAACATGTTATTTGATGGCAAAAAGAAATGACAAAAGTTATAGATAACATGTTATCAATTATAGAAGCTATCACTGATAACTACGATAAAAGTGATATAAGTGATATCAGTGATATCAGTTATATAACTTAGGTGTCAATATGTCGATGATATTAATTATATAAAAGTCAATTCTATTTGATGAAAGTCTATCATTGATAGTCATTGCTAAAAGTTATCGGTGATGACCACTGATTGAAAGCTATCAATGATAGTCATAGCTATTAGTGATATCCGTATATCAATTATATAACTTAGGTATATATCAATAAAATAAATGATATTGATGATATTGATGACGTGATTTTGGCAAATATCTGAGATAGTCACTTATTGACCTCTTATTGATAAACTTCTATCATTTATAGTTTTAAATGTTAATCTTTGAAAGATGATAGTTTCCTTTCAAAAGTTGATAACTACTTATAAGAGTCTATCATTGATACCCACTTCTTGTCTTATGTTTTAATATTTCAAGTTTGATTCCAATTGATCATAGTATATCAATGATAGCCATTGAAAACTGATAGTAAATTAAAAGATGATATTTCAAGTGTTACTATTTTAATGTTGTATTAATATTTCTCAAATTGAAAGCGATTTCTGATAACAACTAATAATATTGATCAGTGACTGTGACTGATAGCTATCAATTTTTACCATTAATAGCTACTATCAATGATCGTTTTCAGTTTGAGAAAATCAGAAGAAGAAACATGAAATAATTATGGGCTGTGTGTGGGCTTTTTAATAATTTATCTATATAGCTATCACTGAATACTACTATCAGTGATACCAGATGCTAATTTTGTGTCATATCCCTAATATGTTTATCCATGTTCTGCATTTTTTATTATTTAAGGTATGATTATTATTTGTGTAACTAGTTCAATTTTATGTGCGATATATTCTTCCACTCTTTCTTCTCTGTCACTTCTCAATCAATTTTTAAACAAAACTAATTAGTTAAACTACTATTTTTTTTCATTATTTCACGTTTAGATTCACCATCGGAAGATTGGTGGGAGGTGGGAGGGAAGAGCAAAATTTGAATTAAAAATAAACAAAATTTAACTTGTTAGGTTTGCAGTAACTTCAAAAATTTTGTTATATTCGTAAATAATTACCCTGATTTTGCCATTTGTGAACAAAGTGGTTTGAATAATTGAGGAAAAATACATTCAATTATCAATTATTTCTCTGTTTTTTCTCGGAATCAAAGTTCTCCATGGCATTATTCATGCCGCTCAAGTTCATGCATCCAATTATAATATAAATAAAATGGTCTTAGTTGAGTATCGTCCTTAGAGAATAGATTTAATAATCTTTTAGCAATTCAGACATCTTTTAAATTTTATTTATTAGACCGATTTTGAAACAAATAAAATAAAATAATTCTAACAAAGTAAATAGAGGAATCAAGTATAGAGATTTTCAATGCAAAGAGACATCCTTTGGAATAGATTTCATCAATGGATTTACTAAACTCAATTGCTTTAACTCTTGAACAAATTAATATAACTCATAGATCTAGAAATCTTTTAATCAAATTGCTCCTCTCGAAGTCCATCTTTTCTTTCACTAACTACTAATTACCTAATCTTATAAAACAATAACTAAGTAGAACATTAAGGCTCTTTATCATCAATCTTTATTGTTCTTTGATTACATTAGTATGGTAAAATGATAGTCTAGTATGCATGATTTAAGCTAAAATCTTCTTGTAAAAGAAAGATTTTAAATCATGAAATCATTTAAATGTTGATCAAGCATCCCAAAGCAATGAGAATGGTCATTCTAGAGAGTATATTTATGACATTCCATTTTTTTTATGTGATTTTAATTCAACTATCTTGCAATATTGAGGGTTATTTAAATTTAACTATCTTGTAATAAACGAAACATATTCTATTTTGGGACACATGTTATTTTGGTCATCTTATTTTCGTTGAACATATGTTTGTTTGTTTTGGAATTATGATTAAGACTTGCACTATTTAATTGCATGGATGTGTTTGTACAAAGTTGTCGTATATTCAGGTTTAAGCAGGTTCACTTAAATTAGGCAGTAAGTGTCGGTACCTAGGTCGATAACTGCTGCAGCACTTCTTTTCCGGGTTAGTCTGTACCGTACTTACACTGGCCGCCAACCTTTGGGAGATTTGGTTGAACACCCTGTCCTCCAACTAAGGATTTACTCTGACCGGAGGAGTGCTCGACCCTTCTCGATCACTTATACTCGACACTCACCTCCTTCCTCGCTCACTTATACTCGATGCTCGTCTGGCGCTTACTCGATGTTCAAGCATCCTTCAGTATGATCAACACTTAGCCAAAATTTTCCTTGTGAAGCGAGGATGATGTGAACGAGAGCTAAGCTTCCTTACTTAACCATTTTCTCCAGATTCAAACTCATCTTTTACTTCAAGATGTACAAATCCAATCTAACTTAGATACTTAACCCAACATTTTGCTTAACTTAACAGAAATATAGTTAAAAAGGAAAACGTAAGGTGCAGGTCTTACAAGAATCATCTAATCTTCATCTTCACATTTGAGTCCCCACAAAGTCTACCACAATATAACCAACTTGGATATCTTAAACAATTCAAAGAAGATGTTCTTCATTTATCTTCATACTTCTCCCTCTAATCTTCTTCTTCCCTGATCAATAGGACTCACTTTTCTATTGCATTTTATTGACTATTGTAGTTCAACATTTTAAATGTTGCTTTTTATGTATTGTATTTTAATATTTATATTGTATTTTGTACTATTGTCATTAACTTGTATGCTTAATTTATCTATATCCTAGATTTTTTTTTAGAACAAGAAAGTGTATATTTAACGTATCAGTATCTCATTTTTTAAAAAATTGGTGTATAGTTGTATTCTATCGTATAGATATCTCGTATCTATATTTGTATCTGTGCTTCATAGGTGATAGTCAATGGACATTACATATTGCTCAAAATCTAATTTTTTATAAACACACAAAACGTATCAAGGTGGATTATCATTATGTTTACAACCCCATTCAGGAATGAACAACTTATACAACTTGCAGATATTTCTACACGCCATATTTCTACCAATGAACAACTTGCATATATTTTTTATAGGAAGTATAAACATGCAACGAAAGTAATCAGAATCAATAAGCACTTTCATTACATTTAATTTGAATTCTAAATACATATAAAACATATTTTTTAGAAGAAGGTTTCATGAAAAACATACCTTTGAGGATTTCCTTCAAATCCAAGTAGCTCTTCACGAAATCTAAGCTTCAAAACTTCAGTAAACCACCAAGAGATCTTCTCTACTATTCTAAGCCTTCAATTTGAGTGGTGGAACTCAAGATTGAAGTGAATTGTGAAGGAAAATGGTATGGGTTTGAGAGAAGAAGAAGAATTCTATAGAAATTCTCAATTTCCAGCAGTTTCTCACTCATGTTCAGCCACTTCTCTCTCCAGTCTAAGAAAATTTCAGACTTTTATGTAACATTTACATGCAAGCAATAAAGAAATTTAGTCATTGCCACATCAATTTGACTAACAAGTGGGCTAGGTGTAATAAGAATGTTGAAACACATTGAATTTTCCAAAATTAGAAAATTTCACTATGTGTTTATTATTATTATTATTGTTTTTGTTGTTGTTGTTGTTAATTTTCAATTTCAATTTTCAAAATCAATTTTATTTTTTAATTAATTCAAAATTAATTAAATTCAAATAATTCAAAATTCAACTGAATTTGGATTTAATTTTTATTTTTAATAATAAATAAATTAAATAACTCCTCATGTTGAGAATTGTTGAGAGTTAGTGGGAAACTTAACTAGATGTTAAATGAAGAAAGAGATTTTTTTTCTTTTGAATCTTCTTCTTCCTCTCTAGTCTTAACTCTATCATTCTCTCAAAAAATTCTATCATTCCCTCATACTTCTAAAAGGACACCCACAAGCCACTATTCTACCGGAGAATAGTAGAGATACATTGGTGATAGTGTTCGAAACTGTTGGAAATGTCTTAGAACTCACAGTTCGTGTTAAACATTTTATTTATCAATAATAATGACTTGTTGACTTTGCATCTTATTATGGAAATCTAAAAAATGTATCCTTGGCTACAGTTTAAATATTGTAACTTTATGTAGTGACATAAAAAGGATCAAGTTGACAGTATATAGCCTAAATAATCTAATAAGTATATGGATGAAATTGGATATCTCATCCTGGTAACACTATTGGATGCGGCCCACTCTGTAGTTGTTACAAGAAGTTGTAAAGTGCTACAAACGATGTGATCTGCAAATCGTTCATGTTGAGACATGTGAGTGGGTGCATCCTATGCAATGAGTTTGCATATAAACTAGACCACGAAAATAGTCACTTTTCTTTATAACGACCGTTTACTGTTAAAACTGACTATTTCAGTTATCAAATAACCTAGGTTAACTCGATCTTAATCTAGAGCTAGCTATGAACTCCTGTTTGTTCGGAATTATCCTTTGATCTTCAAACAGTGAGAATAGTCCAACATCATTGCTCAATAAGCTTCCCATTTTGGGGGATAAGACTGGATGAATAGCTGGGGACATAGCCTTGCAAGATGGAATTTACTCCTACCCGATTTAGGGTTAGCAAATAGGTTGTTCTCTTAAGTACTGATTCCAGGTCATGAACAATCGGGGCCTCGCCTTTTCATGATAAAGAAAGGATTTGATTCATAGAGATTATGAATCAGAATTGTTCATTAGAGGGTCAGTAGGAACTTAAGGAACAACATACATTTACAAGGGTAAAACGGTAATTTTGACCTAGCTGTGATTACGAACAACCTATGAAGGATCAACTTACTGATTATAGTTATAAAGTGTACATAATATATCTACAGTGAGGGGAGTTTAACTATGGGCTATAGTGGAGTATCCCATTAGTTAACGAATGAGTGTTAGATTGGATTAATGAGTCTAGTCGATTAATCTTGAATCGTTGAAGCCAATGATCTGTACGTCCGCGAGGTCCCCTACTAACTCGTAAATGGTTATATCCACATGACTTATTTCTTGGTCCTGATCTTATGCAAACTCATTGCATAGGACGCCCCCACTCCTCATGTTATAACATGTACCAATTAGGATCACATCGTATGTAGCACTTTACAACTCTTTGTAACAACTACATAGTAGGCTGTATCCAACGGTGTTACCAGAATAAGGTACCCAACCTCATTCATGTACCACAGAACTTTTTGACTATTTACTCGATCCAGATCCACTCTTATGTCTCCACATAAAGTTCAAGTACTCATACAATAATCATAGGTCTTAGTTTATTGGATTTAGACTTTCATACAATTTATGAGATCAATAACAAGTATATTGATAATAGAAAATGTCTTATCATTTTACAAACTGCGAGTTTTAGAACATAAAACCCAACATAGTGTCCTCCAGTTCCCAGTTCAATGGCCACCTGAAATGTTCGAGACGTCTATGATAGGTGGGTGAGGGCGAACGAGAAATCCCAGGCCTATATCTTTACGAGTATATTCGATGTACTCCATAAGAAGCATGAGGTCATGCCCACAGCCTGTGAGATTATGGCATCATTACAGGAGATGTTCGGGCAACTGTCATCTTCTGTTAGACATGAAACCATCAAATATGTTGATGTAACACGCATGAAAGATGGAACCAACGTAAGAGAACACGTTCTCGACATGATGGTTCATTTTAACATTGCGGACGCTCATGGGGCAATGATAGACGAGACAAGTCAAGTGAGCATGATACTGAAATCTCTTCCGAGAGATATTTGCTGTTCAAGACAAATGCTTTCATGAACAAAATCACTTATAACTTAAACGACGCTGTTGAATGATTTGCAAACTTATCAATCAATGATGAAACTTGAGGAAAAAGAAATAAATGTTATTTTGAAATCGAAAAAGTTTTATAAGGGGTCCACGTCATGTACGAAAACCACTGATGATAAGAAAGTCGATCCTTCTTCTTCTAAGGATGAAATCGTACAAATGAAGAAGAAAGAAAAAGGGAAAAAGAAAGTCATTGCAAATAAAAACAAAAATAGAACTCCCAAAGGAAAATGTTTCCATTGTGGAGAAGTTGGGCATTGGAAATGAAATTGCCCAAAATATCTCGCTGATAAAAAAGCAGAAAAGGCTAATCATGTTTGTACTTTTCTACAGGAAACTAGTTGTGGAAACATGTATAGTGGAAAATTCTCACCTTAACTAGATATTGGATTCAGACGCCGCTAATCATGTTTGTACTTTTCTATAGGAAACTAGTTGTTGGAAAAAAAAACTTTCTGATTATGAGATGACTTTCAAGGTAGGAACAAGTGAAGTCATTTCAGCTGAAGCAATGGGAGATGTGAAGTTATTTTTTGGAGATTCTTTTATCTTGCTTAAGAAAGTTTTCTATGTACCAAAGATGAAAAGAAATCTAATCTCCATTTCCTGTCTATTGAAAAATATGTACAATGTATCTTTTGAATGTAATGAAGTGTTTGTTTATTCAAGAGATGTACATATCTGTTATGCAAGACTTGATAGCAACTTATACATATTAAAACCAACCGAAGCAAAAACCATTTTAAATATAGAGATATTTAAAACGACCGAGACTCATAATAAAAAGTGAAAAATTTATCCTAACGCCTATCTTTGACACCTCAGACTTGGTGACATTGATCTAAAGGATTGAGAGATTGGTACAAAACGGTCATCTAAATCAGTTAGAAGCAGTTCCTTACCATCATGTGAATATTGTCTTGAGGGAAAAATGACAAAAATATCTTTTTCTGACAAAGGTCTTCGTGCCAAAGAACCTCTCAAACTTATACATTCAGAGAATTTAAGGCTGAGATTACTCTCGATATCGCTACATTTACTTAATCAGTCACAAGTCTAAAACTCTTGAAAAGTTCAAAGAATTTAAGGCTGAGATTGAAATTTTGTTAAGTACAAGAATTAAAACACTTTGATCTGATCGAGGTGGTGAGTTTATGGATTTAAAATTCCAGAACTATCTAGTAGATCATGAAATTCAATCCCAACTAACAGCACCTGGAACACCATAACAAAACGGTGTTGCAAAAAGGAGAAATCGAACCTTGTTGGACATGGTTTGGTCTATGATGAGTTATGCTCAGTTACCTCAATCCTTTTGGGGGTATGTAGTACAGACTGCAATATTTATTCTGAATGTTGTTCCATCCAAAAGTGTTTCAGAAACACCATATGAATTATGGAAAGGATGCAAAACGAGTTTACGCCATTACCGTATCTGGGATTGTCCATCACATGTGTTGGTATAGAATCCTAAGAAATTGGAAACACGTTCAAAATTACGCCTATTTGTAGGATACCCCAAAGAAACGAAAGGAGGATTGTCTTATGATCCCCAAGAAGATAGAGTATTTGTATCGACAAATGCTACGTTTTTGGAAGAGGATCATATTAAAAATAATCTCCCTCACAGTAAACTAATATTGCAAGAACTGACAAAAGATACTACAGAAAGATAAACAAGAGTTGTTGATCAAGTTGGTCCATTAACAACAGTTGTTGTCCCGTCACGTCCATCCCAAGAGTTGGGGATGCCTCGTCATAGTGGGAGGATTATTCAACAACCTAAACGCTCCATGAGTTTAACAGAAACTCAAAACATCATACAAGCCGATGGTTTAGAGGATCCATTAACCTATAAAAAGGTAATAGAAGATGTCAATAGGAAACAATGGATAAAAGCCATGGACGATGAAATGGAGTTTATGTACTTCAACTCTACTTGGGAACTTGTAGATCAATCACATGAGGTAATACCTATACGTTGTAAATGGATCTACAAGAGAAAACGAGACCAAACTGGCAAAGTAAAGACATATAAAGGTAGACTCGTGGCAAAAAGTTTTACCCAAAGAGAAAAAGTTGATTATGAAGAAATTTTTTCTCCTATTGCCATAATCAAATCAATAAGAATACTTCTTGCCATTGCCACATATTATGACTATGAGATATGGAAAATGGATGTCAAGAAAACTTTTCTGCATGGCTATCTTAATGAAGGTATTTTTATGTCTCAATAAGAAGGGTTCATAAAAAAAGGACAGGAACATAAAATCCGTAAGCTTAATCGATCCATTTATGGATTGAAAAAAACATCCAGATCCTGGAATATAAGATTTGACACTGCGATCAAATCTTATGCTTTGAACAGAACGTTGACGAACCTTGTGTATACAAAAAGATAGTCAACAAAACTATAGTGTTCTTAGTTCTATATGTTGATGATATATTGCTCATTGGCAATGAGACAAGTTTTCTTGCTGACGTAAAGATATGGTTAGCAACACAGTTCCAAATGAAATATTTGAGTGATGCTCAGTATGTTCTAGGAATTCTGATCTTTTGGAATTGAAAGAATAGAACATTGACACTATCTCAGGCATCTTATATTGACAAGATACTGTCAAGGTATAATATGCAAAATTCCAAGAAAGGTTTATTACCGTTTAGGCATGGGATTCATTTTTCAAAGGAACAATGTCCTAAGAAACTTGAAGAAGTTGAGGAGATGAACAGAATTCCATATGCATCTGTAGTTGGGAGTTTAATGTACACAATGTTGTGTATATGCCCTGACATATGTTTTGCAGTTGAAATTGTCAGCAGGTTCTAATCCAATCCAGGACACAGTCATTGGACCCAATCAAAAAATATCCTCAAGTATCTAAGGAGAACGAAGAACTATATGCTTATGTATGTACCTAAGGATTTGATCCTTACAGGATACACTGATTCGGATTTTCAGACTGGCGTAGATTCCAAAAAATCTACCTCAGGATCAGTTTTCATTCTTAACGGAGGAGCTATAGTTTGGAGAAGAATCACTCTTACCTCGGGACAGTTGTGTTGCTGACTCCACAATAGAAGCGAAATACGTGGTTGCATGTGAAGCTGCTAAAGAAGTAGTATGGCTACGCACATTTTTGGCTAATTTGGAAGTCGTTCCAAATATGAACCTGTCTATCACACTGTATTATGACAATAGTGTGCAATTGGCGACTTAAAGGAACCCAGAAGTCACAAAAGTGGAAAACACATTGATAGAAAGTACTATCTTATACAGGAGATAGTACACAAAAGAGATTTGATCGTCACAAAGATTGCCTCTAAAGACAACCTTGCTAATCCATTCACAAAGGCCCTCTCGGCTAAAGTTTTCGAGGGCCATCTAGTTGGACTAGGACTCTGAGTAGTGTAATTTAGGGCAAGTGGGAGAATGTCTATTGTATTATAGATGCCCTAGTTTATTGTATTTTTCTCATTATATTTTCTCAACATTATATTGTATATATTTGTTCTCACTGGAGTTTTAGTTTAAGTGGGAGATTGTCGGGAATATCCTAGAACTCGAAATTCGTGTTAAACATTCTATTTATCAATAATAATGACTTGTTGATTCTGCATTTTATTATGGAAATCCAATAAATGTATCCTTGGCTGTAGTCTAAATACTGTAACTTTATGTAGTGACATGAACAGGATTAAGTTGACAGTATATAGCCTAAATAGTCTAATAAGTATATGGATGAAATTGGGTATCTCATACTGGTAATACTATTGGATGCGGCCCACTCTATAGTTGTTACAAGAAGTTGTAAAATGGTACAAGCGATGTGATCCACAAATCGTTCATGTTGAGACATGTGAGTGGGGGCATCCTATGCAATGACTTTGCATATAGACTGAACCATGAAAATAGTCACTTTTCTTTATAACAACCGTTTACTGTTAAAACTGACTATTTCATTTATCAAATAACCTAGGTTAACTCGATCTTAATCCTGAGCTAGTTATGAACTCCTGTTTGTTCGAGATTATCCTTTGATCTACAAACGGTGAGAGTAGTTCAACAACACTGTTTAATAAACTTTCCATTTTGGGGATAAGACCGGATGAATAGCTGGGGACATAGCCTTGCAAGATGGAATTCACTCCTACCCGATTTCGGGTTAGCAGATAGGTTGTTCTCTTAAGTACCGATTCCAAGTCTTGAACAATCGGGGGCCTACCTTTTCATAATAGAGAAAATATTGATTCATAGAGATTATGAATCAGAATTGTTCATTAGAGGGTCAGTAGGAACTTAAGGAAGAAGATGTATTCACAGGGGTAAAAATGTAATTTTGACCTAGCTTGATTACGAACAAGTTGTGAAAGATCGACTTACTAATTATGGTTATAAAGTGGATATAATATATCTACAGTGAGGGGAGTTCAACTATGGGCTAGAGTGGATCCCATTAGTTAACAAATGGGGATTAGATCGGACTAATGAGTTTAGCCGATTAATCTCAAATCATTGGAAACGATGATCTGTAGGTCCGTGAGGTCCCCCTACTAATTCGTAAATGGTTAAGCTTTAGAGTAGCTTGAGAAATTAATTTGAAACGTTCAAATTAAACGGAATATGAGAATATATATTTAAATATGATTTAAATATATGAAGATGATTATTGTGTAAAAAATTAATTTAATATTTGGTATTAAATTAATTAATATATTATATTAATTTATGAAATTAATCTTAGAAACTGATTTTTCAGTTATTAAAATAAAAATTGAATTTTGAAATCAAATTTTGGATTTAAAGAAAAATTTGAAAAATCATTTTGCACGGACAAAATGGAATATCTTGATTTTCCAATATCACCTTCTTCATGCTCACACAAAGCCTACTTCCTCCTCTTCATTAAAGCTCCAAGCATGAGCTGCAAGTCATGCATACCTCTTCTTTGCATGTTCATCTGCAATAAATAAAGAAGATTGGAGTGAATTGAAGGTATGCATAATACGGAAATTTTGAGAAAAAATTTCAATGAGAAGAAAGAGTTCTTCGAAGTGGCTGTTGTGAGTATTTCTCTGCTCTTCGTTGTTTCTAGCTGTTCTTGAGTCCCACAACCCACTCTAAAGCTCCATGAGGATAATGGAGAAGATCTTGAGGTGGTTCACGATAATATTTGGTGAAGACTACTGCTAATTATTCAAGTTCTTGAAGAGTTCTTCAGAGGAATGATATAAAACCCTCTTATTTAGATGAGCATACTTTATTTCTGACAAAATTAGTGAATTTTAATGCTTATGGATCCTTGATACTTTCACTGCATATTTTCTTACTCTAACAGAAACATCTTTACGAGAGAATCGCTTAAAGAATGGTCTTCAAAAGTTAGTATTTCTACATTTTTTAAAAATTAAATTACAACATGTTTATTTATTTTTTGTTGTTTTCTTCAACAAATATTGAAGCACGAGCGTTCACACACTTTTGCACGAGATTCAATCCCTTCACAAATAAATTTAAATTAATTATCTTCTCCAAATTAAATATATTTTAGCTCAAAATTCTAAAATTAAAAGTAAAGAAAACCCAATATTTTAAAAACAATAAATTCAAATTTACCTAAAACTCGAGATGTTACCGTGGTCATGAATGGATTACATATGACCTCGAACCTCTTTAATCACAATTCTTTTAAACAAACCTCTTGTTCACACGAGGTTTCTAGAGAAACGTGTTTCGTGGGGTTAAAATTGTGTTTATGTAGACTTGATGTAGATATAGTTCGAGTTCTAGTACTTAATTCTCTGATTTACGGAGAACTTGTGTTTTTTAGGACTTAAGCATCGAGCAGTTGTTCGATCTTTAAGAGTTAAGGATTCTGACTATCGAAAATTCTCTCTATGTTCTCTAAAGTCTAAAATTTCCGACTCTCTCATGTCTAAAATTGTTAACCCTTTCAAATGAAGGGAACTTTTATGTTTATAGAGTTCTCTGGTGGGCTTTGTGGGTTTGAGTTTGGTTGGTCCATGAATTTGGCTCTTGGGATCGATTAATTAGATATGGGCTTTATTTGATATTTGCGTAAAATTAAGCTTATTTTTGGGTTCAATTGGATTTTAACCCAAGTAATAATATCAACCAAATTATTTGATTCAATCCAACATTCATGATGAAAACAGATGGAGGTCATCGAGATTTACCAATCTTATGTTGATTTTAATCTTCATTTTAATTTATGACATATGTCAACTTTAATTAGTCCCAAATTAGATGATATATAATTTGGTCATTAATTTGGTGAATGATGTAAAAATTTGTGATTGGTCCAAAAATCAAATTATCATATGGATTATGCTCTAAAACTAAAATCATGAGTGAACAATGAAAACAATGAAAACAATGTGGATGAAAAATTGTGATTGGTCCCTCAGATCCTCCTTGCTAGCTGATCAAGCCAAGATTACAAGCTTCTCCAATATTAAAATCATGAGTGAACAATGAAAACAATGTGGATGAAATTGTAAAATATAAAAGAAGAACCATAGTAAAAGATTAAACGAATGAAGAAAAAATGGATTTGTGAAGATTTTGAAGATTTTGAAGGGAGAAGAGAGAGACGTGCAAGGATGACTTTGAAGCCCTAGCTAGCAGAAAAGAGGAAGAAATAAGGATGAAAAAGAATTTATTTTTAATAATTTTGAATTATTATTAAAAACTAATAATAATCTATATACAATGGTAATTTTGAAACTATAGATCTTTTATTTTTTGATCAATTGAAAATACAGATCCCTTTAACTCCAAAATATATATTATATATATGTATATATTCAAATTTTCAAAATATTTGATAAAAGATAATATTTATTTAAGATTTTTGTGGCCATTGATAAGATATATGTTTAACAACACAACCAAAATAGATATTACTTCAAAGGTTAATGAATTATCTTCCATGGAGGATAACATATTTTCAAGGGTTTTTAAAACTCCTTTGATAAAGAATAATATATTTTTTAAAGGTTCTCTATGTTGTTTGATGAATATAATTTGTTTTTCAAATATTTTCAATAACCTAGATAATGAGTAGATAATTTTTGAAGGTTTTTTAAGCTTATTTGATAAAAAAAAATATATTTTTCAAAGGTTTTTACTATTTTTTTATAAATATAATATATTTTCCAATAGGTTTCAATAACTTTGATAAAGAGTAATAATTTTCAAAGGTTTTTTAAACTCCTTTGATAAATATAATATGTTTTTCAAAGGTTTTCAATAATTTTGGATAAAGAGTAGATAATTTTGAAAGGTTTCTAACTCCTTTGATAAATTAATATCTTTTTCAAAGGTTTTCAATAACCTTCCATAAATAGTAGATAATTTTCAGAGATTTTTTAAACTCCTTTGATAAATATAATGTATTTTTTAAAGATTTTCAATAAGCTAAAGAGTACAATTTTTAAAGGTTTTCAATGACTTTCGATAAAGAGTAGAAAATTTTCAAAAGTTTTTTAATGTCCTTTGATAAATATAACATCTTTTTTAAGGAGTTTTCAATAACCTTCGATAAATAGTAAGTATTTTTTCAAAGGATTTTGAATCCCTCTAATTAATGTAACATTTTTCAAATTCCTGCATGGTGGTCTCGAAGTGGAGGTTTATATGGAGCAACCTCCAAGGTAAGGTTTTTTATTACCTTCGATTACAGATGGTCGAAATAGGCCAACTTTTTAACTTTTTTGTAGTGAAGTATCCTACACAAAGAGTTTGTATAAGACCAGATCGCGAAATAATTAATGTTTCACTATAACACCATTGATTAAAAATATTAATATTTCATAGGATGACCGTAGGTAAGTCATTTTCAATCTTGAATGAGTCATGGACTCCTACCTATAAGGGACTGTTCTTTGATTTGTATGGATAAAAGTGACTCAAGTTGCTAACTCAATATATTTGTCATTTTAGGAATAGGACTGAGTAGGAAGTTGGGAATATAATTAAATTTACTCCTTCTCGTCTTTAAGGAAAGTAGAGGAGTTGTTCCCTTAAGTACTGACTATAGATTTTGAACAATGGGCCCCTTTCCTTTCATTCACCTGAAAGGAATTTTGTTTATGGTAGGACCATAAATAGGTTATTCATTAGAGAATCAGTGGGATATAAGGAACTATAGATAATTATAGGCGCAAAACGATAATTTTGACTCAAATGCAATCATGAACAACTCGTGGAGGATTAAGTTATATCCATGTGCATAGAAATATATCTACAATGCGAAGAGTGCTGATGTGGGTTTCTAATGGAGTGACCTGTCGTTAATAAATGTTCTAATGTGGAGCTTCTAATGTGTAGGTCCACCAGGTCTCCCTAATAGCTAACAGTAAAAATAGAATGATTAAAGTTTTGGATGAATTTGAATTGTTCAAATTATTTGGGAAATATAATTTAATATAATACATTTAATATAATATAATATATATGGATACATTATATTATAAAGTTAGTTTTGAATTAAATTCAAAGTTAAACTTTATTATACAAGACAAATAAAATATTTGAATAAGATTAAAATATTAAATAATATAAATTAGATTTATATTAAAACTATATGTTAAAAATTAATATGAATAAGATTCATATTAAAACTATGAATTATAAGAGAAAAATATATCTAAATATGATTTAAATATAATATTAATTAAATATATGATATTTAATTAATTAAATTTAACAAATTAGATATATTAAATATTATTTAATTGATTTAAATTAAATTTGGATTTACTTTATATTAATCATAATAAATAAATAAAATAACCCCTCATGTGGAGAGTTGTGAAGAGTTAGTGGGAAACTTGACTCGATGTTAGATGAAGAAAGAATTTTTTTTTTTTTTTTCTTTTGAATCTTCTTCTTCCTCTCTAGTCTTAACTCTACCATTCTCTCAATAAATTCTATCTTTCCCTCATACTTCCAAAAAGACACTCACAAGCCACTATTCTACCGGAGAACAGTGGAGATACATTAGTGATGGTAATCGAAATATCTTCACGTGAGAATCGCTTAAAGAATGGTCTTCAAAATTGAGTACTTCTACATTTTTTTTAATTAAAATACGACATGTTTATTTGTTTTTTGTTCTTGTTTTCTTCAACAAATATTGAAGCATGAACATTCACACGCTTTAGCACAAGATTCAATCCCTTCACAAATAAATTTAAATTAATTATCTTCCCCAAATTAAATGAATTTTAGCTTAAAAATCTAAAATTAAAAGTAAAGAAAACCCTATATTTTAAAGAAAATAAATTCAAATTTTCCTAAAACTCGAGATGTTACGGTGGTCATGAATGGATTACATATGACATCCAACCTCTTTAATCACAATTCTTTTAAACAAACCTCTTGTTCACACATGGTTTCCGGAGAAACTTGTTCCGTGAAGTTGAACTTGCGTTTATGTAGATTTGATGCAAATGTAGTTCGAGTTCTAGCACTTGATTCTCTGATTTTTGAAGAACTCCTGTTTGTTAGGACTTAAGCTTCGAGCAGTTGTTCGATCTTCAAGAGTTAGGGATTTTGACTATCTAAAATTCTCTCTATATTCACTAGAGTATAAAATTTCAGACTCTCTCATGTCTAAAATTTCTAACCCTTTCAAATGAAGGAAACTCCTCTATTTATAGAGTTTTTTCGGTGGGCTTTGTAAGTTTGAGTTTGGTTGGACCATGGATCTGGCTTTTGGGCTCAATTAATTGGATTTGAGCTTTATTTGACATTTGCATAAAATGAAGCGTGTTTTTGGGTTCAATTGGATTTTAACCCAACTAATAATATCAAATGGACAAACAGATTTGCCAATTTTATGTCGATTTTAATCTTCATTTTAATTTAGGACACATGTCAACTTTAATTAGTCCCAAATTAGATGATGTATAATTTCATCATTTATTTGGTGAATTATGTAAAAATTTGTGATTGGTCCAAAATTTTTCATTCAACATCTCTTAATTACAGTTGGCCATCATATTAATATTTAGACTTTGGATTAATTTGAAACTTTATTATATGTTTCTTTTGTTATGTGTGCAAAATTTATTATCTATTGGACTAATTTCCTCCACTTGCAATTCTAACCTAACTAAAGAAAAAATTAATAAAGCCAACGAAAATTAAGTCCTAACAAATAAATGTATTGATTGCCTATTGAATTAATTTCTTAAAACCTATCAAAATTTTGTTTTTCCTTTTTTTGCTCTTTTAAATCTAGCTAGCATCATCTTTATTTGAAGCTCCCCTAATCCAAGGTTTTCCTAGAATTAATATCTAGATCACCCTATTTATTTTGTGTCAATGTGAAATATATATTTAGGCATCTTAAGATGCCCATATATCCGAATAAGGATACCCTATTACGAGAGACATTTATCTAATTTTGGATAACCTTATAAAAGCGAGCATAACTAAATTGGTAAACGAGTGTGCCAGTACCCACAAGGTTTGTGATTCGAATCCCTTTTCTCAATTGTATTAAAAAATTATTGGATAACCCTCTTGTAACATGGATTTTTAAGATGCTTTTGTATAAAACCAAAACTAGAGATAATATTTTAAGAACCGCATGTTTGTGTTGATTTCTTTTAGGGACCGTTTATCCAAAACCATAGAAACAAAATCGAAACTAGATCCAAATTTGAGACCAAGTTGAAACAGAGTCCAATGGGACCAAATTGATCATCTAGTCAACTATTAAAAAATAAGTCTTAATAATTTGGGCTACAAAAACTTCAATAATTAGCTTTCCAAGAGTCTCTTCACTCTACTTCAATAATAATTACGTTTGGATATTTCTTCTTTCATTGAGAAAAGTCCAATATCCTTACTGCTCTATACGACTTTCCTTTTGCAGCCCATAACAATTGTGTTTTGCAATTCCAACAATTTGTTATTTGAAGAAAAGGATTCAAAGATGGATTATTATTCCATCTCACAAAATGAAAAACCACATGCTGTTTGTATTCCATATCCAGCTCAAGGCCATATCACCCCTATGTTGAATTTGGCAAAGCATCTTCACCATAGAGGTTTCAACATAACATTCGTCAACACCGAGTACAATTATCGGCGTCTTCTCGAATCGAGAGGCCTCGATTCTCTCAGTGGCTTGCTAGATTTTCAATTCAAAACTATTCTGGACGGCCTTCTGTAGTCGGAGCCCAATTCCACCCAAGAAATCTATGCACTCTGTGAATCCGTCAACAAGAAATGCTTAGCTCCATTTTCTGACCTTATTTCTCAACTAAACTTGAATGCTACTACTTCTATTGGCATTCCACTTGTTAGCTGTGTTGTTAGCGATGTTGCTATGTTCTTCTCTGTTTCAGCTGCTAATCAGTTTAACAATCCTTATGCATTGTTCTTTACAACTAGTGCTTGTGGCTACTTGGGTTATTTACAATATCCTAAGCTCATGAACCAAGGGTTGGTCCCACTTAGAGGTATGATTTCAATTGAGTCCCTACGCTTTAGGTTTTAATGATTTAAATATGTCCCTCAAGACGGTGTCTCTTTAAGTTTATCAATTTTTAGTCGAATCCTAATTTCATTTTATATACTTGTCAAGGATCTCACATTATGGAGAAAGATCAAATAATGAAAGAAGGTATGATAAAAGTCAGGTTGCAAGTTATAACTATGATAAATTGGCAATTATTCCTGGGAATGCAGGAATAAAGTAGAAGAAAATGCAAATTATGCTAAGAAATATGAAGAAAGCGGTGAGTCATCTTTGCTTCTAGCATGCAAAGACCAAAAAACATGTGAAAACAATGCATGGTATATTGATAGTGGTGGAAGCAATCACATGTGTGGATATAAGTCAATGTTTGTGGAACTTGATGAATCTGTTTATGGTAATATCCTATTTGGTGATGCCATCCAAATTCTTATTAAAGGAAAAGGGAAGATTTTGATCAACTTGAAGAATAGGAAGCATGAGTTTACCTCTAATGTTTATTGTGTGCCTGATATGAAGAGCAATATTTTGAGTTTAGGAGAACTCTTAAAGAAAGGGTATAATATTTTGATGAAGGATTATAGTCATTTGATAAGGGATAATCGTGGTAATATGATTGCTAAAATGAAAATGACGAAGAATAGAATGTTTTTATTAAACATTCAAACTGATGTTACTAATTGTTTGAAGTTATGTTTGAAAGATTCATCTTGGATTTGTCACTTGAGACATGGGCATTTAAACTTTGATGGCTTAAGACTGTTAACAAGGAAAAACATGGGGAAAAGACTACCATATGTAAAACACCCATATCAATTTTTTGAAGGTTATCTTTTTGGCAAGCAAGCAAGGAAAATTTTTCTATAAGAATCTTCTGCAAGAGCAAGGAGACCGCTAGAGTTAGTTCACACTAATCTCTGTGGGCTGACCAAACCAAGTTCTTTCAATAAGAATAATTATTTCTTATTATGTATTGTTTTTTTCAGCCAAAAGAATTGAGTTTATTTTGTCAAAGATAAATCGGAAATATTTGACATGTTCAAGAGATTTAAAACTCTTGCCGAAAAAGAAAGTGATTATTACCTAGCCTTGAGATTACACAGGAAGGAGAATTCACTTCAAATGACTTCAGAAATTTTTGTGCAGATAATAGAATTTATCAGCCTATGACAGTTCCATGGACTCCTCAACAAAATGGTGTAGTTGAGAGGAAGAACAGAACAATACTCAATATGGCTTGAAGCATATTGAAAAGTAAGAAGATGGCAAAAGAATTTTAGGCACAAGTTGTTGAATGTGTTGTATATTTGTCCAATCATTCTCTTACTAGTTGTGGAAGAAAATGCCTCAACAAGCATGAACACGAAAAAAAAATTGTCCATTACTTATTTGAGAGTATTTGGAAGTATCGCTTATGTACATATACCTTATCAAAAGTATAGGATGCTCGATGATAAAAGTGAGAAGCAAATTTTTGTTGGCTATCATGCAAGCTCAGAAGGTTACAAGCTTTATAATGATGCTATAAAGAGACAGTGGTAAGTAGAGATGTTGTGTTTGATGAGGAAGCAACATGGAATTGGAATAATAAACCAAAAGACTATAAGTTTTTACTTTATCGTGACGATGAGGATGAGTCTAGTCACATTGTTTCTACATCAACACTACCAAAGTCGGCAATCACTCCACAATAAAGTGCATCTTCATCATTTGCAAGTTCAAGTGAAGGACCTCGTGGCATGAGAAGTTTATGAGACATATATGATGAGATTGAAGAGTTAAGTTAAAGTTTTAATAATCTTACTCTTTTTTGTCTATTTGGTGACAGCGTACCTTTGCATTTTGAAGAAGTTTTGCAAGACTAAAAGTGGACGACTGCCATGGATAAATAGATAAAGGTCAAAGAGAAGAATGATGCATGGAAACTTTCTACTATTCCAAGTGGAAAGAAAGCAGTCGGTGTCAAATGGGTATTCAAGACAAAAAGAAATGAAAAGGGAGAAGTGGAGAGGCATAACACAAGATTAGTTGCCAAATGTAACTCTCAAAGAAAAGGCATTGATTGCCATGAAAAATTTGTTCCACACTTGAAAACCATAAGGTTGTTAATTGCACCTGTTTCTCAAACTAAATGGAAGATCTTTCAAATGGAAACTTTCTACTATTCCAAGTGGAAAGAAAGAAGTCGGTGTCAAATGGGTATTCAAGACAAAAACAAATGAAAAGGGAGAAGTAGAGTGGCATAAGACAAGATTAATTGCAAAAGGCTACTCTCAAAGAAAAGGCATTAACTACCATGAAGAATTTTTTCCCCATTTGGAAACCATAAGGTTTTTTATTGCACTTGTTGCTCAAAGTAAATGGAAGATCTTTCAAATGGCAACTTTCTACTATTCCAAGTGGAAAGAAAGAAGTCAGTGTCAAATGGGTATTCAAGATAAAAAAAAATGAAAAGGGAGAAGTAGAAAGGCATAAAACAAGATTAGTTGCAAAAGGCTGCTATTTTTAGAAAAGGCATTGACTACCATGAAGAATTTGTTACCCAATTGAAAACTATAAGGTTGTTAATTGCACTTGTTGCTCAAAGTAAATGGAAGATCTTTCAAATGGATGTTAAACCAAAATTCTTGAATGGATGTTTGGAAGAAGAATAAATCTACTTAGAACAACCTCTTGGTTATGTTGTGAAAGGTTAACAAGATAAAGTCTTGAAATTAAAGAAGGCGTTGTACGAATTGAAACAAGCGCCTTGAATATGGAATAACAGAATCAACAAATATTTCCTTGACAATGGGTATTTAAGATGTCTTTATGAATATTCTCTTTATATTAAAACTAAT
Source organism: Benincasa hispida (assembly GCF_009727055.1). NCBI lineage: Eukaryota > Viridiplantae > Streptophyta > Magnoliopsida > Cucurbitales > Cucurbitaceae > Benincasa > Benincasa hispida. The sequence continues at coordinate 30,070,324 of NC_052353.1, forward strand.
GATCGTGGAGATATTTTGTTGGTTTGTCTGGATGTGGATGACTTAACTTTTACAGCAAAATTGTAGAAGTATATTTTAAGATCTCAAGAAGGCAATGACCCAAAATTTGGAAATGACAGATATTAGACTGATGTCACATTATCTTGGCAATGAGGTGAAACAGTCAGAGGAAGGTGTTTTTATCTCTCAAGAACGATATACTAGTGAAATTCTAGAGAAGTTCAAGATGATCAATTCTAATCCTGACACAACTCCGATTGAAATTGGGATAAAGTTGTCCAGATATGAAGAATGAGATACAGTTGATCCTTCATATTTCAAAAGCTTAATTGGGAGTTTGAGATTTTTTATTGCACATGACCAAATGTTCTTTTCAGTGTTGGATTGGTGAATCAATTTATAGAAACTCCTATAATTACTCGTTTGAAAGTGGCAAAAAGAATTCTTCGTTACCTCAAAGGTATGCTTGACTATGGATTATTTTATTCTTCATCTAAATAATTCAAGCATGAAGGTTGTTGTGTTAATGACTGAATTGGAGATGTTAATGACAAAAAAAGTACAAGGGGATACGTGTTCTTTCTTGGTAATATTGCATTTACTGGGATTTCTAAGAAACAACCTATTATGACATTATTTACTTGTGAGGCAGAATATGTTGTTGCAGCCTCATGTATTTGTAATGTAGTTTAGTTAAGGAATTTGCTAAAGATAGTTCGAATTTTTGAATATGATGTGATAATAAGTCAACAATTGCTCTAACAAAGAATCCAATGTTTCATAACCGCAGTAAGCACATTAATACAAGATTCATTTTATCAGATATTGAATTTCAAGAAAGGAGGTTCAAGTTGAACATGTGAAGATTGAAGATCAAACTGCAGATATTTTCACAAAGCCACTCAAAGTTGATGTATTTAATAAGTTAAGAACTTTGCTTGAAGATTTTAGAAAATATGTTTAAGGGGGGATGTTGTAGGTTAAACATGTTTTAATTAGATGAATTATAGATGAATTAAAAGATGTGAATTAATTAGGTATTTTAATTAATGAAAAGTTGGTAAGGTCATATATTGGAGAGAGTTAGATATGTTAATAAATTAAATATAGGACTTTAAAGGTTTTTTATGTGTTGAGAGAGTTATAGATTTAGACATGCCCATGATAATCCTATATATAGAATTGATATTTTGTATTGAAATGACGACTAAGTGTGTAGAAAAGAACACACAAAGAGAGTTCAATTAAAAGTGTGAACCAAATTTGAAAACTTTCAAATAAAAGTGATTTTGTTTCCTCTCGAATAATCTTTTGTTGGTTATTTATTTGTGAGTTTCCATTGCATGCTCTCGACAAAATTATGACTAGCCAAAGTTGAAGACCTTGTTACTTCTATGGGGATGGAAGACAAAAAATTATTAAATTTAAAATTTTCAATTAATTTGGGGTTTAATCTTATTTATTGGTTCACAGATGCAAGCTATTTGACAGATGGATATCTAGAAAGAACTATAGAATGGACTGAGGGAATGAAGAATATACGTTTGAGGGATATTCCTACTTTTATTAAACAACATATCCAAATGATATTATGTTAAATTTTATTCTTCTGAAGATGAAACAATGTAGAGAAGCTTCTGCAATTATATTGAACACATTCGATAGGATGTATTAAAGGCTCTCTCTTCCATCAATTCTCTTATTTACAAAATTGGTCCTCTTCACTTACTTGTCAAGCAAATGGAAGATGAGAAACAAAGAGCAATAGGGTCTAATCTTTGGGTGGAGGAATTTGAATGCATTGAATGGTTGAATTCAAAGGAACCAAATTCTGTAATTTATGTAAACTTTAGTAGTATCACAGTTATGACATCACATCAATTAATTGAGTTTGCTTGGGGATTAGCAAATAGCAAGAAGCCATTTCTATGGATTACAAGGCCTGATTTAGTTTTGGGAGATTCAGCCATTTTTCCACATGAATTTGTAACACAAACCAAGGAAAGAAGCTTGATAGCAAGTTGGTGATGTCAAGAACAAGTGTTGAACCATTCTTCAATTAGAGGGTTTTTAACACATAGTGGATGGAATTCAACACTTGAAAGTATATGTGCTGGAGTTCCAATGATTACATGGCCTTTCTTTGCTGAACAACAAACAAATTGTCATTATTGTTGCAGTGAATGGGGGATTGGAATGGAAATTGATAACAATGTGAAAAGAAATGAAGTTGAGAAGCTTGTGAGAGAGTTAATGGATGGAGAAAAGGGTAAGCAAATGAAGGAGAATGTTATGAATATGAAGAGTAAAGCTGAAGAAGCATATGAACTTGGTGGTTTTGCTTGGAAACAACTGGATAAATTAATTAAGGATGTTCTTCTATCAAAAGTGAAGTGATTTCATTGTAACTTACTGTATTTACATAAATATATAGATACTTTAGTTAAATGGTTTATATTTCAAGACTTTATGGATGTATCGGTACTTTTCATGATCTATATTATTAAGGAACCTCTACAGTAATTTGGGACAAACCACATATCATTAGATTCTGTATTTTAATATCATATCTGGCTATATTGTAATATCTTCTATACTTCAGGAATATTAATTGTATTATTTTGTATACACCCTATTACAAATTGGTCACAATGTTTCACAGAATTTATTGAGCAATTGAGAGATTAAACTCAAATACCTTAGATTTATTTTGGTATTAGAGTGTCAAATCCTAGTAGCGCAATGGAATCTACTGTCAAATTTTCCTCCTTATTCTTAGAGATGCCTGCTAACAACAATATTTTTCTGTTAATTTTAAATTAAAATTTGGATAAAATACTTCACCTACACATTTTGACAATTATACAATTATTAGAATATCATGTTTAATTACATTTTTCAACAAACTAATGGGTAGGGTGGTAGCTTCGTATCATTTGAATCCTATTAAAACTCAAAAGCAATCTGGTGAGGAAAATAAAAAGGAAAGGACGAGTTGGAAAGCTAGTGAGTGGTAGTTTATAGGGAAATAGGTTTTATAGAAATATTTCATATCATAAGTCATAATCTATAAATATGTAAACGTTTCGTATCATAATAATATTTGAACAACAGATCATCAATCCGTATTAATCTAAATTCTAGAAAAACAAATTCATAAACAATATCTCGAGTTGATAAATCATTCAAATCAATAACATTCCAAACACAAGCTCAGTAAACCATATAAAGCATAAATACATATAAATCTCATGAAACAGGTATAATCATCACCAAACCTTTACTTGAACCTCGTCGGTGTAGAGTATTCTTAATACACATAGCATAAACATCACTTCTCATACATGTATACAGAGTTGCCCCTAAAAGGACTAAGCACCCCAACACATGACCCAAAGCCTATATGTATAGTACGGTGGGTCCCAAAGACCTACATCATATCTTCTTATCATAGGCTCAGATTCCTCCCGTTACTCTGGCCTCTTTTAGCCCTGAAAATCTCTTGCTCACTTGGATGGCACTATTGAAACACATTCACGCAACATATGGACAAGGTCACCAAAGGTACACAGATCTAGTAATTTGAAAACCCTTTCTCATTTCAAATTACCACAAATATCTCACTTTATCATAAAACATATCATGAATTATCTTATTTACTTTAAAGTACCATAAATCTCGTGGTTTACAAACTAGCTTGTAACATAGTTCTCATGCTTTCAAAAATATAAAACATTTCTTATTTAAGAAAACATTAAAACATTTGTCAAAATCATACTTAAATCTCATAGAAGTTTTTTACATTATCCAATATCATCAAGGAACTCCATGATATTTAATTAATAAAATACTTAGTATAATATTATAGAAATATCATCAACAGAATTCTAAGTATATGATTATTTTTTTAAATTGAAGTATGTCACAAATATACTCGGATAGATTTTGATTGAGCATGCAAAATTCCCTTCCATTTATTGTCTATCACTAGCCAAAATTCTATCAGAATTTTATGGGATATTTGTAATAGATAGAAATAAAAATCTAAAAATATATTATCTCTTTAAAATATTTGTCAATATAGAAATATTAATTAGTCAACCTTTGAAATTTTTCTAATTTCCAGTTTCACCATTCCGTATTGCACACCTTATTCTTCCTTTCATTTTTATTATTTTTATTTTTTTTCTTTGATTTTGCTTCTTTTGTTTTTTTTATTTTTTTATATTCTTTCATTTCTCCCTTTTTTTTCTTATTTCTTTTTTTTTTAATTTTCTTTTCTTTCTCTAGTTTTTTCTTCCAGTTTTCACTTCTTCCCTTTCTTTTTTTATTTTTTTAAATTGTTTCCTCTCCTTCTTCTTTTCCTTATTTTTTCCTTATTTTTTTAATTTTCTTTCCTTTCTTGGTTTTTACCTCTTTCTTTTTTATTTTGTATTTTTCTTTTCTTTCTCTGATTTTTTTTCTTCACTTTCTTTTTTTATTTTAATTTTCTTTTTTATCTTCGGTTTTTGCTACTTCTTTTTTTTTTTTTCTTTTCTCTAGTTTTGCTTCTTCTCTTCCTTTCTTATTTTCTTTTTTCTATTTTCTTTTTAGTTTCTTTCTTTTATCCGATTTTTGCTTCTTCATTTTTTTCCCATAAGATTTATGAGGTTGTGTTTTATATTCAAGACTTGAAAGTATTAAATTCATAGGTGACTTAACACCCAATCTAAAAATATAGAAGTGTTGACTAGTCAACCTTTGAATTTTTTCTAATTTCTTTAAAATATTTGCAAATATAGAACTGTTGGCTATCAACCTTTGAATTTTTTCTATTTTCAATTGCACCCTCCCCTATTGCACAACTTATTCTTCCTTTCATTTTTATTATTTTTATTTTTTTCACTTTTTTCTTCCTTTATTTTTTTTATTTTTTATTTTCTTCCATTTCTTTGTTTTTTTGTTTATTACCTTTCTTTTATTTTCTTTCTTTGGTTTTTTCTTTCAGTTTTCTCCCTTTGTTTTTTATTTTTTAAAATTTTTTCCTCTCCTTCTTCTTTTCCTTATTTTTTTTTTATTTCTTTTCTTCCTTGGTTTTTGTTCTTCACTTTTTTTTTTAATTTTGTATTTTATTTTCTTTCTTTAATTTTTGCTTCTTCACTTTTTTTTTTAATTTTTATTTTCTTTTTTATCTTCGGTTTTTGTTTCTTTCCTTTTTTTTATTTTTTTTTTATTTTTTTTTCCTTTTTCCAATTTTTGCTTCTTTCCTTCTTTCCTTTCTTTCTTCCTTCTTTTTTTTTCTTTAATTTTCTTTCCTTTATCCAATTTTTGTTTCTTCATTTTTTTTCAATAAGATTTATGAGGCTCAGTTTTATACCTAAGACTTGAAAGTATCCAATGCATAAGTGATTTAACACCAACAATTCAATCATTAAATTTGATTATTATAACGAAACAAAATTATAAATAGCAAATGAAAATGAATTTGAAAGAAACTACCATTTTTAGTCAACAAATTTGCTCCAGTTTTAGAAACATTTCTTAAAAGTTTGAAATGAGAAACTATAATAGTTATTAGACAAGTTTATTTATAAAAAAAATTGAGAAATGTAAACGATATCAAACAGGTCAATAGTTTTTTTTTCTTTATAAGACTTTAAGAGTATGATGTCTATCATAAATAAACTTGAAAAAATGGCATAGATGGCCGAAATGAAGGGCACAAATTGAAATATTTGTGTGTTTGTGTACCATAATATTTGTTATTGATAATAACAATTGTTAGTGATATTAGTGATAGAACTTAGATAGATATCGGTCATATTCATGTATTAGTGATATCCAATTTACGTAATATCAGCGATAGAAGTCTATTATTGATAAAAGTCTATTATTGATAATCATGATAAAAGTTTCTCAATAATAGTCATTGATAGCTTTGAGTGTTAATCTTTCAAAATCGATAGTCACTAATGAAAGTCTATTAGTGATATCTACTAATAATTTCTATTATTGATATCTTAAACTTTGATGAGTTTTTTTACAATTAATATCCACTTAGTGAATTTAATTGATAAAGTTCTATCTCGAACTAAAGTGTAAGTGGAATGTCTAGAAGTTATCACTAATAGTATGTTATCAGTGATAGAAGCTATCAACAATAGTGATAACATATTATTTGATGATAAAAAGAAATGACAAAAATTATAGATAACATGTTATCAATTATAGAAGCTATCACCGATAACTACGATAAAAGTGATATAAGTGATATCAGTGATATAACTTAGGTGTCCATATGTCGATGATATTAATTATATAAAAGTCAATTCTATTTGATGCAAGTCTATCATTGATAGTCATTGCTAAAAGTTATCAGTGATTACCATTGATTGAAAGCTATCAATGATAGTCATAGCTATTAGTGATATTCGTATATCAATTATATGACTTAGGTATATATCAATAAAATAAATGATATTAATAATATTGGTGACGTGACTTTCGTAAATATCTGAGATAGTCACTTATAGACCTCTTATTGATAGACTTCTATCCCTTATAGCTTAAATATTAATCTTTGAAAGATGATAGTCTCCTTTCAAAAGTTGATAACTACTTATAAGAGTCTATCATTGATACCCACTTCTGGTCTTATGTTCTAATATTTCAAGTTTGATTCTAATTGATCAAAGTGTATCAATGATAGGCATTGAAAACTGATAGTAAATTAAAAGGTGATATTTCAAGTGTTACTATTTTAAGGCTGTATTAATATTTCTCAAATTGAAAGCTATTTTTGATAGCAACTAATAGTATTGATCAGTGACTATCACTGATAGCTACTATCAATTGCTACCATTAATAGCTACTATCAGTGATCGTTTTCAATTTGAGAAAATCAGAAGAAGAAACATGAAATAATTATAGGCTGTGTGGGCTTTTTAATCATTTACTATATAGCTATCACTAATTACTACTATCAGTGATACCTGACGCTAATTTTGTGTCATATCCCTAATATGTTTATCCATGTTCTGCATTTTTTTATTATTTTGGGTATGCTTATTATTTGTGCAACTAGTCCAATTTTATTTGCGATATATTCTTCCACTCTCTCTTCTCTGTCACTTCTCAATCCATTTTTAAACTAAACTAATTAGTTAAACTACTATTTTGTTTCATTATTTCACGCTTAGATTCACTATCGGAAGATTGGTGGGAGGTGGGAGGGAAGAGCAAAATTTGAATTAAAAATAAACCAAATTTAACTTGTTAGGTTTGCAGTAACTTCAAAAATTTTGTTATATTCGTAAATAATTACCCTGATTTTGCCATTTGTGAACAAAGTGGTTTGAATAATCGAGGAAAAATACATTCAATTATCAATTATTTCTCTGTTTTTTCTCGGAATCAAAGTTCTCCATGGCATTATTCATGCCGCTCAAGTTCATGCATCTAATTATAATATAAATAAAATGGTCTTAGGTGAGTATCGTCCTTAGAGAATAGATTTAATAATCTTTTATCTATTCAAACATCTTTTAAATTTAATTTATTGGACCGATTTTGAAACAAATAAAATAAACTAATTCTAAGAAAGTAAATAAAGGAATCAAGTATAGAGATTTTCAATGCAAAGAGACATCCTCTGGAATAGATTTCATCAATGGATTTACTAAACTCAATTGCTTTAACTCTTGAACAAATTAATATAACACATGGATCTAGAAATCTTTTAATCAGATTGCTCCTCTCGAAGTCCATCTTTTCTTTCACTAACTACTAATTACCTAACAATAACTAAGTAGAACATTAAGGCTCTTTATCATCAATCTTTATTGTTCTTTGATTACATTGATATGTTAAAATGGTAGTCTAGTATGCATGATTTAAGCTAAAATCCTCTTGTAAAAGCAAGATTTTAAATCATGGAATCATTCAAATGTTGATCAAGCATCCCAAAGCAATGAGAATGGTCATTCTAGAGAGTATATTTATGACGTTCCATTTTTTTTATGTGGTTTTAATTCAACTATCCTATAATATTTGAGGGTTATTTAAATTCAACTATCTTATAATAAACGAAAGTTGTTCTATTTTGGGACACATGTTATTTTGGTCATCTTTTTTTCGTTGAACATATGTTTGTTTGTTTTGGAATTATGATTAAGACTTGCACTATTTAATTGCATGGATGTGTTTGTACAAAGTTGTTGCATATTCAGGTTTAAGCAGGTTCACTTAAGTTAGGCAGTAAGTATCAGTACCTAGGTCGGTAACTGCTGCCGTACTTCTTTTCCGTGTTAGCCTGTACCGCACTTACACTGGCCGCTAACCTTTGGGCAATTTGGTCGAACACCCTGTCCTCCAACTGAGGATCTACTCTGACCGAGGGAGTGCTCGACCCTTCTCGATCACTTATACTCGACGCTCATCTCCTTCATCGCTCACTTATACTCGATGCTCGGCAGCATCTACTCGATGCTCGCCTGACGCTTACTCGATGTTCAAGCATCTTTCAGTACGATCAACACTTAGCCAAAATTTCCCTTGTCTTCTCCAAGCATGAGTTGCAACTCATGCAACTCTTCTCTTTGCATGCTGATCTACAATATAATGAAAAGATTGGAGTAAAAATTGGGCATGCAATCTACAGAATTTTGAGAGAAAATTCAGTTTGAAGAAGGGTTCTTTAACAAAGTTGTTGCAGTGAGCTATTCTCCTTCATCCCTTGATTCAAGTTTGTTTTGAGTCCCAACAACTCAATCTAGAGCACCAAGAGAATAGTGAAGAAGATGTTGAGGTGGTCTACAACAAGATATGGAGAAGATTACAGCTGGAGATGGAGCTTTGAAGAAGTTCTTCAAGAGGTATGTCTTAAAACTCATTTTTCTGCAGAAGCATGCTTTATATTATGCCAAAATTAGTGAATTTGAATGCTTAAATGATCCTTGTTCTTCTGCTGCAATTGATACAATCCTACACATACAACACCAGAAAATCGATAATATTGTTAGTTTTGTTGACGATCTTCTTGTATACACAGGGTTCGTCAACATTTTGTTCAAATCCATAAGATTTGATTACAGCGTCAAATCTCATATTACAAGATCTAGTATCTTTTTTTAATCCATAAATGGATTGATTAAGCTTGCAACCTTTTTGCTCTTGACCCTGCTGTATAAACCCTTCTAGTTGAGACATATATATACTCTCTTCAAGATAGCCATTCAGAAAAGTTGTCTTGACATCCATTTGCCATTTTTCATAATCATATAATATGACTATGGATAAGAGTATTCTAATAGACTTTATCATGACAACTGGAGAGAAGGTTTCTTCAAAATCTAACCACTCTCTCTAGGTAAACCCTTTTGTCACTAGTTTAGCTTTGTAGGTGTGTACCTTATCAGCTTTGTCTCGTTTTCTCTTGTAGGTCCATTTGCAACCGATGGGTTTTACCCCTTCCGGTTGATCTACAAGATCCCAGACAGAATTGAAATACATAGATTCAATTTCAAAGTCTATGGCTTTAATCCATTGGTCTTTGTCCACATCGTTCATTACTTGATTAAAAGACAATGGATCCTCTAAACTATTGATGACATGCAGAAATGCATGTCATCTTAGGCCTTTTACTTAGAATTATAAAGGTTGTTAGGCAGAATATGAGGCAATCATGTTAGGAATTCACGAGAAAATGAGCTTGCATCGATCAGATATCGAATCTCAGCCAACCCATTATTTTGCGTTAATTATGCGTTCAATGTTCTATTTTTGTAGCTAATGCAGGAAATGAACGCAAACGCGGAAATCGGACCACCGCGTAGACAACCGCATGCAGAGAAACACTCCATCGCAAAGGCAAATGCATCGATCAACGCATGGATGTTGCGCTAATCTGTATGCGTCCATCGCATGGGAGTTGCACTCGTCGAGCGATTGCGGTCATCATGTAGAGTTGCGGTATTAAGCGAATTCGGCCATTGAATGATTGTGGCTACGCGACAACGCATTCTAATGGGATCAAAGCAAGGTAGGTGGAATGAACGCATCAACGTATCTAACTCGAGAAAAACCAAAAGATGATGTTGACATTTCACCTACAATGCCGTTAGTGGCAGAGGTTCAGAAAGGACTAACGCGCCGAACATCAGACTCAGAGGCAGTTCAATTAATGCTGTCGGCGACCCAAGCTCTATAAATTAGAAGCCAACGAGCAGAAATTTCAAGTTATCCAAGGTTTTCGCCTGAGGTTTGCCTAGGGCGGATCCTTGCAATCCAGACAAACGTGTGAAAAGAAGTCAATTTTACTTGCATCGATGGTCATGCGTTACGATGTTCCTAAGATATGCGTTGATAGTCACGCGTCGATGTATTGGATCGATATGGCAACCCATAAGGGGGTGAATAGGGTTTAATTAAACTTTTTTTTTCTAAATTAACCAATTAAACTAATTAATACACTTTTTATAAATAATAAGAAAAAATCAAATTATGCAACAAATAAGATGACAAAAAATGTGATAATTTAATTCTATCAAATTTTAGCAAATAAATAAAAACAAACTAAAAATACAAAAATTGCTTAAATTAATTGCAAAAATAAAAAGGAAAAGAGTTAGAGAAGAAGACACCGTAATTTTTTATGTGGTTCGGTCAAACTCGACCTACTCCACTCCCCAAGCGCCTCTTGGGAATTTGAATAAAATCTTTCCGACTCTTTCCACGGATTAAAGCCCAACCGTTACACCACCACTTCTTTTATGGGTTCAAGAGTAAATCCAATCCTTTCCACGATTTAGGATCAAACCGTTACAAATATTTGGAATTTTTGAAGAAACACAATACAACTCTCACTAGAGTGGATTTACAAGTTTAAGCACTCAACAAATTTATCTTACAATACAATAACTCTCTCTCAGGAATAAGATGAATAAAAAAATTGGGAACTTAGGCATATTATGAGATGCTTTAAACAAGAATAGTTTTAGATCTTAAGGAGTAGAACATTCATCAATATAGCCTAAACCTCTTTTATCACTAAAAGGCTTGCCTACTTCAATTATCTTGTCTAATCTTTGAGCACTTATTGTCAACATTTTAATAGATTCTTTAGCCTTATCAAGTTCTTGTAAAACATTAAATTCCTTTTCCATGAGTAATTTAATCAAATTATCTTTTTCACAACTATCATGCTCAAGAAATTTAACTTTGTCAAGCAAGGAATTTTTCTCATCACAATGAAAGCATGCTTGTCACAAGAGATATTCATTTCATCAATATGCATAGCATCATGCTCATTCTCTTTTAAGCAAGCAATTTTCTTCAACTAAAGACTTATTTTTACTAGATAAGACATTGTATTTCTTTTTAAGCACAACATACTTAGAAATTGAAGTTTTTTCTAAATCATTTTGCATATTTTCAAAAGCTCCGAACAATTCATTATAAGAAAGAGGTTCTAGAGTTACCTCATCATTTTGTTCATCCTCTTTGTCACTATGAGCCATGAAGCAAAAATTGACCACTTCTTCATTATCACTCCCACTTTCGATTTCATCGCTATCATCCCAAGTAGCTTTCATTGCTTTCTTCTTGGATTTCTTGGATGATTTAAGAAAAGAACAATCAGTTCTAATATGACCCGACTTCTTGCATTCATAGCATATTACCTCATCCTTTTTGCTCTCATCCTCCATGTTTTTCTTGATCTTTATCTCTGCGTCAACAACGAGCCCGTGAGTTCATCAATGGAGAGAGATTTGAGATCCTTTGCCTCTTGAATGGCGGTGACTTTAAGCTCCCATTGTTTAGGCAAAGACCATAATAGCTTCTTTATCTTCTCAAGATTTGAGTACTTTTTCCCAAGTCCTTCTAAAGCATTGACAATGTTAGTAAATCTAATAAACATATCGGAAATAGCTTAATTTTCATCAATTTTAAACATTTCATATTGATGAACTAACATGTCAATCTTTGTTTCTTTTACTTGACTAGTTTCTTCATGAGTAATTTCTAATTTATCCCTTATCTCTTTAGCGGTTTTTCAAATAGACACTCTATTATACTCAACTTCATTCAAAGCACAAAATGAGCAATTAATAGCTTTGGCATTTAAAGAGTATGTTTTCTTTTCATTTATTGACCATTCTTCCTTAGGTTTTATAGTGCTAACACCATCAACATCTTTTGTTGGAATTTTAAAACCTTCCTCAACAATATCCCATAAATCATAATCAATAGAAAGCAAGAAAAATCTCATTCTATTTTTCCAATAACTATAATTAGTACCATTAAAGAAAGGAGGCTTTGTAATAGATTGACTATCGGTAAAAGGGATAAAACCTAATGTTGCCACAGCTCAAAAACAATTAAGTTTATCAAGAAATAAATATTTCAAGAAGAGCAACCCGCTCTGATATCAATTGTTGGATCGATGTGGCAACCCTATAGGGGGTGAATAGGGTTTAATTAAACTTTTTTTTCTAAATTAACCCAATTAAACTAATTAATACACTTTTTATAAATAATAAGAAAAATTCAAATTATGCAACAAATAAGATGACAAAAAATGTGATAATTTAATTCTATCAAATTTTAGAAAATAAATAAGAATAAACTAAAACATACAATAAATTGCTTAAATTAATTGCAAAAATAAAAAGGAAAGAGTTAGAGAAAAAGACACCGTAATTTTTATAGTGGTTCGGTCAAACTTGACCTACTCCACTCCCCAAGCGCCTCTTGGAAATTGAATAAAATTTTTCCGACTCTTTCCACGGATTAGAGCCCAACCGTTACACCATCACTCCTTTTATGGGTTCAAGAGCAAACCTGATCCTTTCCACGATTTAGGATCAAACCGTTACAAATATTAGAATTTTTGAAGAACACAATACAACTCTCACTAGAGTGGATTTACAAGTTTAAGCACTCAACAAATTTATCGTCACAATACAATAACTCTCTCTCAGGAATAAGATGAATAAAAAAATTGGGAACTTAGAGAGAGCAATAATAGAACTTTTGAGTTTTGGAGGATTATGAAATGTAAAATTTGTTAGTACAAAATTTGGAGAGGAAGATGGTTTATATATAGATGGAAAAATTTTTAGAAACCACAATTAATTTGGACAATTGGATTTTGGAAAATAAAATTAATTGTGGAGATTTTAAACTAAACTAGTTGTTAGATACAAATAAAATATAATATTAAATTCCTTTTCTTTTGAAATTCATTTTCTTTTTTAAATTAATAAAAAAACATACGATGTGTCAAAAACTAGCCGTTAGACACAAACATAAAATAATATTAAATTCATTTTCCTTTTAATTCATTTTCTTTTTAAATTCATTCTCTTTAAAGTCAATCCAAAAATAAAAAAACATACCATGTATAAAAAACTAGCCGTTATAAACATAAAATAATATTAAATTTATTTTTCTTTTAAATTTCTTTTAAATTTCAATTTTTTATTTTAAAACAATCCAAAAATCAAAAGTTCATCATATGTTAATCTCTTAATGATCTACCATTCAACCAATATATTGCCACATGTCTACACATAAATGGTCTAGTTATGCCATGTCATCCACCACAGTATTTTCTCTATAGACTTGTTTCGGTCATATCGTCTTCGTTTTAGCTCCGATTTGAGTGATTCAAGAGGTGTTGAAATTGTTGTTCCGAACTCTATGCTATGGACATATTAAAACACTAAGACTTTCAGAAATATAAAATTGAGTTTGTTATCATCAACAAATTGATTAATTAATTAATTTGAGATTAAGGGCCAAAAAGCCAACACGATGGTCATGCATTGGACTGATAATGCATTAACAAATGTATGCGATGACCATGCATCCTGCCACAAGTTTTCTTATGCTGGAACAAAGTATAATTCCAACGCAAGTTTATCGAGTAATTCGAGGTCGAACACAGGGACTTGTAGCTATATGTATGCGGTAATGTGCATGCGGCGGTTTAAATAAAAGAATGGAAGGGATGTTGCTAAGTTAATCCTACTCCTACTCTTATCTAACAGACAACGCAATGAGAATATGCATGAAAGGTAGAGATGCGACAGACATTGACATGAAATAAATGTGTGGGAAAATAGATAAAATGCAGAGATGATTTCATTGCGACCCTTAAGAGTGACCGCAAGGACAACCCTAGTCAATGCGAACCATGCAATCGTGCTACACACATATGAACCCAACTCTAGGACGTATGCGGTGTATCTGCGAGATTTCCGAGAAGCTTATGCCTGCCTAGACCTCCATAACCAACTCACTAGCTCTCGCTGCATGAGCGTGGCCGCCGCATAAACCCTTGTCCTACTTCCTGGACGCATGCAAATCCAATCTGTAGGGTGCATACGTTGTGTGAAGCAATCAGAGCTTATCTCTAAGATCTCCATTCTTGCCTATGCTTTCCAATCTACTCTCTCGAATCTTAGATTTGGGTTTTAGACTACTCTCTCAAGTATACCTAAATGATGAATGATGCGTTTAAAGAACAAGGTAATCGCATGAACTTGGTTGACCTAAGATTATTCCTATCTTTAGTGAACAATGCATACATTTCTTAATGCGATCAACCACTTACCCTCTTGGGCAGTTGGTTGTTGCTGACTTTACTCATAGACAAGCAATGCGTTAGCCTATAAACAGGCGTTGTCGCAGCTTCACACTAAGCAAATAAGGTTACTCACACTCTCACGTAACACACACCTCTCAGTGGGTTGCTACATGCTTCATATCCCTAATCCACATGACTAAGTATGCGATACCCAAGCAATCCCACTAAGTGTTGCGATGAAAGTAAAGATGCTAAGCAAAGAAGATGAAGATGGAGTCGAAGGAACAGAGAAATGCATTGAAAACAAATTGTATTAATTCCTTAATTCTAAAATGTCATACAATACAATATGAGAAAAGAAAGGAAAAGGAAACGTCTGGCTGGAAGCAAAGATTTGCTTCTAGCAGATGTGCGTTAAGGTTACCGGTGGTGCCATGGCCGAGTGGAGGAGCTGACTCTTTCGAGATCTAGCTCCGGTCGACACTCAGAATGGATGCAGGAGGTGAAGAACTCTCAACTTCTTTTCACGCGTTTGTTTGGATCACAAGGATCCACCCTAGGCGAACTTTAGATGAAAACCTTGGATAACTTTAATTTCTGCTCATCGGCTTCTATTTATAGAGCTTGGGTCGCCGACAACATTAATTGGACTGCTCTGAGTCTGACATTCGATGCGTTAGTCCTTTCTGAACCTCTGCCACTAACGACGTGGTAGGTGAAATGTAAACATCATCTTTTGGTTTTTCTCGAGGTAGATGCGTTGATGCGTTCATTCCACCTACCTTGTGTTGATCCCATTATAATGCATTGTCGCGTAGCTGCAATCATTCAATGTCCGCATTCGCTTAATACCGCAACTCTACATGATGATCGCAATCGTTTGACGAACACAAATCCCATGCGATGGACGTATACGGCTGATTACCGCAACATCCATGCATTGATCGATGCATTTTCCTCTGCGATGAAGTGTTTTTCCCGCATGCGGTCGTCTATGCGGTGGTCTGATTTTTGCATTTGCATTCATTTCCTGCATTAGCTACAAAAATAGAACATTGAACGTATAATTAACACAAAATAATGGGTTAGCTGAGATTCGACATGTTGATCCACGCAAGCTTATTTTCTCGTGAATTCCTAACATGATTGCCGCATATTCTGCCTAACAACCTTCATAATTCTAAGTAAAAGGCCTAAGATGACATGCATTTCTATATGTCATCAACTATCATCTGGTATGATAACTTGAGTTTCAGTTAAATCTATGTACCGGTCAGGCTGTTGCACAACCCTCCCACTACGACGAGGCATTCTCAACTCTTGAGAAGGATGTGAAATATCAATTTCATCAACAACTCTTGTTGACGGACCTACTCTATCAATAACTCTTGTTGAAGGACCTGCTCAATCAATAACTCTTGTTGATACATTTGTCGTTTCTCTGTACACATTTCTTCTCTTACTAGCTTACTACAAGGTTGATGATTCTTTATATAATCTTCTTCTAGGAAGGTTGCATTTGTCGATACAAACACTTTATCTTCATGAGGCTCATAAAAGAAACCACCTTTTGTTTCTTTTGTGTAGCCTACAAATAGACATACTTTTGAACTATGTTCCAGCTTTTTAGGATTTTGCACCAAAACATGTGCTGGACAACCCCAAATTCTGAAGTGATGTAAATTTTCTTTACGTCCCATCCAGAGCTCATAAGGCGTTTCAGTTTCGAGGGAACTATGTTCAAAATATACAACACAACCCTAACTACATGTCCCTAAAAAGAATTTGGTAACTGAGCGTAACTCATCATGGAACGAACCAGGTCCATCAAGGTCGAGGACGTGGTAACAATCATGGACGTGGTGATTTCAGAGATCGCGATCGAGAAAATTACAGTCAAAGAAAATTTGATGAGAGTAATTCAAACTCTAATTCATCAAAAGGTCGTGGAAGACAAAATTATCTGAGGTCAAATGGAGAAAGATCAAATAATGAAAGAAGTTATGATAAAAGTCAGTTTGAATGTTATAACTGTGATAAATTTGGCAATTATTCCTAGGAATGCAGGAATAAATTAGAAGAAAATGCAAATTATGTTGAGAAAGATCAAGAAAGCGGTGAGTCATCTTTGCTTCTAGCATTCAAAGACGAAGAAACATGTGAAAACAATGCATGGTATATTGTTAGTGGTGCAAGCAATCACATATGTGGATATAAGTCAATGTTTGTGGAACTTGATGAATCTGTTTGTGGTAATATCATATATGGTGATGCCACCAAAATTCTTGTTAAAGGAAAATGGAAGATTTTGATCAACTTGAAGAATGGGAAGCATGAGTTTACCTCTAATGTTTATTGTGAGCCTGATATGAAGAACAATAATTTGAGTTTAGGACAACTCTTAAAGAAAGGCTATAATATTTTTATGAAGGATTATAGTCATTCGATAAGTGATGATCATGGTAATATGATTGCTAAAATGAAAATGACGAAGAATAGAATGTTTTTATTAAACATTCAAACTGATGTTACTAATTGTTTGAAGTTATGTTTGAAAGGTCCATCTTGGATTTGTCACTTGAGACTTGGGCATTTAAACTTTGATGGCTTAAGACTGTTAACAAGGAAAAACATGGGGAAAAGACTACCATATGTAAAACACCCATATCAATTTTTTGAAGGTTATCTTTTTGGCAAGCAAGCAAGGAAAATTTTTCTATAAGAATCTTCTGCAAGAGCAAGGAGACCGCTAGAGTTAGTTCACACTAATCTCTGTGGGCTGACCAAACCAAGTTCTTTCAATAAGAATAATTATTTCTTATTATGTATTGTTTTTTTCAGCCAAAAGAATTGAGTTTATTTTGTCAAAGATAAATCGGAAATATTTGACATGTTCAAGAGATTTAAAACTCTTGCCGAAAAAGAAAGTGATTATTACCTAGCCTTGAGATTACACAGGAAGGAGAATTCACTTCAAATGACTTCAGAAATTTTTGTGCAGATAATAGAATTTATCAGCCTATGACAGTTCCATGGACTCCTCAACAAAATGGTGTAGTTGAGAGGAAGAACAGAACAATACTCAATATGGCTTGAAGCATATTGAAAAGTAAGAAGATGGCAAAAGAATTTTAGGCACAAGTTGTTGAATGTGTTGTATATTTGTCCAATCATTCTCTTACTAGTTGTGGAAGAAAATGCCTCAACAAGCATGAACACGAAAAAAAAATTGTCCATTACTTATTTGAGAGTATTTGGAAGTATCGCTTATGTACATATACCTTATCAAAAGTATAGGATGCTCGATGATAAAAGTGAGAAGCAAATTTTTGTTGGCTATCATGCAAGCTCAGAAGGTTACAAGCTTTATAATGATGCTATAAAGAGACAGTGGTAAGTAGAGATGTTGTGTTTGATGAGGAAGCAACATGGAATTGGAATAATAAACCAAAAGACTATAAGTTTTTACTTTATCGTGACGATGAGGATGAGTCTAGTCACATTGTTTCTACATCAACACTACCAAAGTCGGCAATCACTCCACAATAAAGTGCATCTTCATCATTTGCAAGTTCAAGTGAAGGACCTCGTGGCATGAGAAGTTTATGAGACATATATGATGAGATTGAAGAGTTAAGTTAAAGTTTTAATAATCTTACTCTTTTTTGTCTATTTGGTGACAGCGTACCTTTGCATTTTGAAGAAGTTTTGCAAGACTAAAAGTGGACGACTGCCATGGATAAATAGATAAAGGTCAAAGAGAAGAATGATGCATGGAAACTTTCTACTATTCCAAGTGGAAAGAAAGCAGTCGGTGTCAAATGGGTATTCAAGACAAAAAGAAATGAAAAGGGAGAAGTGGAGAGGCATAACACAAGATTAGTTGCCAAATGTAACTCTCAAAGAAAAGGCATTGATTGCCATGAAAAATTTGTTCCACACTTGAAAACCATAAGGTTGTTAATTGCACCTGTTTCTCAAACTAAATGGAAGATCTTTCAAATGGAAACTTTCTACTATTCCAAGTGGAAAGAAAGAAGTCGGTGTCAAATGGGTATTCAAGACAAAAACAAATGAAAAGGGAGAAGTAGAGTGGCATAAGACAAGATTAATTGCAAAAGGCTACTCTCAAAGAAAAGGCATTAACTACCATGAAGAATTTTTTCCCCATTTGGAAACCATAAGGTTTTTTATTGCACTTGTTGCTCAAAGTAAATGGAAGATCTTTCAAATGGCAACTTTCTACTATTCCAAGTGGAAAGAAAGAAGTCAGTGTCAAATGGGTATTCAAGATAAAAAAAAATGAAAAGGGAGAAGTAGAAAGGCATAAAACAAGATTAGTTGCAAAAGGCTGCTATTTTTAGAAAAGGCATTGACTACCATGAAGAATTTGTTACCCAATTGAAAACTATAAGGTTGTTAATTGCACTTGTTGCTCAAAGTAAATGGAAGATCTTTCAAATGGATGTTAAACCAAAATTCTTGAATGGATGTTTGGAAGAAGAATAAATCTACTTAGAACAACCTCTTGGTTATGTTGTGAAAGGTTAACAAGATAAAGTCTTGAAATTAAAGAAGGCGTTGTACGAATTGAAACAAGCGCCTTGAATATGGAATAACAGAATCAACAAATATTTCCTTGACAATGGGTATTTAAGATGTCTTTATGAATATTCTCTTTATATTAAAACTAATGATCGTGGAGATATTTTGTTGGTTTGTCTGGATGTGGATGACTTAACTTTTACAGCAAAATTGTAGAAGTATATTTTAAGATCTCAAGAAGGCAATGACCCAAAATTTGGAAATGACAGATATTAGACTGATGTCACATTATCTTGGCAATGAGGTGAAACAGTCAGAGGAAGGTGTTTTTATCTCTCAAGAACGATATACTAGTGAAATTCTAGAGAAGTTCAAGATGATCAATTCTAATCCTGACACAACTCCGATTGAAATTGGGATAAAGTTGTCCAGATATGAAGAATGAGATACAGTTGATCCTTCATATTTCAAAAGCTTAATTGGGAGTTTGAGATTTTTTATTGCACATGACCAAATGTTCTTTTCAGTGTTGGATTGGTGAATCAATTTATAGAAACTCCTATAATTACTCGTTTGAAAGTGGCAAAAAGAATTCTTCGTTACCTCAAAGGTATGCTTGACTATGGATTATTTTATTCTTCATCTAAATAATTCAAGCATGAAGGTTGTTGTGTTAATGACTGAATTGGAGATGTTAATGACAAAAAAAGTACAAGGGGATACGTGTTCTTTCTTGGTAATATTGCATTTACTGGGATTTCTAAGAAACAACCTATTATGACATTATTTACTTGTGAGGCAGAATATGTTGTTGCAGCCTCATGTATTTGTAATGTAGTTTAGTTAAGGAATTTGCTAAAGATAGTTCGAATTTTTGAATATGATGTGATAATAAGTCAACAATTGCTCTAACAAAGAATCCAATGTTTCATAACCGCAGTAAGCACATTAATACAAGATTCATTTTATCAGATATTGAATTTCAAGAAAGGAGGTTCAAGTTGAACATGTGAAGATTGAAGATCAAACTGCAGATATTTTCACAAAGCCACTCAAAGTTGATGTATTTAATAAGTTAAGAACTTTGCTTGAAGATTTTAGAAAATATGTTTAAGGGGGGATGTTGTAGGTTAAACATGTTTTAATTAGATGAATTATAGATGAATTAAAAGATGTGAATTAATTAGGTATTTTAATTAATGAAAAGTTGGTAAGGTCATATATTGGAGAGAGTTAGATATGTTAATAAATTAAATATAGGACTTTAAAGGTTTTTTATGTGTTGAGAGAGTTATAGATTTAGACATGCCCATGATAATCCTATATATAGAATTGATATTTTGTATTGAAATGACGACTAAGTGTGTAGAAAAGAACACACAAAGAGAGTTCAATTAAAAGTGTGAACCAAATTTGAAAACTTTCAAATAAAAGTGATTTTGTTTCCTCTCGAATAATCTTTTGTTGGTTATTTATTTGTGAGTTTCCATTGCATGCTCTCGACAAAATTATGAGTAGCCAAAGTTGAAGACCTTGTTACTTCTATGGGGATGGAAGACAAAAAATTATTAAATTTAAAATTTTCAATTAATTTGGGGTTTAATCTTATTTATTGGTTCACAGATTCAAGCTATTTGACATATGGATATCCACAAAGAACTATGGAATGGACTGAGGGAATGAAGAATATACGTTTGAGGGATATTCCTACATTTATTAGAACAACAGATCCAAATGATATCATGCTAAATTTTATTTTTCAGAAGATGAAACAATATAGAGAAGCTTCTGCAATTATATTGAACACATTTGATACACTTGAAGAGGATGTATTAAAGGCTCTCTCTTCCATCAATTCTCTTATTTACGCAATTGGTCCTCTTCACTTACTTGTCAAGCAAATGGAAGATGAGAAACAAAGAGCAATAGGGTCTAATCTTTGGGTGGAGGAATTTGAATGCATTGAATGGTTGAATTCAAAGGAACCAAATTCTGTAATTTATGTAAACTTTGGTAGTATCACAGTTATGACATCACATCAATTAATTGAGTTTGCTTGGGGATTAGCAAATAGCAAGAAGCCATTTCTATGGATTACAAGGCCTGATTTAGTTGTGGGAGATTCAGCCATTTTGCCACATGAATTTGTAACACAAACCAAAGAAAGAAGCTTGGTAGCAAGTTGGTGTTGTCAAGAACAAGTGTTGAACCATTCTTCAATTGGAGGGTTTTTAACACATATTGGATGGAATTCAACAATTGAAAGTATATGTGCTGGAGTTCCAATGATTTCATGGCCTTTCTTTACTGAACAACAAACAAATTGTCATTATTGTTGCAGTGAGTGGGGGATTGGAATGGAAATTGATAAGAATGTGAAAAGAAATGAAGTTGAGAAGCTTGTGAGAGAGTTAATGGATGGAGAAAAGGGTAAGGAAATGAAGGAGAATGTTATGAATTTGGAAAGTAAAGCTGAAGAAGCATATGAAGTTGGTTGTTTTTCTTGGAAACAACTGGATAAATTCATTAAGGAAGTTCTTCTATCAAAAGTAAAGTGATTTCATTGTACCACTCCAAATTTATAAATAGATTCTAGGGTTGTTTCCTTGTAACTTACTGTATTTACATAAATATATAGATACTTTAGTTAAATGTTTTGTATTTCAAGACTTTATGGATGTATCACTACTTTTCATGATCTATATTATTAAGGAACTTCTATAGTACTTTGGGATAAACCACATATCATTAGATTCTGTATTTTAATATCATATCTGGCTATATTGTTATATCTTCTATACTTCCGGAGTATTTATTGTATTATTTTATGTGCACCCTATTATAAATTGGTCACAATATTTCACAAAATTTATCGAGCAATTTAGAGATTAAACTCAAATACCTTAGATTTATTTTGGTATTAGAGTGTCAAATACCTTAGATTAAACTTATTTTGGTACAATCATCGGCGTCTTCTCCAATCGAGAGGCCCCGATTCTCTCAATGGCTTGCAAGATTTTCAATTCAGAACTATCGCGACAGCCTTCCGTACTCGGAGGCCAATTCCACCCAAGATATCACTGCACTCTGTAAATCCATCAACAAGAAATGCTTAGCTCGATTGTCTGGCCTTATTTCTCAACTAAACTTGAATGCTTCTACTTCTATCAGCATTCCACCTGTTAGCTGTGTTGTTAGCGATGCTGCTATATTCTTCTCTGTTTCAGTTGCCAATCAGTTTTAAGATTCCTTATGCATTGTTCTTTACGACTGGTGCCTCTGTCTACTTGGGTTATTTACAATATCCTAAGCTTATGAACCAAGGGTTGATCCCACTCAGCGGTATGATTTCAATTGTTCCTATGCTTTAGGTTTTAATGATTCAAACATGTCCCTCAAGATGGTGTCTCTTTAAGTTTATCAATTTTTAGTCGAATCCTAATTTCATTTTATATATTTGTCGAGGATCTCACATTAGAGAAATCAAGGGACTCGAAATCTTATTAAGATATATATGATACTTCTTTTGCTGCCAATTAGTTTTGAGATCGATGGAACAAATTTTATGTCACGTTTCTAATAATCAGTTTGGATTTCATGATCTCTCATACTATATTAGAAAAATCGAGGTTCCATTCTTATACCATATGAAGTGTCTGCATCTTTCTCCTATGTGATCCTCAATATAATTTTAAGTTTTGTAACAACTCGTTTGTGGATAACTTTAATGTGTAACTAAATTAGGTCCCCATACTTAATCTTTTTTTCTTTTTCTTTTTTTTTTTTTAGGGATAGATTTTAAGTTGCCAAAAATATTATTAAGATTTAATGAGATTTCTTACCTATGTAATATGTATTGTTTGACAAAACTAATTATTGGTTAAAAAGTTTTTATAAAGTACAAAGAATCAATTGTTGCATAATAAAAGTTGACATTTAACATTAATGGACTTTTTCATGATATGGACGTAATTATAATATATTTTAAAATACAAAGACTAAATTGTTACAATCCAATATATCATTTACTAAAACAAAGGTTGATAGTTCGATTCCAATTCTTGAAATTATTGAACTAAGCAAATAATACTAATCTTTTACACATTAAAATTTAAGGGGTAGATTGCTACAAAACTTAAAGTACAATAACTAAAAGCCTCTTTGGTAACAATTTTATTATTAGTTTTCTATTTTTTCAAGTTTATGCTTGTATTCCTAACTATTTCAATAACGGTTTTCACGTACTACTTAAAAAAAAACATTTAAACTCCTAGTTAATTTCTAAAATAAAAACAAGTTATTGAAAATTATTTAGGTTGTTTTAATTTTTAAAGCTTTACATGGTTTTTGAAAATATTTGTAGAAAGTTGAGAACATAGAAACTTATATGTAGAACAATTATTTTTTTATGCTTGATTTTTAAAAACACATAACAAAAAATTCAAATAGATATCAAACGGGACTTGTTGAAAATTAAACATGTTTTAATTAGATAAGTTATAGATAAATTAGAAGATGTGAGTTAATTAGGTATACTAATTGATGAAAGGTGGTAAGGTCATGTATTGGAGAGAGTTAGATACGTTAGTAAATTAAATATAGGACTTTAAAGATTTTTTATGTGTTTAATTAAGGTGAGAGTTATAAATTTGGACTTGCCCATGATAATCCTATAAATAGAATTCATATTTTGTTTTAAAATGACAACCAAGTGTATAGAGAAAAACACACAAAGAAAGTTAAATTAAAAGTGTGAACCAAGTTTGAAGAGTCTTTCAAATAAAAGTGATTCTGCTTCCTTTCAAAGAATCAAGTTATCGATGATCCAAATTTTGAGAAGATTTTTAGAGCAACTACTATAGATCAGGCATGAAAAATTTTGGAGCATACATACAAAGGAGTAGATCGACTCAAGAAGGTTCACATCCAAAAATTGAGTGGTGATTATGAATCACTACATATCAAGGAATTTGAATCTGTTTCAGATTATATTTCAAGATTGCTAACAGTAGTAAATGAAATGAAAAGATATGTTGAGACAATCAATGACGAGTAGGTGTAGAAAAGATACTTCGCTCATTGGATGAAAATATTTAATTTTATCGTTGTAGCTATTGAAGAAACAAAAGACTTCAGTATAATGTCCGTCGATCAACTTATGGGTTCCTTACAAGCCCATAAAAAGAAGCTTCTCAAGAAGAACAAATAGACAACTGAGCAACTTTTTTAGTTAAAGTTGTGGTTGAGAGATAAAGAAGCTATCCAAGAATAAGGCAATCGGGGTTGAGGACGTGGTGATTTCAGAGGTCGAGGTCGAGAAAATTACAGTAAAAAAAAAAATTAATGAGAGTAATTCAAACTCTAATTCATCAAGAGGTCGTGGAAGACAAAACTATTCGAGGTCAAATAGGGAAAGATAAAAAAATGAAAGAATGTATGATAAAAGACAGGTTGAATGTTATAACTGTGATAAATTTGGCAATTATTCCTGTGAATGCAGGAATAAAGTAGAAAAAAATGCAAATTATACTGAGAAAGATGAAGAAAGCGGTGAGTCATCCTTGCTTCTAGCATGCAAAGGTGAAGAAACATGTGAAAACAATGCATGGTATCTTGATAGTGGTGCAAGCAATCACATGTGTGGATATAAGTCAATGTTTGTGGAACTTGATGAATCCGTTGGTGGTAATATCATATTTGGTGATGCCACAAAAATTGATGGTAATATCATATTTGTTGAAGCCACAAAAGTTCCTGTTAAAGAAAAAGATAAGATTTTGATCAACATAAAGAATGGGAAGCATGCATGAGTTTACCTCTAATGTTTATTATGTGCCTGATATGAAAAACAGTATTTTGAGTTTGAGGCAACTCTTAAAGAAAGCTATAATATTTTGATGAAGGATTATAGTCTTTCGATAAGGAATAATCGTGGTAATATGATTACTAAAGTGCAAATGACGAAGAGTGGGATGTTTTTACTAAACATTAAAATTGTTGTTTATAAATGTTTGAAGTTATGTTTGAAAGATCCATCTTGGATTTGGCAATTGAGACTTGGGCATTAAAACTTTGATGGCTTGAGGCTATTAGCGAGGAAGAACATGAGGAATGGACTTCCATATGTCAAACATCTAGATCAATTTTGTGAAGGTTATCTTTATGGCAAGTAAACAAGGAAAAGTTTTCTATAAAAATCTTCTTCAAAAGCAAGGAGACCGCTAGAGTTAGTTCACACTGATCTTTTTGGGCTGACCAAACTAAGTTCTTTCAATACGAATAATTATTTCTTATTATGTATTGATGATTTCAGCCAAAAAATATGGGTTCATTTTTTCAAGGAGAAATCAAAAGTATTTGACATGTTCAAGCGATTTAAAGCTCTTGTTAGAAAAGAAAGTGGTTATTACATAAAATCCTTGAGATTAGATAGGAAGGAGAATTCACTTCAAATGAATTCAAAAAGTTTTACGCAGAAAATGGAATTCATCGACCTATGACAGTTCCATGGACTCCTCAACAAAATGGTGTTGTTGAGAGGAAGAACAGAATGATATTCAATATGCCTTGAAGCATGTTGAAAAGTAAGAAGATGCCAACAGAATTTTGAGCGCAAGTTGTTGAATGTGTTGTGTACTTGTCCAATCATTCTCTTACTAAAAGCTTGTAGAACAAAACGTCTCAACAAGCATGGACAAGAAAAACACCATCCATTACTCTTTTAAGAGTATTTGAAAGTATCATTTATCCACATATACCTGATCAAAAGCATAGGAAGCTCGATGATAAAAGTGAGAAGCATATTTTTGTTGGCTATGATGTAAATTCAAAAGGATACAAGCTTTATAATCCTACTACAGAGAAGACAGTGGTAAGTAGAGATATTATGTTTGATGAGGAAGCAACATGGAATTGGAATGATGAACCAAAAGACTATAAGTTGTTACTTTTCCCTAATGATGATGATGAGTCTAGTGACATTGTTTCTCCATGAACACCACCAATGTCACCAATCACTCCGCAACAAACCACGCCTTCATCATCTGCAAGTTCAAATGAAGAACCTCGTGACATAAGAAGTTTACAATACATATATGATGAGACTGAAGAGTTAAGTCAAAATTTTAATAATCTTACTCCTTTTTGTCTATTTAGTGACGGTGTACCTTCAAATTTTGAAAAAGCTTTGCAAAATGAAAAGTGGAAGATTAGCATGGATGAAGAGATAAAGGCCATAAAGAAGAATGATACATGGGAACTTTCTACTATTCCAAGTGGAAACAAAGAAGTCGGTGTCAAATGGGTATTCAAGACAAAAATAAATGAAAAGGAAGAAGTGGAGAGGCATAAGACAAGATTAGTTGCAAAAGGCTACTCTCAAAGAAAAGACATTGACTACCATGAAGTATTTGATCCCTAGTTGGAAACCATAAGGTTGTTAATTGCACTTATTACTCAAAGTAATGGAAGATCTTTCAAATGGATATTAAACCAACATTCTTGAATGGATATTTGGAAGAAGAATAAATCTACTTAGAATAACCTCTTGGCTATGCTGTGAAAGGTCAACAAGATAAAATCTTGAAATTAAAGAAGGCATTGTACGGATTGAAACAAGTGCCTAGAATTTTGAATAGCTTAATCAACAAATATTTCCTTGACAATGGATATTTGAGATGTCCTTATAAATATTCTCTTTATATTAAGACTAATGATCGTGGAGATATTTTGTTGGTTTGTCTATATGTGGATGACTTAATTTTTACAGGAAATTGTGCAAGTATGTTTGAAGATCTCAAGAAGACGATGATCTAAGAATTGGAAATGACAGATATTGGACTGATGTCATATTATATCATGGCATTAAGGTGAAGTAATTAGAAGAAAGTATTTTTATATCTCAAGAGCGGTATACTAGAGAAATTCTAGAGAAGTTTGAGACGATCAATTCTAATCCTGTCATAACTCCGATTGAAATTGGGATAAAGCTGTCCAAATATGAAGAATGAGATGTAGTTGATCCTTCATATTTCAAAAGCTTAATTGGGAGTTTGAGATATTTGATTGCACACAACCAGATATTCTTTTCGGCATTGGATTGATGAATCGATTTATGGAATCTCCTAGAGAATTCTTTGTTACTTCAAAGGTATGCTTGATTATAGATAATTTTATTCTTCATCTAAAGAATTCAAGCTTGAAGGTTATTGTGTTAATGACTGGACTGGATATGTTAATGATTGAAAAAGTACAAGTGGATATGTGTTCTTTGTTGGTAATATTGCATTTATTTGGAGTTCTAAAAAGCAACCTATTATGACATTATTTACTTATGAAGAATATGTTGATGCAGCCTCATGTATTTGTCATGTCATTTGGTTAAAGAATTTGCTAAAGATAGTTGGAATTTTAGAAGATGATGTAACTGTGATCAATGTAGATAATAAGTCAACAATTGCTCTAACAAAGAATCCAGTGTTTCATTATCGAGCTAAGCACATTGATACAAGATTCAGTTTATCAGATATTGAATTTCACGAAAGGAGGTTCAAGTTGAACATGTAAAGATTGAAGATCAAATTGTAAATATTTTCATGAAGCCATTTAAAATTGATGTGTTTAGTAAGTTGAGAACTTTGCTTGGAGTTTTTTTAAAATATGTTTAAGAGAGATGTTGCAAATTAAACATGTTTTAATTAGATAAGTTGTAGATGAATTAAAAGATGTGAGTTAATTAGGTATTTTAATTAATGAAAAGTTGGTAAGGTCATATATTGGAGAGAGTTAGATATGTTAATAAATTAAATATAGGACTTTAAAAGTTTTTTATGTGTTTAGAGAGTTATAGATTTAGACTTGTTCATGATAATCTTATAAATAGAATTGATATTTTGTATTGAAATGGCGACCAAGTGTGTAGAAAAGAACACACAAAGAGGGTTCAATTAAAAGTGTGAACCAAGTTTGAAGAGTTTCAAATAAAAGTGATTTTGTTTCCTATCAAATAATCTTTTGTTGATTATTTATTCGTGAGTTTCCATCGCATGCACCAGAAAAAATTATCACAAGCTAAAGTTGAAGACCTTGTTACTTCTATAGAGATAGAAGACAAAAAGTTATTAAATTTAAAATTTTCAATTAATTTGGGATTTAATCTTATTTATTTGTTCACAGATTCAAGCTATTTGACAGATGGATATCTGGAAAGAACTATAGAATGGACTGAAGGAATGAAGAATATACGTTTGAGGGATATTCCTACTTTTATTAAACAACAGATCCAAATGATATCATGTTCAATTTTATTCTTCAGAAGATGAAACAATGTAGAGAAGCTTCTGCAATTATATTGAACACATTCGATACACTTGAAGAGGACGTATTAAAGGCTCTCTCTTCCATCAATTCTCTTATTTACGCAATTGGTCCTCTTCACTTACTTGTCAAGCAAATGGAAGATGAGAAACAAAGAGCAATAGGGTCTAATCTTTGGGTGGAGGAATTTGAATGCATTGAATGGTTGAATTCAAAGGAACCAAATTCTGTAATTTATGTAAACTTTGGTAGTATCACAGTTATGACATCACATCAATTAATTGAGTTTGCTTGGGGATTAGCAAATAGCAAGAAGCCATTTCTATGGATTACAAGGCCTGATTTAGTTGTGGGAGATTCAGCCATTTTGCCACATGAATTTGTAACACAAACCAAAGAAAGAAGCTTGGTAGCAAGTTGGTGTTGTCAAGAACAAGTGTTGAACCAAACTAATGGGTAGGGATGGTAGCTTCGTATCATTTGAATCTTATTGAAACTCAGAAGCAACTTGGTGGAGAAAATAAAAAGAAAAGGATGAGCTAGAAAGCTAGTGAGTGGTAGTTTATAGGAAAATAGATTTTATAGAAATATTTCATATCATAAATCATAATCTATAAATATGTAAACGTTTCGTATCATAATAATATTTGAACAGAAGATCATCAATCCGTATAAATCTAAATTCTAAAAAAACAAATTCATAAATGATATCTTGAGTTGATAAATCATTCAAATCAATAACATTCCAAACACAAGCTCAGTAAACCATATAAAGCATAAATACATAAATCTCAGGAAACAAGTATAATCATCACCATACCTTTACCTGAACCTCGTCAATGTAGAGTATTCTTAATACACATAGCATAAACATCACTCCTCATACATGTATACAGAGCTGCCCTTAAAAGGACTAAGCATCCCAACACATGACCCAAAGCCTATGTGTGTAGTATGATGGGTCCCAAAAACATACATCTTATCTTCTTACCATAGGCTCAGGTTCCTTTAA
The DNA here is from genome assembly GCF_009727055.1 of Benincasa hispida. Classification (NCBI taxonomy): domain Eukaryota; kingdom Viridiplantae; phylum Streptophyta; class Magnoliopsida; order Cucurbitales; family Cucurbitaceae; genus Benincasa; species Benincasa hispida. The sequence goes on from NC_052353.1 coordinate 30,099,765, forward strand.
ATCCCAGTTACTCTAGCTCCTTTCAGTCCCGAAATCTCTCGCTGACTTGGATGGCACTACTGAAACGCATTCACGCAACATATGGACAAAATCACCACAGGTACAAAGTTACCATAGGCTCAGATCTAGTACTCTGGCTTATTCCCTTGGTTTTTTGCTTTTTTTCTTTTTTTCTTTTCTTTTCTTTCTCTGGTTTTTCCTTCTAGTTTTCACTTCTTTTCTTTCTTTTTTATTTTTTTATTTGTTTCCTCTCCTTCTTCTTTCCCTTCTTTTTTTCCTTTTTCTTTTTTTTTTCTTTCCTTCCTCTGGTTTTTACTTCTTCCATTATTTATTTGGTATTTCATTTTCTTTCTCCAATTTTTGCTTTTTCTCTTTCTTTTTTTATTTTCTTTTCTTTTGTATCTTCGGTGTTTGCTTCTTCTTTTTTCCTGTTTTTGCTTCGTCTCTTTCTTTCTTTTTTTTTTAATTTTTTTTCTTTATCTGATTTTTGCTTATTTCTTTTTTTTTTCCTATAAGATTTATGAGGTTGGGTTTTATACTCAAGACTTGAAAGTATCCAATTCATAAGTGATTTAACACGAACAAGCCAATCATTAAATTTGATTATTATAACGACATAGTACATATAAATAGCAAATGAAAACGGATTTGAAAAAAACTACTTTTTTTAGTCCACAAATTTGCACTAGTTTTAGGAACATTTCTTAAAAGTTTGAAATGAGAAACTAGAATAGTCATTAAACAAGTTTATTTCTCAAAAATTGAGAAATGTGAATGATATCAAACAGGCCAATAGTTTTTTTTTTTTTATAGGACTTTAAGAGTATGATGTCTATCATAAATAAATTTGAAAAAATGGCATAGATGACCCAAATGAAGGGCACAATTTGAAATATTTGTGTATTTGTGTACCGTAATATTTGTGTATTGATAATAACAATTGTTAGTGATATTAGTGATAGAACTTAGATAGATATTGGTCATACTCATGTATTAGCGATATCGAATTTAGGTAATATCAGTAATAGAAGTCTATTGGTGATAAAAGTCCATTATTGATAAACATGATAAAAGTTTCTCAATAATAGTCATTGATAGCTATGAGTGTTAATTTTTCAAAATCGATAGTCACTAATAAAAGTCTATTAGTGATATCCACTAATAATTTCTATTATTGACAGCTTAAACTTTGATTATTTTTTTAACAGTTAACATCCACTTAGTGAATTTAATTAATAAAGTTCATTCTTGAACTAAAGTATAAGTGGAATGTCCAGAAGTTATCACTAATAGTATGTTATCAGGTGATAGAAGCTATCAACAATTCTGATAACATGTTATTTGATGTTAAAAAAGAATGACAGAAGTTATAGATAACATTTTTATCAATTATAGAAGCTATCACCAATAACTACGATATAAGTGATATAAGTATCAGTGATATAACTTATGTGATATCCATATATCGATGATGTTAATGGTATAAAAGTCAATTCTATTTGATGAAAATCTATCATTGATAGTCACTACTAAAATTTATCGGTGATATCCACTAATTGAAGCTATCAATGATAGTCATAGCTATCAGTGATATCCGTATATCAGTTATATGACTTAGGTATATATCAATAAAATGAATGATATTAATGATATTGATGATATGACTTATGTATATATAAGAGATAGTCACTTAGACCTCTTATTGATAGACTTCTATCACTTATAGCTTTAAATGTTAATCTTTGAAATATGATAGTTTCCTTTCAAAATTTGTTAACTACTTATAAGAGTCTATCATTGATACCCACTTATAGCCTTATGTTTTAATATTTCAAATTTGATTCCAATTGATCAAGGTGTATCAATGATAGCCATTGAAAACTGATAGCAAATTAAAAGGTGATCTTTCAAGTGTTACTATTTTAAGGTTATATTAATATTTCTCAAATTGAAAGCTATTACTGATAACAACTAATAGTAGCGATCAATGGCTATCACTGATAGCTACTATCAATTGTTACTATCAATAGCTGCTATCAGTGATCATTTTCAATTTAAGAAAATTGGAAGAAGAAACATGAAATAATTATGGGTTGTCTACGGGCTTTTTAATCATTTACCTATATAGCTATCATTGATTATTGCTATCAGTGATACCTGATGCTAATTTTGTGTCATATCAATAATATGTTAAGAAGCTTTGACTAAAAAACCTCAGTTTTCATTTGTTTATAACTAACTTTGTAAATGGTCAGCTGGTATACTCTATAAATACCACTGATTTTAAATTCAAAAGAGAGAGTTATCATCATTTTTCTTTAGTTTTCTATAAACAACAAAATCTGTACGCAATCTTCATCAGTAAAAGAATTCAGATCTTCCCGTGGACGTAGGCTTGTTGAACCATGTAAATATCGTCTCTTCATCTTCTTTCCTTTATCTTTCTTGTTCATACAAGTGTTTCTTTACTGCAAATCGCATGCCATTCAATTATCTTTCAAATTGCATCGAGTAATCTGAATATCAAGTCAACCGTGCATCGATTCTTCACTATCGAGTAGGTTCAAGTACATCATTTTCACCTTCAAGTCGCACCGAGTATCATTTAAGAACCGTCAAGTACGATCAAGTATTAGTTTTGTTATCATCGAGTTCCATCGAGGATATAACAGAGATCGTCAGACGAAGAAGGAAATTCTCATCGAGGATCAAGTAGGAAGATGTCAAGTATCAATTTTTGAGTATTGAGGATTTGGCATAATATTTCTGAGCCATTTATTTATCTTTCCAGTGTTGATCCTTATTATTTTGGCCTTGTGAAGAATGGTCAGCCCAACAATTTGTGGTATTAGAGCGATTAAAGATCATTAAGGTCAACTTTCTTGGAGCATCAAGTTTCTCAAGAAATCAAGACTCGATACTCGATTAGATAAAAAAAAATGGTTGTTGCAAGGTATGAGATTGAGAAGTTTGATAGGAAGGACGATTTTGGCCTATGGAACGCCAAAATCAAAGTCATTCTTGGACAACAAATAGCACACAAGGCCTTTTTGGACCTATCAACTTTGCCATCCACTATATCAGCACAAGAAAGAGATGACATAGAGCTTACAACATATGGGACTCAGGTTCGAAATCTCAGTGACAGTATTTTGAGGCAAGTAATTAATCAAGACATGGCCTACAAAATGTGGGTCAAGCTCGAACGTCTTTTCGCAACCAAGGATCTCCCCAACAAGATGTATCTAAGAGAGAAGTTCTTCACGTTCAATTTGGATTATGGCAAGCGTCTTTCAGATAATTTGGATGAATTCAAGAGGATATCTTAGAGTTCAAAAGCTTTGGTGAGAAAATTGGCGACGAGAATGAGGCTTTTGTGCTATTCAACTCTCTACCCGAAGCCTATAAGAAGGTGAAGAATGCCTTGAAATATGCCAGAGAATCAGTTACCACTGATGCCATCATTTCAGCATTAAGAACTAGAGAGTTAGAACTTCAGTCAGTCAAGAAGGAGCAACCTAGTGTAGAAGGGTTGTTTACCAAGGGAAAGAACAAGCAGAACCAGTCTAAGGGGAATAAAAACTAGTCAGGTGAAGAGCACAAACCTAAGACCAAGCTGAGATGCAACTACTACAAGAAGAAAGGTCCCTTGATGAGAGATTGCTACAGCCTGAAAAGGAAAAACCAAGAAAAAGAGAAGGATCAGAAGGGAAAATAACCTGAAGCTTCAATGGTTGAAGGTTCCTACTTTTATTATGATGCCTTAGCCTACACCAAAAATAAAACCAACAAAATCAGTCATCTTGGGAAGCATGACTAGGTACTTGACTCCGATTGTACCTATCACATGACACCTTTCAGACCTTGGTTTAATACTTACAAGGAAATAGATGGAGAATCTGTGTACATGGAAAACAATAAATCCTACAAGATCAAAAGAGAAGGTTCAGTATCCTTGAAGCTAAAGGATGGGTCAATCAAGCTTTTAAGAAATATGAGACATGTACCTTCGCTCAAGAGAAACTTAATATCTCTGGGCATGTTGGAATCCATTGGGTGTAAATGCAGAGGAAAATTTGCAATTCTTGAGGTGATCAAGGATTCCAAAGTTGTGTTGATTAATGAGAAGGTCAATGACCATTACATCGTGAGAGGAGTAGAGATGATGACAAGTGCCTATACGGTTTCAACAGAAAGCTTAGCAGAGGCTGAATTATGGCACAAAAGACTATCCCATATTAGTGAAAAAGGGATGTAAGCACTGTTCACATATGGAATTCTGCCCAAAGGTATCAGTGAGCACCTTTCCTTTTGTGAACACTGCATTTTAGGTAAAGCAACAAGGAAAAGTTTCACAAAATCTCAGCACACCACGAAAGGAACATTGGATTATGTCCATTCTGACCTATGGGGACCATCTCCTACACCAGGCCTCAACGTATTTTCTAACCTTTATAGATGATTTTTCTAGGAAGAACTGGATATTCTTTCTTAAAACTAAGGACTAAGTCTTTGGGAAGTTTAAGGAATGGAAAGCCATGATAGAAAATGAAACATCTAAAAGGTTAAAAATACTTTGGAACCGATAATGGGCTTGAGTTTTGTAATGAACACTTTGATAAATTTTGTAGTGATAATGGTATAACTAGGTATAGAACAATGAGATATATACCAAATGGGGCTGCTGAGAGGTTAAACAGAACCATAATAGAAAGGGTTAGGTGTTTGCTCCCTGATGCTATCTTAGGGGAAAGTAATTGGGTAGAAGCTGTAGCCTATACAGTGTATACCTTGAATAGGTGCCCTCACACATCTTTAGAGTTGCTTACCCCTAAGAAAAAGTGGACTAATTATCCTCCTAACCTAGATAACCTCAAGGTCTTTGGATGAGTCACTTTTCTATTGCATTTTATTGACTATTGTACTTCAACATTTAAAATGTTGTTTTTTATGTATTGTATTTTAATATGTATATTGTATTTTGTACTATTATCATTAACTTGTATGCTAAACTTATCTATATCCTAGATTTTTTTAAGGAAAATAAAGTGTATATTTAACATATCAGTATCTTATTTTTAAAAAAATTAGTGCATCGTCGTATTCTATTGTATATATATCTCGTATCTATATTTCTATCTGTGCTTCATAGGTAACAGTCAATGGACATTACATATTTCTCAAAATCTAGTTTTTTTATAACGCACAAAACGCATCAAGGAGGATTATCATTATGTTCACAATGCCATTCAGGAATGAACAACTTGCACAACTTGCAAATACTTCTACACGTCATATTTCTATCAATGAACAACTTGCATATGTTTTTTATAGGAAGTATAAATATGCAACGGAAGCAATCAGAATCAATAAGCACTTTAATTACATTTAATTTGAATTCTAAAAACATGTAAAATACCTTTTTCAGAATAGGATTTCATGAAACACATACCTTTGAAGAATTCTTCCAAATCTAAGCTGCTCTTCACGAAATCTAAGCTTCAAAACTTTAATGAACTACCAAAAGATCTTCTCTACTATTCTAAGTCTTGAATTTGGATGGTGGAACTCAAGATTGAAGTGACTTGTGAAGGAAAAAGGTGTGGGTTTGAGAGAAGAAGAAAAATTCTACAGAAATTCTCAATTTCCAGCAGTTTCTCACTCATGTTCAGCCACTTCTCTCTCCGGTCTAAGAAAATTTCAGACTTTTATGTAACATTTACATGCAAGCAATGAAGAAATTTAGTCAATGTCACATCAATTTGACTAACAAGTGGGCCAGGTGTAATAAAAATGTTGAAACACATTGAATTTTCCAAAATTGGAAAATTCCACTATGTGTTTATTATTATTGTTGTTGTCGTCGTCGTTGTTGTTATTATTATGATTATGATTATGATTATTATTATTATTATTATTAATTTTATATTTCAATTTTCAAAATGAATTTTTATTTTAATTAATTCAAAATTAATTAAATTCAAAATTTTCAAAATTCAATTTCTCAAATTGAACTAAATTTGAATGTTAGTTAAACAATAATTTAATATCAAATATTAAATTAATCAAACACCTAATTTTGAACATGAATCTTATTCATGTAATCAATATTTAAATATTATAAACTCTCTAATTTTGTTTAATTTCATTAAATTAAACGTTTAATTATATCGAATATAATTTTTAAACCTTAATTGCAATTTGAATACCAAATTGAAAACCCCAAATTTAAACATTTCATATTGAAATTCAATTTGAACACTTCAAATTGAAATCATTTCAAATTCACTCAATTCACTAATTCAAGGTGTTCATGTTTTACGAGCTAGTATAAGCACCTTATGGATTTGGGATTAATTGTCTAAAACTCTTTAGACCGAATTACTTAATATTCGTTAACTATCGAGTCACACCACTATAGCTTGATAGTTGCACTCTCCTCAATGTAGATATATTTGTGTCCACTTGATTTAACCATAATCAGTAAATTGACCCTTCACTGGTTCTCCGTAATAACAGCTGGGTCAAATGTTGTTTTACCCTCAAAATTGCATCTTACTCCTTAAGTTTCACTGATCCTCTAATGAACAATTTATTTGTGATCCAGTTACTAAACCGGATAACTCTCGAGCCAATGGGAGCGTGGGGCCCCTTGTTTAATACCTGGATTCAGCACTTAAGAGAACAACCTTCCTCTTATCCCTAAATTGGGTAGGCGTGAATTCCATCTTGCCTACATCCCTAGTTATCTACCCGGTCTTATCCATGAAATAGGAGGCTTATTGAGTCAGCTAGCTATCCTTCACCTATACAAATCTAAGGATAATCCTGAATAAACAGGAATTCATAGTTAGCTTAGGATTTAGATCGAGTTACCTAGATCATCTAAGTGAAATAGTCAGTCTTAAACAGTAAATAGCATTATAAAGTAAGAATGACTTATTTCTTGATCCGATCTTATGCAAACTCATCGCATAGGACGCTCCCACTTCTCATGTCAATAAATGAACGAATCATGATCACTTCATTTGTTGCATCTTACAACAAATTGTAACAACTACAGAGTGAGTCGCATCTGATGGTGTTACCAAAATACGGCACCCAACCTTATTTGTATACTATAGACCGTTTTGGTTATTTACCCAAACTTGATCCATCTTTATGTCTCCACATAAAGTTCAAGTATTCATATAATAGTCATGGATCTTAGTTTATTGGATTTAGTCTTTATAAGTGCAATTTACAAATTCAATAACAACTTTATTGAATAATTGTTGAATAACATTTTATTGATAATAGAAAATGTTTAACTTTACAAACTATGAGTTTTAGGACATACAACCCAACAAACTCCCACTTGGACTACAATTTGAGTGGATATATACAAATATATACAATGTTGAGTTCAATGAGAGAAAATATACAATACAATAAATACAATAAACTAGGGTATCAAATACACATTATTTTTCCCACTTGCGGTAGTTCTAAGTATCTCGTAGTCTTAGTCCCACTAGGTGACCCTCGAACACTTTAGCCGAGAGGGTTTTCGTAAATGGATCAGCCAAGTTGTCTTATGAGGCTATCTGTGTGACAATCACGTCTCCTCTTTTTACAATCTTCCTGATGAGATGGTACCTGCGTTCGATGTGCTTTCTACACTTATGGTTTCTAGGTTCCTTTGAGTTTACAACCGCTCCACTGTTATCACAATATAGAGGGACTGACAGGTGCATATTTGGAATTACTTCCAAATCAATCAGGAACTTTTTGAGTCATACTGCTTCTTTTGCTGCTTTACTTGCAGCTACATACTCAGCTTCCATTGTGGAATCAACGATACAACTTTGCTTGATACTTCTCCATACTACTGCTCCTCTATTGAGACTTAAAACTGACCCTAATGTTGATTTCCTTGAATCAATATCGGTCTAAAAATCAGAATCAGTGTATCTAGTAAGGATCAGATCCTTAGTTCCATACACGAGCACATAATCCCTTATTCTCCATAGATACTTAAGGATGTTTTCAACGGTAGTCCAATGATCATATCCTGGACTAGACTGAAATTTGCTGACAATTCCAACTGCATAGCATATGTCGAAACAAGTACACAACATGGCATACATTAAACTCCCTACTGTTGATGCACATGGAATTCATTTCATAATCTCAACCTCTTGAGGTGTCTTAGAACATTGTACTTTAGACAAATGAATTCCATGTTTGAAAGGTAACAAACCTTTCTTTGAATTTTGCATTTTATATCTAGACAACATCTTGTCTATATAAAATGCCTCAGATAATGCTAAAGTTCTCTTCTTACGGTTCCGAACTATTTGAATCCCTAGAACATACTGTGCCTCTCCAAAATCTTTCATTTGGAATTGCGCAGCAAGCCATCTCTTGATATTAGCTAGAAATTCTACCTCATTTCCTATGAGTGGGATATCACAAACACACAAAACCAGAAAAGCGACAGTTCTATTAACGATTTCTTATAAACACAAGGTTCACCAACATTTAGTTCAAAGCCATAAGATTTAATCGTGGTGTCAAATCTCATATTCTAGGATCAAAACGCTTGTTTTAATCCATAAATGGATCGATTAAGCTTGCAAACTTTTTGCTCTCGACCTCATTCATAAACCCTTTTGGTTGAGATATATAGATACTCTCCTTGAGATAACCATTTAGAAAGGTTGTCTTGATATCCATTTGCTAGATTTCATAATCATAAAAGGCAGCTATGGACAATAGTATTCTAATAGACTTTATCATGGCAACTGGAGAGAAAGTTTCTTCATAGTCTACCCCCTCTCTTTGGGTAAATCTTTTTGCCACAAGCCTAGATTTGTAGATCTGTGCCTTACCAGATTGGTCTCGTTTTTTCTTGTAGATTCACTTGCAACCGATGGGTTTTACCCCTTCTGGTTGATCTACAAGATCCCAGACTAAATTGAAGTACATTGACTCCATTTCAAGGTTCATGGCTTTAATCGAATGGTTCTTATCCACATCTTCCATTGCTTGTTTGAAAGTTAATGGATCCTTTAAGCCATCATCTGTATGATGATTTGAGTTTCAGTTAAACTCATGTACCAGTCAGGATATTGCACAACTTGAAGAAAATTTAAAACATAGAGATCCAGTGTGCAGAAGCGGATCATCCTAAATCTCTTTGAGAATTAACACAAAATAGTTACAGTCTACGAGAACAGATTATGCATAATAAGTAAATTATAAGCATGCTTCTTAAAAGAACATACAAGGGAGAGTATGCAAACCTTTGAACAACCTTTCTTCAAGTATCCCTTGATTGTTCAGCAACTGGATCAAAGAAATACTCAAACACAACAAACAGAATAGCCAACAACACGAACTGTTGAATCCTTGATCATAATCGAGTCTAACTCAATCCTCGAACCTTGAACTGAATAGGAACACCACCACAAGTGTTACCTTGGTATTCTCAGTGTGAGAATCTAGGATTTGTTGCCTCTGTGTGACTTTGGATAGAGGAAAGAAGGAGATAGACGATCGAGTAAGTGGAAGATGAATGAAGTCTATCGTATAGACTAGATACTCGATAATTTAGTAAGAGGAAGCCTATGGTATAGACTTTGCTACTCGATCGTGTAACAACGAGTAAAGAAGTAACTATCGCATATTAAACTCGGTACTCTATCATGTAGGCTATGAGATACTATCGTTTAGTAAAACATTACAACACAAATGAATGATCATCTGATTTTTGGAAAACGATTTTCGTTTTAATCTCACAGTTACCTTAACTTCTAATAACCTCCCATTTAATTGGTTATTAAAGAAAAAAAAATAATTATCATATAATTAATATATTATAAATAAATATTATAACCAACTTATCATATTATATTTATAACCTATAGTTTTAATATTTCATCATATGAAATATATAAACCATAGTTCTTTTTGTATGTTATGATATTTAATATAAATCATATTTATATTAGTTCCTCCAATAAAAGTATCTAATACATCATACCAATTATATCACATATAATTGAATTAATTTAATTATATCACATATAATTAAACTTTCTCTTGTTAATTTGAACACTTCAAACTAACCTAAAATCTGATTCTTAACTTGAACCCATTGAGCTACCAAGGGGACCTTATGGACCTGTAGCTTGAAGCTCGAACGGTACATAAATAACTGACTAAACTCTTTAATCACGAGATCCACCATCCGTTAATTGTTGGTTACTCCACTAAAGACCGATAGTTGCACTCTTTGCACTACAAATATATTTTTGTCTCCATTAGATATAACCAGTTAACAATGCGATGACCCTTTATAAATCGATCGTAAGTACAACTGGGCCAATTTACCGTTTTGCCCTTATAGTTACGTCTAACTCCTTAAGTACCATTCATTCCTTTAATGAACAATAAGTCATAGTCCTACTATGACTGAGTCCTCTCTTCCCAAGAGAGGGTGCAGCCACCATGTTCAAGACCTAGAACCAGCCCTTAAGGGATCAATTTATCTACTTACCCCTTCTTCGGGGAAGGAGTGAATTTCGTCTAGTGTAGCCGAGTTCCCAACTCTCCAATCAGATGAATCTCCAGAATGGTATGCTAGTTGAGTTAGCAATCTGACCACTCTCACCCACACAAATCAAAGGACTGCCCTCATGAGCAGATGTTCCCAACTTACTCAGGATTAAGGTCATGTCACCTATGGTCATCCTAGGGAAATGTTAGTCTCAATTATCAACGACGTTATATAAAAAGACTAATCATCTCGTGGTACAGTCTTATACAAACTCTTTGTATAGGATAACTTCGCTCGCATGTCTCCACATAAATGGTCAGGATTAGACAATTTGTAGCACTTTACAACACTTATAACATCTACAAAGTGTGTCGTATCCGTAGTGAAGATATTCCTCCTTTATCCTTATAGTACAGACCATTTAGGTTATCACTAAAGGCATGATCCACTTGTATGTCTCACATACATGTTTAAGTTACATCAAATAACGACGGATTTTAGTTTATTGGATTGAGTAAATACCTATAAAATAACACTTATTTTATTAATAACAATATGCTTAGAAAGTGTTTACAAACTACGAAACTACCAGAAGAATTAGGACACCAATCCCAAAACAACCCTCCCACTATGTTGAGACGCTTTTCAACTCTTGAGAAAGATGTAAAGTACCAGTTTCATCAACAACTTTTATTGATGGACCTGCTCAATCGACAACTCTTATTGATGTATTTGCCATTTCTCTGGTCATTTCATCTATTACTAGCCTACTATGAGGTTGATGATTTTTTACGCGGTCTTTCTCTAAGAAAGTTACATTTGTCGATACAAATACCTTATCTTCTTAAGAATCATAAAAGAAACCACCTTTTATCCCTTTAGGGTAACCTATAAATAAGCATACCTTTGAAGAAATTCCAACTTTTTAGGATTTTGAACCAATACATATGTTGCATCCCCAGATCCTGAAGTGATATAAACTACCTTTACATCCTTTCCATAACTCGTAAGGTGTTTAACACTTTCGAGGGAACCATGTTCAGTATATACACCGCAGCCTCAACTATGTGTCCCCAAAAAGAACATGACAACTGGCATAACTCATTATAGAAAGAACCATGTGTAACAAGGTCCTATTTCTCCTTTATACCACACCATTTTGTTCAGGTGTGCTAGGAGCTGTGAGTTGTGAGTTTGCAACTCGTTGAATAGAGTTGTAAGGTTGTAATCAACCCTGTTCAAAATAATGTTGCTTACAAAGTGAAGGAAGCTTTCTAGTAACGACTCCAAAATTATGCTAACCTAGCTTGCCTCATCGATGCTCGACCTGTTCATCTCTTCCACGTTAAAGTGAACCACCATGTTTAGAACATGTTCACGAAAAAATGTACCCTCCTTCATCTTGGAGTTGAAGATGAACTTAAGAGCATCGTGCCTGAGCTATGCGGACGGTTGTCCAAATATTTCCCTTAGGGACTCTATGATCTCGAGTGTAGTGATAATGGGCTCATGTTTCTTGGCCAAAATGTCATTAAGGCTGGCCAAGAAGTACGCTCGGACCTTCTTGTTCGCCCGTGTCCATTTCTCATAACCTTTTGAACATTTCGAGTGGCGTTTTGAGGTGGAATAGAAGGACACCCCTTCATAAGGACGACCTTAGGTCATCGATGATTAGTATCGGGTTTATCATGTTTTTTTAACTAGCGTAGTTCTCATCAGTCAGTTTATCTGCAACTAAAAAAGTAAGAGTAGCGGTAGCCATTTAATAAAGTTGCTGAAAAAAGAACAAAGTTAATAAGTCTACTTGCATTACCACTTTTAACACCAATTAAGTTTCAACAAAATAGTTCTATTGTACTCTAAGTAATATCTATTTTGTAATGATGACCCAGTGAGGCAGGACAAAAGTCACTGTTGGGGTGATCAAGTACCCCTTCACTTGTATGAGACAATCTTAACCATTAGATGGAAATAACTCTTTGTAACTGAATCTAACAGTCACCATTGTTCGGTCCAAAATTTGTTAACATCCTTAAAAAGTTTGTGTAAATATAACCCCTCATTTTAGACCCTAGAGTCTCGCCCTAATGCACCCACCGTAGGGAAAAAGAAAATTAGGACAAGAGACTAAAAAAACCCTATCCATTTCAGAAGATCAGATAAAGAGTTGTGCAAATACAGCCATCCTTTATGGGGACATTCCCAGAGTGCCTCGAGGAGATGCACTAAAACTTTATCCAACCTAATGAGAGAAACTGTGGGATATATTGTCACACGTCCTGCTCCCACTTACTATGAACATTCTCTTCATTCACCTTGATATTGACCTACCTAAATTCCATCGTAGAGGTGACATTCTCAAGGTGCCTTGAGGCTGAGGATAGATCTCACGGTGTGAACTTTTAGGGAGAAACGTGTAGAGGTAAAGTGAAGTATCATATACCCCAATTACCTCCCACTGAATGTTCTACCTAGAGATTCATTCACTTAGTAAATCTGACTACTAATTTTAATTAAGTGGATGTTTAATTTGCTAAAAAAACAACACTTGCTTTTGATGATTATACAAGTTTGATTCGAGTTTTATTAAACACTTTAATAGACAATCATCAAATTTGCATGCATGCAGCAAATCTATCTAATTCACCTTTCTAGATAGGTTCCGAGGTAGTGGTGTGATGTTTCCATCGACTTAAGCACCCCAGCCTAGCCAAAACCAACCTTAGTCAAAAGGTCCCTTATAGATAGATTTGGTACATATTTAATGTTTTATTAGTCAATTTAATCCTATCAAAGCGAGTTAAAAGATTAAACTTAGGTATCGAATCTCATTAGAATTGTGAGCTTAGGTCTATCTCAATCAAATTTTTAAAACTCTTTTAAAACATGATTAAAGCCTAAGTTTGCATGCAACTCGTTCTTGTTGATTTTAATTATAATTTCATTAATGATAACTCTTATAAAGAATAAAACTATCAAAATCAACCACCTTGCTAAGCTAGATATCCACGAGGTATTTATAACTTTCATAAATAAACCTAAGTGTCATGCTTCATGCAATGTTCATTCATTATTATATATAACTTTTATATAACATGTAATGAACTAAGCATACATGCTAACATACACCCTTATACTATAATACTTATAATACAAAAATGATGCATGGATATGCTTTGATGCATGTAAATATTATATCTCTTATATTATATGATGCATGAGCATGCTCTAATATAATTTAATCATGCAAACTACTATATTATAACCTTTATATTATAAAGATGATGCATGAAAAAATGAATAACCAATGGTGGGTTTTAAAACTATATGACCATTATGGCATATAAGCAAACATACATTACATGTACATTCATTAAAAAATTGATGGACTGGGATAATTAACCTCAAAACCGAAAAAATAAAGCTAACTATTAAAAAAAGGATCGAGTCAATTGGTTCAAACAGGTAAACTGGGTCTTGAACCGCCTGAGTGAAGCCTCGCCACTTGATCGTGTAGCATCTTCTTCAGATCATCGAGTAACGCTTATCAAGTATAGACTATGCGATGAGCATGAGGCCAATGGGATCGTGTAGCGCATATTGAGTAATGCATACCATGCGATCATTCAGACAATGACTATGCGATGAGCATGAGTTCCTAAACGATCAAGGAGCAAACATCGAGTATCTTATACCGAGTGATCGTGTAGCCAGTAACTATGAGATGGGCATGCTGGCCTACACGATTGTTTAGTGTGCGTGCCATGTGTCAAGTATCATATACTCTACGATCGTTTNTATGAGATGGGCATGCTGGCCTACACGATTGTTTAGTGTGCGTGCCATGTGTCAAGTATCATATACTCTACGATCGTTTAACCCGAGCGTCTACGCGATCGAGTAGTCAACGCAACATGATTGAGTAAACTCTTTACCCGATCGCGTAGTATTAGCCCTTACAAATTATGCCCAAAAACACAGAGGCTCTTACAAATTAACTCTTGTAAATGTAAAAGAGAGCTAAACAGAGGCAATTATCCCGAAATTATCCATCAACAGCATCCACAAACACATCTAATACTTAAACGCATTGCATAATAACTTAAAACTCACCAAGACTGTAAATGAAATTCAATACATCAATAGAATTTGAAATATCAGAACAACCTGACTCTGGTACCAATTAAAGGATCTCTAAAACTAGAGAACTCATGAGCGGAAGCAGATCGTTCAACAACTCAGCGAACAAGCATGAACACAACGAGCAACTGAAAAATCTTCGATCACCAGCGAGTAAAAATCAATCCTCGACCCTCGAATAGAACTCGACCCTCGAACAGAACTCGACACCACCACAAGATTACCATTGTATTTTCGGTATGAGAATCCAGGAGTTGTGGACTCTATATGAATTTGGATAGAGCGATGGAGGAAGTAGATGATCGAGTATGCGATAACCAATCGTATAAAAGAAGAAGTCTATCGTATAGACTTATCTACTCAATTGTTTAGGCTCTAAGGCTATCATGTAAAACTCGTTTTTACTCGATAATGAATTACATGAGAAGTTTTTCGACTTCAATGATTTTGAAAAATATTTTTCCTTTTATCTCACAGTTACCATAAACCGTGCATAACTATCCACTAAGGTGGTTATTGGAGAAAAAGAAAATTAATTATCTGATAATTAATAATTTATAAATAAATACAATAACTAACTTATCATATTATATTTATAACCTATAGTATTATCATTGCATCATATGCAACATATAAACAATAGTTCTTTTTTCTATTTTATGACACTTATTATAAATAATATTTATATTAATTCCTCCAATCAAATAATGTATCAAATACATTATATCAATTATATCACATATAATTGAATTAATTTAATTATATCATGTATAATCAAAATCCCTCTTGTTAATTTGATCAGTCCAAACTAACCCAAAAACTGATTCTCAACTTGAATCCATTGAGCTACCAAGGGGACCTTATGGACTTATAGTTTGAAGCTCCAACGGTACATAAATAATTGACTAAATTCTTTAATCACAATATCCACCATCCGTTAACTGCCAGACACTTCACTAAATACCGATAGCTGCACTCTCCGTACTACAGATATATTCCTGTGTCCATTGGATATAACCAATCAACAGTATGATGACCCTTCACAAACCACTCGTAAGTACAGCTGGGCCAATTTATCATTTTGCTCCTGTAGTTACATCTAACTCCTTAAGTACCACTGATCCCTCTATTGAACAGTCGATCATAGTCCCACTATGACTAAACCCTTCTCGGGCTAAGAGAAGGTGTGGTGCCAAATTTTTTAAGCCTTAGAATCAGTCCTTAAAGGAGTAACTTATCTATTTCCCTTGCTTCGGGGAAGAAGTGAATTCTGTCTTGTGTAGCTGAGTTCCCAGCTCCCAATCAGACGAATCCCCAAAATGGTAGGCTTCTTGAGTCGGCAATTTGGCCACTCTCATCCATGCAAATCAAAGAACCACCATCATAGGCAGAAGTTCACAACTCACTCAAGATTTAGGTCATGTTACCTATGGTCATCCTAGTGAAATGAAAGTCTCTATTATGAACGTAGTTATATAACGAGACTAAACATTTCGTGGTTCAGTCTTATATAAACTCCTTTATATAGAGTATCCCCGTTCGCATGTCTAATACATTAATGATCAAGATTAGATCATTTGTAGCACTTTGCAACATTTATAACACCTACAAAGCAAGTCACATTTGTAGTGTCACCAGGATAAGGTATCCCTCCTTTATCCATAACCTACAGACCATTTAGGTTATCACTTAAAGCACGATCCACTTGTATGTCTCTACATACATGCTTAAGTTACAATGATAACTATGGATCTTAGTTTATTGGTTTGTGGTTAATACAACTAAAATATCTCATATTTCATAGACTAAAGTGAATAAAATATATCATATTATAAATAAAAAAATGTATGTTCATATAAGTGTTTACAAACTACAGGACTCTACGAGATTTAAGGCATCAACCCCAACATTATTACAACAATTTATAACATATATCAAATGCATGTAACATGCTTCCTATGGTAGGATTTTAAATGTACATGGCATACAATATGCAGAAATATGTTTCATTTAAATATAACATACATCACATGCATAAATATTTAGACAACATTGATATGGTTC
Organism: Benincasa hispida; assembly: GCF_009727055.1. Lineage (NCBI taxonomy): Eukaryota > Viridiplantae > Streptophyta > Magnoliopsida > Cucurbitales > Cucurbitaceae > Benincasa > Benincasa hispida. Next base: position 30,116,512 of record NC_052353.1, read on the forward strand.
AACTTTGGCATCCTAAGCAAACAATAATAACTAAATTATTACAAACTAGGTCAAAAACTGCTTCGAAATTATTTTGGACCGCATAAACCAACCCAAATCGAGCCCGAACCACCCGAACCAGACCTCCAAACCTTCAAAAGATCTGAACCAGTTCAAGAATGGTTGAAAACCAATCGAACTGGACCTTCTGCGCGAACCGGCTCACGAACACGTGCGTTGTTGGGCTAGGATGAGCAGCGTTGCACATCCTAGCATTACGAAGCCTCGAGCTACATATGAGCAGCATTGCAACGCTCTAGGGGTAGCGTTACAACACTGCCTGGTAGAAGGCACTCCTTTCAATTTCTATTGTTGACCTTGCTTGCTTCAATCCTCAAATTACAACCTAATTTCGACTCTATTAACTCCAAATAAATTACAAACTCTAGAGCACACATATAAGCTCATCAATCAAGAACCAATTACAAATTTAATTTAGGAATCAAAGAGAAATCTAATGCCAAAATTGATTGAAGCACCATATCAGTCTCCAAAAATGCAATCCAAGAAATTCACCCACCAAACTCAAATCAATGTTAATTGAGTGCTTAAATCACGATCTGATACCAATTGATAGGAAGTATAAGCATGCAATGGAAGCAATCAGAAACAATAAGCACTCTAACTACATTTAATTTTATTTCTAAAAGCATGTAAAACATATTTTTTAGAAGAGGGTTTCATGAAACACATACCTTTAAAGAATTCTTCCAAATCCAAGCTGCTCTTCAGAAATCTAAGCTTTAAAACTTTAGTGAACCACTAAGAGATCTTCTCTACTATTCTTAGCCTTGAATTTAAGTGGTGGAATTCAAGATTGAACTGAATTGTAAAGGAAAAAGGTGTGGGTTTGAGAGAATAAGAAGATTTCTATAGAAATTCTCAATTTCCAGCAATTTCTCACTCATGTTCAGCTACTTCTCTCTCAAGTCTAAGAAAATTTTAGACTTTTATGTAACATTTACATGTAAGAAATGAAGAAATTTAGTTAATGCCACATCAATTTGACTAACAAGTGGGCTATAATAAGAATGTTTAATTTTTTATTATTATTATTATTATTACTACTAATTTTTAATTTCAATTTTGAAAATGAATTTTATTTTTAATTAATTCAAAATTAATTAAATTCAAAAAATTCAAAATTAATTTCTCAAATTTAATTAAGATTAAAAATTAATTAAATAATAATTTAATATCAAATATTAAATTAAACACCTAATTTTGAAGATAAATCTTATTCATGTAATCAATATATAAATAAATATTTAAATAAATATTTAAATATTATAAACTCTCTAATTTCATTTAATTTCGATAAATTAAACGTTTAATTATGCCGAATATAATTATTCAAATCCTAATTACAATTTGACCACTTCAAATTGAAAACCCTAAATTCAATTTGAACATTTTAAATTGAAATCATTTCAATTCACTCAATTTACTAAAGGTGTTCATGTTTTACAAGTTAATAGAGGGACCTTATAGACCAACAGATCATGAGCTCCAACGATTTGAGATTAATTGGCTAAAACTCTTTAGACCAAATTAATCAATATTCGTTAACTACCGAGTCATACCACTATAGTTTGATAGTTACACTCTCCTCATTGTAGATATATTTGTGTCCACTTGATTTAACCATAATCAGTAAGTCGACCCTGCATAGGTTGTTCATAATAATGGCTAGGTCAAACGTTGTTTTACCCCAAAAATTACATCTTGCTCCTTAAATTCCATTGATCCTCTAATGAACAATTGGTTTGTGATCCAATTACTAAATTGAATTCCTCTCGAATCAATGAAAGGGTGGGGCCCCTTGTTCAATACCTGGATTCAATACTTAAGAGAACAACCTTCCTCCTATCCCTAAATTGGGAAGGCGTGAATTCCATCTTGCACTCTATATCCCCAGCAATCTACCCAGTCTTATCCTTGAAATGGGAGGCTTATTGAGTCGGTGGTGTTGAGCCAACCCTCACCTATGCAAATCTAAGGATAATCCTGAATAAACAGGAGTTCATAGTTAGCTTAGAATTAAGATCGAGTTACCTAGGTCATCTAAGCGAAATAGTTAGTCTTAAACAATAAACAACATTATGAAGTAAGAGTGACTTATTTCTAGGTCCGATATTATGCAAACTCATCGCATAGAACACCCCATTCTTCATGTCAATACATGAATGAATGAGGATCACTTCGTTTGTAGCACCTTATAATAAATTGTAACAACTACAGAGTGGGCCGCATCCGATAGTGTTACCAGAATAAGACACCCAACCTTATTCATATACTATACACCGTTTTGGCTATTTACTCGAACTTGATCCATCTTTATGTCTTCACATAAAGTTCAAGTATTTATATAATAGTCATGGATCTTAGTTTATTGGATATAATCTTTATAAGTGCAATTTACAAATTCAATAACAACTTTATTGAATAAATGTTTAATAACATTTTTATCTATAATAGAAAATGTTTAACTTTACAAACGGCAAGTTTTAGGACATACGACCCAACAATTTTATGAAGACCTTGGGAAAACAACGATTTCTTTATCTTCTTCATGAGTTGGATATTTGTGATCCTCATGCTCCAATTTGACCGGGTTATTAGGAGATATTCTCCTATTTACTTTCTATATAATTATTTTCCTTATTCAATTTCAGTTGTATTTTAGGTTTACCAAATATAGGTTGTATGTATTGAATGAAAAATGGAAGGAAATAGCTTTCCTAGAACAATACAGTACAATATACCTATCATGTCAAAATCACTATTGAGTCTTTAGAAAACCAAAAGTGAGTTTATACTACCTTTATATTACCTTCTACCTTCAAACAGAACATGAGAAAATTATTAGAAGGTAGGTAATTGAAATATCACAAAGGGACCCTAGGATAATTTGTTCAATCAACACACATTTCTCAATATAAAGATTTTTTAAAAAAGAACTTCACTGATGAGTTTGTCCAGTTGCTTCCAAGCACAACCACCAGGTTTATATGCTTCTTCGGCTTTACTCTTCAAATTCTTTACATTCTCTTTCATTTGCTTACCCTTTTCTCCGTCCATTAACTCTCTCACAAGCTTCTCCACTTCATTTCTTTTCACATTGTTATCAATTTCCATTCCAATCCCCCACTCACTGCAACAATAACGACAATTTGTTTGTTGCTCAGCAAAGAAAGGCCATGAAATCATTGGAACTCCAGCACATATACTTTCAAGAATGGAATTCCATCCACTATGTGTTAAAAACCCTCCAATTGAAGAATGGTTCAACACTTGTTCTTGGCAACACCAACTTGCTATCAAGCTTCTATCTTTGGTTTGTGTTACAAATTCTTGTGGCAAAATGGCTGAATCTCCTACAACTAAATCTGGCCTTGCAATCCACAAGAATGGCTTCCCACTATCAGCTAATCCCCAGGCAAACTCAATCAATTGTTCTGATGTCATCACTGTGATGCTACCAAAATTTACATAAACAACTGAGTTGGGTTCTTTTGAATTCAACCACTCAATGTATTCTGTTTCCTCAACCCAAAAATTCGAACCTATTGCTCTCAGTTTTTCATCATCTATTTGGTTAGCAAGCATGTGAAGTGGACCAATCGGGTAAAGAGAATGAAGGATAGAAGAAAGAGAATTCATAACATCTTGTTCGAGTGAATCATATGTATTTAATATAATTGTAGAAGCTTGTCGAGATCAGTTCATTTCTTGAATGACAAAATTGAGCATGATATCATCTGGATCTGTTGTTCTAAGAAAGGGAGGAAGGTCTTTCAAACGTATACTTTTTATTCCCTCAGTCCATTCAATTGTATTTTCCAAATATCCATCTGTTATTTGACTCTCATCTGTTAACCAAGAAAGAGGCCAAAAATTAATCACACAACTCCGATTAAATTACAAGTTTAATCTATAAACTTTCATAGCAAAAATTAAAATATTTTGATACCTTTGAGTCGTACCAAGCCTTGGTTGACGAGCACACTATATTTCAAGCAACCAAAGTAGCCACAAGCACTGGAAGTCCAAAACAAAGCGTATGGGATATTAAACTCATTGGCAGCCAACATAGAGAAAGACATAAGACCATCTCCAATAATGCAGCTAACTGGTGGGACATTACTAGAAGGAGAAGCAGCCATTGAGTTAAGTTGAGAAATAAGTTCACAGAAAGGAGCTAAGCAATTCTTGGAGGTGGATTGGCAAAGTGCAGGAATATCTTGAGTAGAATTTGCATCGGAGATCAGAAGGCCGTCGGGAATGGTTCGGAACGTAAAATCCAGCAAGCCATCGAGCGAGTCAGGGCCTCTCGACTTGAGCAATCGCTGATGATTGTACTCGGTGTTGACGAAAGTTATGTGGAAACCTTTGTGATACAGAAGCTTAGCCATCCTTACCATAGGGGTGATATGTCCTTGGACTGGATATGGGAGACATACAGCATGTGGTTTATTAGTTTTTGAGGTAAAACCCATCTTTGAACAACTTCCTTTTTCTTCTTTGTTTCTCTCTTTCCTGAAATGGGAACTTGCTCAGTTATGGAGAATTGGAAACTGATATAAAAACTTGGACATCTTATATATAGGCTGCAAAACCAAAACACATTGGATATTTGGTGTTTAGTTTTAGAAAATAATGCTTATAAAATGTTCTCTCAATATTTTCAAAATCAAGTAAGGATTTTGAAAACTTATTTGTGTTGTTGGAGTTTTATTAAAAATTCACATGTTTACTAAAGAAGATTAATGAAAATTTGCATGTATAACCATCTAACACAAAACAATCTAAAACTATTTGCAAATATAATACAATAATCTAAAACTATTTGCAAATATAACACAATAACTTTTATCTTCTATCAATACGTATCACTAATTGACATCTATCATTGAAAAACGACCTATCGATAAAAGAATCTATCATTAATTGACCTATCATTGATGAATCTTTAAGAGTGAGAAAGTTGATGTTTATTTATAATTTATTGACCTTAACTTTTAAAAGTTCATCAGTGATAGATGCCACTTTTAAAGGTTCATCAGTGATAGATGTCAATCATATTTAATATCGATAGTATAATAAATATTGTTTGCATTATTTGTTATTAGGCTTATTATTGATGTATAGTATGGAGAAACCAAAAATAAATGTATACTAATAGTTATTATTTATAATTTATCAACAGTCATTTACATGTTTCATAACTATTAGATACATTAATAACTATCAATAAACAAAAAATGGTATATTGACATTTAACTTTGAATTTCAATTTGTGATTATTAACGTGCTTATTTGTTATTAATTGTATATATAGATGATTATACCATATCAATAGAATTAAAAGGACCATATCAATTATATTTTACCTTTTTTTTCTTTCTTTTAAGGGTAATTGCAATTGATAGCATTTTATGAATAATAATCAAGTGTATAACATCATTTTAAAAAATTGCAAATATAGACAAGTCTATCAGCAATAGACTTCTATCATTGATAGACTCCTAAGTCTATCAGCGATCGTTGATAGACTCTTACGATAGGGTCTATCATTGATAGACTCCTACCAATAATATGGTCTATCACTGATAGACTATTAAATTTGGTCATATTTTCAATTTTTTTACATTATGTTATATTTGCTAATATTTTGAATCTAATATCTAGATTTACAACTGCCCTTCTTTTAATAGCTATTCTGCATGCTCATTTGATCTATCATCCTATATTATATCAAAAGATTAGAAAAATAGGAAGTAAATGCTAACTTAATATTAATAACAAAACAATTGATAGCCAAATAACAATAGATTATGGGTAATAGCAGTGTGTGTGTGTATATATATATATATATACTGATGATAGACATAAAATTAATCTACCAATTATTTAACTTATAAAAATAGTTGATAAGTGATTAACAACAATAAATAATAAACGTAGAATGGTCTATCAATGATAGAAAAAAAATTTATTTGTAAATAATAGGAGTCTAATTATGATAGGCTATTAAAATAGTCTACGGATAACTAAAAAATTCATTCACTAATAAATAATATAAATGATATATCAATGATAGACCTAAATTTTTAAAAATTATCATATTTGCAAATTATTTATTTTTGCAATATATTTGCATATACCAAAATGTATATTGCACTTCACATTACAATTCTCCAAAGATTAAAACATATGATAAAGAAATTGTGGGAAAACAAACACATTTTTTATCTACCAAATCAAATATAAAGACCTTTAATTTAAAAAAAAAACATTTTTTATATAACACAAATTTTTATGTTAGTTGAACTATCTTCTTTTCAGTACAAATTATCGAGCATTATTCTTTGAAAAAATTATTCCCATCTAGGGCATGCTGTTCTCTGAAATTGGTAGTCCCATTAAATGGGACATTCTGCTCTGAAAATGATTATTAATTCTTCCAAAAGTTTCATATTGTGCCTTTTTTTTTTTTTTTTTTTTTGTTCGACCCTTTTAAGTCTCAAAGGATTGGAATATCAAGAGTGGGAATTTGATACGTTCTAATTTCTTTTTTTTCATATAATATGTGAGAATATATATGATACTTCAAAAGGAATTATATTGGATACATATGTGTCTTATTTATTTATTATCTAAAATTGAATCATAATCGTTTTAAATTAAAATGATGTTATAAAGTTTTAAATGAATTTCTTTTATAGTACTTTGTTAAATAAGTTATTTAAAAACTAACTATTTAATCATCGTGCTTATTTAAATACTTTTTAACAAAAATAAAAAAATAAAAAATAAGGGCTAGTTTCTTTTTTTTTTTTTTTTAGAGATAAAAATTAGAGCTAGTTGCCAATTGTACAACCACAACCCAAGTAGCATCGAATATAACACAAAGACAATTTTCAGAAGTATAAAAAATTACTTTCAGTCCATAAAAAAAAGTCAAGAATACTCAATCATAATCTATAAGTGATAAACTTTTATAAAAATGGCAAGCAGAAGTATTGATAAAGTGGAAAATTCCAATATTCTCACATTTTCGAAAACATTGTTTGTAGGGACTCATTCACTGTGAAAAGACATAGATGCCCCTCTCCTTAAAAAGAGATGATCCCAAATTTAAAACTCCCACTTCTCTCTTTTTAACCCTTGAAATTAGATATATATGAAACAAAACATCACGAGTTATACACAATGTTGTAACAAGATGAACAGTAAATTATAAAACAAAAAGTAAAGATAGTTAAAGAGGCACAAAGATTGGTAACCCAATTCGGTGTAATATCACCTACATTTTGGGGTTTGTATGTTTGGAAAGCACTCAAAAAATGTTTTCTTTGTGTTAGGTTTTTGTTGGTTTTTGTATGTTAAATGAGTTCCTTGATGTCTATTTTATATTGAATTGTAGGAATGGAGCATTTGAGCGAAATTTGAAGAATTTGAAGACTAATTGAAGAAAATAACCTTAAGTATGGCAAAATAATCCTAAAACATGAAAAGAAGCTAAAACAAGTAGAAAACGATGTGCACGTGGTGCATCAACACTAGGTCAAAGCCTAAAAATTTGAGGGCTGCAAAGTAGTGTAGCTTTGCAACACTCAACAGTTTCATGCAGATCTTTTTTATTTCCACCATGTCATAGCGCTACCTTATAGCATTATGTCGCTAAGATGACTTGTACATTATAAATTCGTTTGTTTCATTAAGTTATGGTCTCGATTCTTTGGGATTTTGGAGGCTAGAAGGGAGAGAACAGATGTTACTTCCCCTTCTAGATTAGAGAACAAATGTTACTTCCCCTTCTAGATTTACCCCTTTCACCTAGAAGGAGATGTGAGGACATCAAATACCACCCTTTTGTGATACTTATAGTCCAACTCAACCTGTTTTACTTGACTTTTTTTCAAACACAACAAATAATAATATTTTATTCCATCACTAACTAAAATATTTTTACAATGAATTTTGATGAGACTCTGATCTAGTTTAACATCTATAACTTGACTGAAATAAAATTCTCAGACATCACCCCAAGTCCTAGGATACTGTAACTATGAAATGGCCAACCAACCCTGTGGCAAACATCAACCTCGAGCGGCAACCAAAACTGTCACACCCCCTCCTAGTTTAACCTTTAAAATCGAAAGGGGACATGATGGCAGCAGTTACAACTTAATTGCCAACACTTGCTGCCTAGTAAGCGAAACCTGCTTTCAATCTCAATATGCAAAAACAACTTGGTAGAAAATCAACTATGACGTATCCAACATAAAACTTAATTACAATTCCAAATAACAAACATATGTTCAACAAAAGCATAAGAATGATCATGGGTCCCAAAAGTAAGTTTTACAAGTCCCAGACTCCTCTCAAAATATGTGTATATCAAAACAAGCTTAACCTAAGCTTCTTCCTTCGATAACCGAGCTTTGAGTGACAAGCTGCAGTGGGTCCAACCGCGAGGAAATGACCGCTATCTAGGAAAAAGGAAAACATTAAAAACAATGAGTTGGTTGCCCAGTGAGGAACTCATAGAAATACAGTTCTTTTCAAGCCTTTCATATGCATTAATGTAAATAAATAAACATGATGGAAATAATCTCAAGCAACTTACATAGTATCATGCATTAATCATAGCGTCATAATCAATCATACTGTCAAACCTTAGTTGAGAATGAGCATTCATAGCTCAAGCTCCTAACATCTATTCAAGGCCGTGAGACCCATACTTCGGTCCCATTATAAAGACTGTAGCCAGGAGACCCATACTTCCACTTCTCATAAAGAACTACCTACGTGCACGTGGAGTATACTAAGTACCGTCAACACCTTAGGTACTTCCTTGAATACCTTCTATACCTTCGGTATCCGGTTTATTAGAAATGTAACTTTCATAGAAAATTTAGCATCATAAGGTTTAGGCATAGTACTTACCTAGCATTCGCCATAAGAGCATTATTACAATTCAACATGCATGCTTCACAACTATAAATATATAGTTTGCAATACTCTTTCGTTCAATCTCAACATGCGCTAGGATTAGTAAAACTCATTTAATAACTTAAAAAATCATGCTTAAGAAATGTCGTAAACCCTTTAAAACATAAGTATAAACTTTACTTGCTTGAAAAAACCATGAACCCTAGTATGAAATTCATTTGGAACGCATGTTCCTATATATATATATATATTTTGAAAATATTTAGTCACTCACAAATCTTTAGGCTTGATTTTCCTAAGCTTTGTAGGTCTTTCCAATAGACGTAGCTCCTACACATACAAGAATAAGAGTTTAGTTGCCACTTTAGTCACCCTTTTGAGACTACTCTTTTAACCAAGCTCATACTTAGCGAGAGGTTGTCTGTTGGCCCAAAATTTCCAGATTCAACTTCTAATGTCAATAACCTAAAAATTAGAACTCTTTTTAAGAAAGTTTCTTTTCCAAACATTTTCAGAATCTTGTTAACAATGTCATTTCAAAGTTTCAGCATAAAACTCTTTGTGGTTTAACTTGGGCCTTCAAATCTCTCCTAAAAGCCCTAAACCGCAACTCCCTGCTTGAGCAAAGATTCTATGTTTAATTTCCAAATAATGTAACTAGAACCCCATACCTTTTCTTGAAAAATTTCCCTCTACAAACTTACTTGAAAAGGTGTTAACAATAATACCTTAAAATTTTGGCTTGAAATTCCAAGTCGTTCGGTCTAGATTTATGATTCTTCGTTGAGTGCCCGAAAATGTCTGAAAATGAACCTTCGACACTTTCTTCCTTCTCCAGCCCTCTTTCCGGAAAGAACTCCCTTCTAAATATTCGATTCTAGAAACTAGACTCACAGAGCTTTCCAACGGTATCAAGTTCGTCTGGTTTTCTTGAAGAAATCATCCAAAACGAGCTCTTGAAGTTCTCTTTCTTTTTTATACTACCGTCAAGCCCTTTTTGTATGAAATCTCCTTAAGCCATCTCACACACTTGTGGAGATTAAGGGACGAGATTAAGCCTTCTGTCTAGATAACTAAAAGAGAGTTTAAAATTGAGCATTTTGATGGAAAACTCGATGGAGAATGGCCATTACTCGATGGAAAATTCAATGACTCTCTATTGAAAACTTGATGGGAAGGACTCGATACTCAATGGGATATTTGGTGCTGGATAACTCACTCAGTGCGTGCTCCTTACTCGATTGCTCGTACTCAACGCGTGATCCTTCCTCACTTACACTCAACCTCAAACTTTCCTCGATCACTTATACTCAACGCTCGATCCTTCCTCGATCACTTATACTCAATGCTCGACAACACTAACTCAATGCCTATCTTATGCTCACTCGATGCCCAATCATCCCTCATCACGATCAACACTTAGCCAGAAATTCTCTTTGTAAGGCTAGAGTAATAAGTATGCAAGAGCTATGTTGCCATACTTAAATATTTTCCTTCTTCAAATTTATCCTCTACCTCAAAACGCACAAATCCAATCTAACTTAAATATTTAACCCCATCACTTTACTTAACTCAAACAATAAACATAATTAAAAAGAGAAAATAAGGTGTGAGTTTTACAAAAACTCCTTCGCTACTTGGGGAAAGGGGGACAAAACATTTGAAAATCATGAGTTGGGGAGCCTAGTGAATGGCATGTTTTTATACACAACATAAGGTTTACTTTTTGTAAAATATTTTAATAAAACTTGGAAAAACATTTTTAAAACACGTAAATTATATAGAACATCAACGTAGTTGTAACCATAGCAAACTTTACACAGTAAACCTGATATTTATAAATCATAAAAATGTAGCATGACCATAATTGTTAAACATTTCCATTATGAAATATCCATAAATTGATGAAATGAAAAATAGTAGTACCAGGTGCATAATAGATCGATATGAACATCATGAAATGTCCCGTAACAAAACTTGTTGTTGCTGATGGTCAATCACTCGGAGAAATTTCTCGACCAACCTAAACTAACCGGAATGCAGCGTTGGAAGGCAAAGACTAGTGTTTAGCATATAGCTAAGAGAAGACAGGGTTGTCTTTGTTACAATTATTTGTAGCCCTTGTCCTGACTTTTTTGAAAGCATAGTGAGGATTGACAGAGAGGAAGTTTTTCTTTTAATGAAAGTGACCTTTCAAAGAGAATGCGATAAGGTTCTTCTTAAAGGAATGGCTCACTCTCTCTCATGCTCTAGGAAATTAACATTAAGGGGAAGAGTAGCCATACTGGATATATCCAGTTCGTATTTGAGTTAAGAAGCAAGCTTCGTTGGAACAGTTAGATAATCAAAGCACCTAGTCTTCTGTTCCATACTATTATGTAACTAGTAAAGTCATCCTGATAGTTCTTCTTCCCAGCTCTTGATTGAACCCTGAGGTCCTCGAGAGCTTGATATTAGAGCGGCCAGTATGACGATCAATTGAGAGGGACTAAGTTCGAATCAAACCTTAGTTATGTAAGGAACATTCAACGTCGAAATAACATTACCCAAAAGTTGAGATATTGTCAAATCTTCAACATTCAGCATTGAAAATTCTCATACGTGCATGCAAACTGACTCCAAAAGCTAAGTACCCCAACATATGGTCCAATGCCTATTTTGTGCTATGGTGGGTCCCAAGAGCCTATATGTATATTAGATTTCCAGGATATCTTCATCTCCTTGAGTTTTGGGATTCATTTTCAAGATAAAAAGTATAATAATTGAAAACCATAAGTATTGAAATCATATACATTTCAGTAGTTTAAAATTTATTTTCCATAAACCACACAGAGAAACATACTTTTTCAAATATTAACCCTTAATAAATTATGCTAGCCTATAAATCTTGCTAAAAAATAGTATAGTTTTAATAAATAAACTCATGGTACTCATATGTTACATACTAGAGTTTCATATATCAAAATCGAATACTGGATAATAAGCCACCCACTATTAACTAGCTTTTCTCCGGAAAAAGTTTCTTGGATTGTTGATTATCCTAAAATTTAATTGATAATTTTCTAATTATTCTTCAAACAAACCTAAGTTAAAATATCCTAAAATTACCCTCCAAGTATGTCCAATTTTACTTTAATTTCCCAATAACTTTGATTTTGTCAAATTTAGTGTTTACTTATAATTTGGTTCCTTAACAAATTCCAAGTTAACTTAAGATTCCAAATTAGTCCAATTCTAGATTTAAATGCGTTAAAAATGCCAATTACACTTAGTGTCCGTTTGGATTGTCTTGAGAAAAAAGTGTTTTTTTCAAAAAACTATTTAAAATATATTTGAAAAACTATTTTAAGTGATTGTCAAATACTCCAATATTTTTTCAAAATGACTTATTTTTTAAATTAAACACTTGAAAATTTATTCCGAATACACCCTTAATTTTTCCTGAATCCTAATTTCATCCAATTTTAGGATTTCACCCTACGCTTAGATCCTTTAATTACCTTAAAATCAACTTAAGATTCCAAATTAATTCAATCCCAAGGTCAAAGTATCTTATTGATATCCATTAGGTCTTAATTAAAGCTGAAAAATATCTTTATTAACCTTATTTTTTTTTTCCAAATTTATCTATTTTTTCCTATTAACCCTAATTAGTGTTTACTTAACAAAATAATCCCTTAATCAACTTCAAAATTAACTTAGATCCCAAAATTCTCTAATTTTAGGCTTAAAATATCATAATAATACCGGTTGGACCTGTAATCATCCTTCAGAACACCTTAATTAATCTAAAATTGAACTTTTTCTGCTTTTAATGACGGATAATAGATGTCAGAATTCATCTTCAACCTCCAGCTCAACCCATTTCGCCCTCTGCTTTTCCGGAGTGTATTTCAGACCACGATTCGTCGATTTCAAGCCAATAAAAACGCAATTAACCTATATAAACCTTTTACCCATTTCTATAATTAACTAAATTCCAAATTTGAACGTCCAAATTACCCGAGATCTCAAGGAATCGACCAAATACTCCTCAGAAACCCTGTTTCCCGGTGAGGAGTTCAGAACTCAACATTAGAAAATCCGGCAATTAAAAGCAAAATTAATTCTATAAAACGTTAGAGGAACATTTAAGTCTTCCTTGCCTTTAAATTGAGAGCTTCGAATTTACCTACCAGAAGGAGATTGATCGAGAAATTGGAGTTTAATTGAGGAAAACAGTGGCTGATCGGAAAGTTTGTAGAAAACGGAGGGGTTCAGTTTAAGGCAAATTGGTAGCTTGATCTTGCCTTTATCTTCATCCTCTCTAACATTTTGCTGAAGGGAAATTTCGAATTGCCCAAGTGACTCCCTCCACCAACTCGTTTTCCTATATTTAAAGACACAGCCGACAGCCACTGACTTCCATCAGCTCCTTCTTGTTTTGCCAGCAGCTGCTTATTATGATCTTGCTTAATTCTTCCTCTACGTGGACTTTGCAAATTAATTTCCTATCCAACCATCCATGAGGCGTCTTAACAAGCTTTATTACAATTCTTTGATTTAATCTCAATCCATCCCCAGCCTTTTCAGTCTCGGATCCATGTTCACCTCCATAAAATTTCCCTCTTTCCCCTTTCCTTTACTCCACTAATTTACTCCAATTTAATACATAATTTAACCCAAAAGTCCTTCAATTTCCCATTTTTCCTCTCTCTCGGGTCCTACCAATTCCTCTCTTGTTTTCCTCTTCTCAATTCCAACGTAAGTGAAGCCTAATAAGCCCAAAACATCTCAAATTTACCCTTGGAACGCGAGAATTTCCAAAAATTCACCTTGAACAAAAAGGTTGACTTTTCAGTTTGACTTTGACCTTTGACCGTTTTATTGTTGACTTTGACTTTGACTTCATATCGAGCATTCCTACTTCACCCACCATGTCCTCCAATAAGATTAAATAGGTTTATTACCCTCAAATTAATTATCAAAACCCAATATTCTCTCCTTTAATGATGACATCGGTTAAATCCCTTTTTATCCCAAGTGTAATTTTAACAAAAAAATTCCAAATTAAACTTAGTCTCAAGTCTCCGAGTTTAAACTCAACTTATATAAACTTCTAAATAGTTTCAAGAAAAAAGAAGTAAAAGAGAAAAAGGCTTACATCACAGCATGAATTTAGAGGATCTTTAGAACGAAAGACCTTAGAGATGATTGATCACTAGATAACACTTTCTCTACTCTTCTTGTCTTCAATTTTTCTCTCTAGTTTTGGTATTATAAATTTGGTTATGTTTATAGAACCCATCATTGGTTGATTTTCTTATTATTCTATGGATACATTGATTTCTTTATTTCAATTACCATCAATTAGTTTATAATATCACCGTTCTTGTCGTTTTTAATTGTTTGAACAACAATTGAATGATTTCATAATTTATAATTTTGTTGTAACAATGCATGCTGAACTAACATTTGATTATACTAGCTTAATAGGAGAACGATGGACTTTGTTGATAAAGAGTTTTAAGGCTTTGCTTAATTGACTAGTTTTAAGAGATTAGGAAAAGAAAAGTTTAACTTCGAAAGGAGAAATACGATAAAAGACTTCTTGGTCTAGGTATTGCGTTAATTGGTTCCAGAATTATAGGACTGAGCTTAGTATATCCATTGATGAAATATATACCCTAGGACGTTTCTTTGTTGAATTCTCCATATTTGATCATTTTATTAGCTTTCTTAGGATTAGATTATTGGGATTTGTGCCCTAAACCCTCGTAGTTAATTAGTTATATAATATACTATTTGATTATTTTATTAAATATGCAATAATGAATTATCCATTACAATAAAAAGTCAAGGTTATTATATGTAAGCTTGAACAGTATGCAGTTGACATACAAGTGAATCATGTTCAAGTAATAGCCTTGAAATTGTTGGGATCTATGCCCTAAAACCTTGTAGTTATTTATTTGACATAATACTTGATTATTCTAAATATGCAATAATTAATTATCCATTAAAATAAAAATCCAAGGTTATTTCATGAGACTTGAATAGTTTGTACTGGACATATAGGTGGATAATAATCTAAAAGATCTGTAGTATATGGATTAAGGCTAGGTGTCTTATCTTGATGTCATTATGGATACGACCATTGTAAGTGTTACAAATATTGTAAGTTTTACAAACGATGTGATCCAAATCATTCATGTGGAGACACGCGAATGAGGTATCCTATACAATGAGTTTGCATAAGAACAGACTATGAAATATTTAATCTCACTTTGCAACGCCGTTGCTTGAAAAGACTAATATTTCATATGGTAACCATGTAGCTTGATCTCAATTCTGACTGAGTTATTGACCCTTGACCATGAGGGTTGTCCTTTGATTTGTATGGGTGAGAGTAGCCCAAGTTGCTGACTCAATATGCACACCATTTCTTAAGACATATCCGAGTAAGGAGTTAGGAACATAGCTACAGAAGATGGAATTCTCTCATTCCCGCCTTTAGGGTAAGTACATGAGTAGTTCTCTTAATTGTTGATTTTGGGTCTTGAATAAAGGGTATGCTCTCTCACTGGCCCGAGAGGGACTTGGTTTATAGTAGGATTATAAATAGGTTGTTCATTAGAGGGATCAGTGGTACTTAATATAACAAGGATAAAATTATAATTTGACCCAATTGCAATTACAAAAAACTCGTGAAGGATTGACTTACTTGTAATCGTTAAATCCATGAACATCAAATATTCTAAAGTTCGAAAAGCGCAGTTGTGGGTCTTTAGTGGAGTAATTCACAGTTAATGAATGTTGATTAATGTAATTAAAGAGTTTAATTAATTAATCTTGGATCATTAGAGCTTCTAATTTAGAGATCCATTAGGTCCATTGCTAGCTCACAAGGGGTAAATAAGAACCAATAGTTTTGGAAGAATTTGAATTGTTCAAATTATTCAAGGGAATAACATGAATAGTATATGATACAATTCATATAATTTATATAGTTACATTATAATATAAAGTTAATTTTGAATAAGTATTAGATTAAACATATAATAAAAGAAAATTTAAAATATTTAAATATGATTAAATATTAAAATAGTATGAATTAGATTCATATTAATGTTGGGTTTTATGCCCTAAAACTTGTAGATAGTAAATATAAATAATTAACTGTCATCAATAAAGAGTTATCGATATTATTTCAACAAGTGTTATTGATTGTGTTGTATTCTTTCTATCTTAATAACCCTAAATCCAATAAACTAACATACTAGGTGAACACATCCAAAAAGTGTGTTTTTGGGCTTAGAATTTAGTTCGTTTTATGCTTAATTTGAGATATTTGATGCTTTTATTGTTTGATTATAGGAAATCGAGTAATTGGATGAGAACAAGCAATTTTGAAAGATTAATGACCAAAATACCCCCTTGATCACTAGAGAAAAAGGAAAGAAAATTTGGAAATCGGAGGTAGGGCAATGTTAAACAAACATTGCAACGCTGCCCCGTGACATTGAAAGTATCAGCTTGTAAAAATACAAGCTATTGTAGCCTTTTACTTAGAATTATGAGGGCTAATAAGAAGAATATGTGCCAATAATATCAAGAATTCATATGGAAAAGTGAGCTTGCGTCGACCAACACTAAAAATCCTCACCAACCTTATATCATGCGTTATTTCGCACCAAAGTGTCTATTTTTGCAGATATTATAGGAATTGATCACATGCGTCGGTCCCAAACCGCATGCATTGATCGTCATAAACACTAGTTCGTCGCATGGAATGCTGCATCCACAGAGTGATAATCGTGATAGAAGACTGATCGCAAGATAGATGGAATGCGTTGACATTTTAGGAGAAACAAGCATGAATGCATACCTTGGGAGTATCAAGAAGATAAGATGATGTTGATATTTCCCATACTGCAACAGGGATAGTAGCCAGTCAGAATGGGGGATCAGAGTTGTTTGCATTTGAGCTAAATAAATAGAGCCTTGGATCTTCACTTCAAACGATCCGAGCTTCTACCCCAAGGCAGATCCTTATGATCACAGATGAGAGCATGGGCAAGATTTCCTTTGAGGATTTTTCACCTCCACAGCCCATTCCGAGTGACAACCGAAGTTACGTTGTAGATAGAGCTCGAAAAAGAGTTCTCCACCATCCATCCATGGCACCATCGACAGCCTTGATGCATTTCGGATGAAAAGCAAGAGATTGTTTTCATCTAGCCTTCCATTTCTCCTCTTACCTCTGTATTGTATTACATTTTGGCTTAAGACATTAATACATTTTGTAATCAATGCATCTCTTAGTTCCTTCAGCTCCATCTTCTTCATCTTCTTCTTCTTTATCATCATTTACATTCATCGCTTGGTTATCAAAGATAGTCGCATACTCAATCGTGTAACCTAGAGATAGAACGCATGTAGCAACCCACTGTGAGGTGTGCATTGCACGAATATAGTGAGTTAATCCTCTTCGCTTGGTGTGAGGCTATAGCAATGCTTGTCTATGAGATGTCGCAATGCTTGTATATGAGCTGATTAGCCATAACTAACTACCTGAGAAGGTGAGTAGTGGAACACACTAAAGCAAAGTAAACCTTGTTCCTAGAGATAGGCACGATCTTATGCTCGATGTAACCATGCATTATAGAGATATAGGTATGTACCTGGCCACCGAGAGGTGTGAGATGCGTTAGTGTGGGGAGCTGGGATTACTCGAGCGACCTAACATAATGAACATTATTATTCATTAGCAATTGTTGCATCTTTACCAATTCTCATAGTTAAACTTCCATTGCTCGATCTGTTTAGTTAGGAGTAGGAGTAGTGCATAGTCCTTTAACTTCTGTCTAACTTTTATTCATCGCCTCAAACGCGTCACTTCAAAAACATTATTGAGTTACAAGTCCCTGTGTTCGACCTCGGATTATCTCGAGAAACTTGCATTCTCCTTATACTCGGTGAGAAAGCAAGAAAACTTGTGATAGGAACACATGGTCATCGTATACGTGATTAACGCATATTACATATTTTCCAGTCCAACGCATGGCCATCGATGCATGGAGATTAACGCATAACATAAGACAAACATATTTTCCTCTCTCTTTTTCTGACCAACAAGGGCAGAGAGCTCATGGAAATAGGGCAGCGTCACAATGCTGGACGCTACGATTAGTAATGCTGAAATTACATGAGTGTTGCAACGCTGCAACTGCTGTCTACATAAGCAGTTTTTGGCTAATTTGATTCTGGGAGGCACTTTTAGGGCTATTTTGAGAGCGTAAAGCAGTATTTCGGTGAGGCTTCCCTAAGGAGTGTAATTCTGGAAGAGGCGACATCTCGGAGCTTTAAAGGATAAAAGATTTGAAGAGTTTGGCTTGCAATTCCAGATTCGAGGACAAGAGTCAAGAACACGGCTTGTAGTTTCTTCCCTCTTTTATGTTCAATCCTTTGTGTTTGGAAACCTCATGAATGCTCTATGTTTGTGTTGTACCTATGAGTGACTGATTTGTGTTTCTAGGGTGTTGATTTAGTTTTATGGATTGTGAAAATTGATTTGGTTATTTCTTGGATTGAATTTATGCATAATTATTTTAGCAAGTTTGTTCTTAATGCTTTTGATTAATCGATCATTAATTGAATGTTCTTTAGTTAATGTCTGTCTCGAGAGAGAAGGTGTTGAGTTGGATCTAGCATGTTAAACTATTAATCGATCATGCATGAGAGTGATAGAAGATTAATAGAGATTGTTGACAGAGGAATTTAATGTTCTGGCTAGTCAAGCGATAGAAGAGAATCGGGTCGATGGTTAATCATTAGAAAGGGTTGAGCTCGAGAGAGGATACCTGGATAAAAGCCTCTTAGATATATAATTTTCATGAATCAATCTAATGTCAAAATAATTAATTTGGTTAATTCGTTTATTGAAATCGTAATCTAAAATGTGTCTTTGTCTAGTTTCACCCTAGTTTTATCTTTTCTTACTTTTTAGGATTAGATTAGTTAGATTCTCATCACTGTTCGGTCCCCTAAATAAGATTAGAAGAATCTCCAAATAGTTAAAAGAGTCAAACCAATTCCTCGGATGATACTCGGTCTCTTGACCGTTTTACTATATTATAATTTGACGTGTGCACTTGCGCTACTATCACTAGGCTACCTTATGGGTCTATAGTATAGGGATAAGACTGGGTACCTTATCCTTGTGACACTATGGATACAGCCCACTTTGTATTTGATACGAATACATTGATCCAATGCGTTCATGTAGCCTACATTAATTCCTGTTGAGCTATCAAGGGTACCTCAGGGTTTAGTGTTTGGACCTATAGCTTGAAGCTCCAACGGTACATGAATAATTAATTAAACTCTTTAATAAATTATTCACCATCTGTTAACTGTCGGACACTCCACTAAAGACCGATAGGTGCACTCTTCGCACTACAGATATATTTTTGTGTCCATTGGATATAACCAATCAACAGTACGATGATCCTTCACAAATTTCTTGTAAGTATATCTAACTCTTAAGAACCACAACATCTAACTTCATGCTTCTCGGCTAAAATTACTGTTTTGTCCCTATAGTGTGGTGACGGGAAATTAGACGTCAAATACTCAACAACTAAGATCCTTTGGATGCAATATGCGATACATGTTCTTAAGGTATGCGTCGATGGTTATGCGTTGGAATGATTATGTGTTAACAAATGTATGCGATGACCATGTGTCCTGTCACAAGTTTTCTTGTGCTCACGCCATATATAACACGAACGCAAGTTTCTCGGGTGATCCGAGATCGAACACAAGGACTTGTAGCTGACTGAATGCGGTAATATGCATGCGGCGGTTAAATAAAAGAATGATGGAGGGGTTTCTAACTTAACACTACTCCTACTCCTAGCTAACAGACAACGCAATGAGAATATGCATGAGAGGTAGAGGCCCGACAACTCTTGACATGAAATAAATGAATGGGAAAATAGATAAAATGTGGAGATGATTTCATTGCAACCCTTAAGAGTGACTGCAAGGGAAATCTTAGTCAACGTAAGCCATGCGATCATGTAACACACATACAATAGTAAACCACCTCTCGGTGCGAATCCTACAGCTTCTAACAAAAGGGCAATCTTAGTCAACGCAAGCCATGCGATCATGTAACACACATACAACAGTAAACCACCTTTCGGTGCGAATGCTACGGCTTCTAATGCTAGAACGCATGTGATATATGCGATAAGTCTATAGGACCTATACATAAGTCTCTATTCTTATTTATGTGATGACAAAGTGACACTGATAACGGGCAGAAATGCACATTATCATAGTGCTAAATCCTTAAACAATGTTGGATTGCATTGATGAAATATGTTAAATTGCATCCATTAAGCATAAATTCTATAATATTGCGGTCGCATGCGTCCAATGCATTAGAGCAGTTGATCTTTATATTTTGTGCAGAATAATGCGTTAATGCAATGCAAAGAATACTATCATAGGAATACATTGGTCGAGCGCAACTTCACCGCAAGACTTTGTATTGATCATGCTCGCAATCATTCACCCAAGAAGAATCACCGTAACATGGTGGGCGCATCTGGACGAAAGGACAATTAAGATTGATGGGACAAAAAGCTAACGGCAGTCGGATCCAAATTAAGTTGACAGCCGATAATGGTCAAAGTACTTCCAACCTTTATCGGTGACAATTATCCGCATCAGTCAGGAATTAAAGTTGTCCCATCTGTACAACCAGGAGAGAGAAGCCGCCTTTCACCTTTGATGCCCTATAAATACCAAGTGCATTCTTCAGAGAAGGGGTTAAGCAGTCGATTACTTCACATCACTTTACAAGTTCACACCTCTATTCATAGTTTTCTTTTCCGTTTTATGGTAGAGCTAGAGAAGAGTGGTGATGCCAGAGATTGTCCAAGGCGGCTCAAGAGAGAACCTTGAGGCGTAAGAGCAGAGAGCGGGTTGACTCTCGCGAATGCGAGAATATCTTTAGAGCACGAGTAAAACAGTGTAACGCCTGGTGGTAAGAAATTGCTCCATGCTCTTTACTATACTTGCATTGTTATTCTATACTTCATATTATATCTATTCAATGGAAGTTCTATTTCTACATCTGCTCACTCTCTTAATACGCATGAGTAGCTAAACTAGTTGAATGGGTTGAGAGGAACTAAGCTAATATGATCTAGGAAGTTCATTGCTTGCGATTGTCTTGTTTATGTTGTGCAAATTATCCCTTTAAAGTTACTCGAGAGAGAATCTAAAGAAAGAACCTAATGACTCGAGAGAGCTAGGTTAGAATTTGATCTCAAAAGAGCAAGATTAGACTTGCATAAACAAGAGATAGGGACTTAAAGATAAGCTCTGTTTGTCAACTTGCATCGCTTGCATCCTAGGGATAGGATTGATATTATGTGGTCGCATATTTATGTGAATGTCATGTTGTCATCGCATAAATAGAGATAGAGGTTTTTGTGTAAACCCTGTAGACTTATCGCATATTTATCGCATGGGTTCTAGCCTTAGAAGCCGTGACATTCACACCGAGAGGTGGTTTACTATTGTATGCATGTTGCACGATCGCAAAGCATGAACATATCCTAGGAAGTGTTAGCCGAAACCCTTCTTAACCCGTTCACCACATATTCATCGTATTTCCCGTTTACCAACTCTTTTCAAACTATGCCATATTTATTATTATTTTCGTCAACGCAACAACCACCTAACACTTGTTTATTTCATTGGTTACCGCAAGTTTTCATAAAAAATCTCCAACGCAACTATTTTCACAAGTCCCCGTGTTTAACCCTAGACATACCAGGAAACTCAGAGGAATTTACACTTGGATTCCGCTGGAGAAACTTGAGTGCACAACACTATCCATCAACACATATCATCCATATTTTCCATACCTCATAAATCTAAGCATCAGACATACACACAAATAAGGCGACCACATAATATCATACCTATTCCTAGGGTGCATGCGATGCAGGTTAGCAAACGGAGCTTACCTCTAAATTCTCCATTCTTATCTATGCATTCCAATCCGCTCTCTCGAGTCTTAGATTTAGGTTTTAGACTACTCTCCCAAGTATGCCTAAATGATGAATGATGCGCTCATAGGACAAGATAACCACATGAACTTGGCTGACCTATGATTATTCCTATCTCTAGTGAATAATGCAATACAGTATAAGAAAAGAAAGGAAAATGAAATGATCGGTTGGAAGCAAAGACTTGCTTTTAGCGGATGTGCGTCAAGGCTGTCGATGGTGCCCTGGATGGGCGTAGAGCTGACTCTCTCGAGATCTAGCTCCGATTGAAGGCTCTGGTTGTCACTCGGAATAGATGAAGGAGGTGAAGAACTCTCAAGCGTATTCTCATGCATGTTGTTTGGATCACAAGGATCCGCCCTAGGCGAACCTCAAGCGAAAACCTTGGATGATTTGAATTTCTGCTCATTGGCTTCTTTATATAGAGCCTGAATTGCTGACAGCATTAATGGATTGTTCTGATTTTGACATTCGGCGTGTTAGTCCTTTCTGAACCTTTGCCGCTAACGGCGTGATAGGTGAAATGTCAACATCATCTTTTTATTTTTCTCGAGGTAGATGCGTTGATGCGTTTATTCCACTAACCTTTCGTTGATCCCATTAGTATGCGTTATCGCATAGCCGCAATCATTCAGTGCCCCATTCGCTTAATACTGTAACTCTACACGATGACCGCAATCGCTTGACGAGCGCAACTCCCATGTGATGGACGTATACAGCTGATTACCACAACATCCATGTGTTGATCGACGCGTTAGCCTTTGTGATGGAGAGTTTTCTCCACATGCGGTTGTCTAAGCGATAGTCCGATTTCTGCGTTTGCGTCGACCTCCTACGTTAGCTACAAAAATAGAACATTGAACACATAATATCACATAATAATGGGTTAGCCGAGATTCATCATGTTGAATGATGCAAGCTCACTTTTCTCATGGATTCCTAACACAATTGCTGCATATTCTACTTAACAACCTTCATAATTCTAAGTAAAAGGCCTAAGATGACATGCATTTCTACATGTCATCATAGTGACATCTAACTCCTTAAGTACCACTTATCCCTCTAATGAACAATAAATAATAGTCCAACTATGACCAAACCTCTCTAAGGCCAAGAGAAGGTGTGCCATCACATTGTTCAAGCTCCAAAATCAGCTCTTAAGGGAGTAATTTATCTACTTGCCTCGATATTGAGGAAGGAGTGAATTTCTTCTTGTGTAGTTGTGTTCCCAACTCCCCAATCAAATGAATCTAAAAAATGGTAGACTTACTAGGTTGGTGATCTGGCCACTCTCACCCATATAAATCAAAGGATCGCCCTCATAGGTAGGAGTTCACAACTCACTCAGGTTTCAGGTCATGTTATCTATGGTCATACTGGTGAAATGTATGTTTCTATTATGAAAGACGTTATATAATGAGACTAAACATTTCTTGGTTCGGTCTTATACAAACTCCTTTGTATAGAATATCCCCTTCACATGTCTCCATATGAATGATCAGGTTCAGGTCATTTATATCACTTTAGAAAGTACACAAATCAATAAACTAGGGCATAAACCACAAAGTACAAATCTCCCACTTGCCCTAGTCTAAATGTGGCCTGCCTCAAAGACCCATACTCTGTAGGTGACCCTCAAACACCTTAATTGTTAGGGTGTTTGTAAATGGATCAGCAACATTGTGCTCTGAAGCTATCTGCGTGACGATCACGTCCCCTTAATGCACGATCTCACGAATGAGATGATATCTTCACTCTATGTGTTTTCCACACTTATGACTCATAGGCTCTCGGGAATCACCACTATTATCATAATAAAGTGTAATGGGCTTTGATATGTTTGGAACGAATTCATGATCAGTCAAAAATTTCCTGAGTTAAATAACTTCCTTAGCAAATTCACAAGCCGCTACATACTCAGCCTCCATAGTGGAGTTAGCAATGCACTCTTGCTTGGTGCTCCTCTAAACTACTGCTCCTCCATTAAGAATGACCACTGAACTTGATGTGGATTTCCTAAAATCCTTATTAATCTGAAAACTAGAGTCTATGTATCCTGTAAGGATCAAATCCTTTGAACCATACACAAGCATATAGTCTATCGTTTTCCATAGATACTTGAGGATATTCTTAATGGTGGTCTATTGATCATATCTTGGATTATACTGATATCTATTGACTATCCCCACCGCATAGAAGATGTCAAGTCTAGTACATAACATCGCATACATCAGGCTGCCAACAACCGATGCATAGGGGATCCGTCTCATTTCCTCAACTTCTTGAGGTGTCTTAGTACACTGCTCTTTAGACAATATCACTCCATGCCTAAAAGATAGTAAGCCTCTCTTGGAGTTTCGCATCGAATACTTGACAAGAATTTTGTCAATATACGATGCTTGAGACAGAGCCAACGTCTTGTTCTTTCAATCTCTAAAGATCTGAATTCCTAGAACAAATTGGGCTCCGAAATCTTTCATCTAGAATTGGGTCGCTAACCAGTTTTTAACTTCAGTCAGTAGACCTACATCATTCCCAGTGAGTAGGATATCGTCTATGTATAACACTAGAAAAGCTACTAAACTGTTGATGATTCTCTTGTATACACAAGGCTCATCAAAATTTTGATCAAAGCTATAAGATTTGATCGACCACCTTATGTTCTAAGATCGAGAAGCTTGCTTCAGTCCATAAATGGACCGATTAAGCTTATAAACCTTTTGCTCTTCATCTTGGATTATGAATCCCTCAGATTACTATATATATATATGGTCTCTTTCAGATTGCCATTCAAAAATACAGTCTTGACGTTCATCTGCCAAATCTCACAGTCATAATATGAGACAATGGATAGGAGGATCAGAATAAACTTTAACATGGCAACATGTGAGAAAGTCTCCTCATAGTCGACTCCCTTAACCTGGGTATAACCCTTTTCCATTAGTCTAGCCTTAAAGATTTGCACCTTCCCATCATCACATCGTTTTCTCTTATAGATCCATTTACAAATTATAGGTTTAACCTCACCAGGTAGATTTACAAGATCCCAAACCGAATTGAAATGCATCGACTCCATTTCGAGATCCATTGCTTTGATCCACTCATCTTTGTCAACATCCTTTATTACCTTCTTATAAGACAATAGATCCTTAACATCTCCTTCGGCTACCAAACTAGAATTTTCATTAAACCTATATAACGGACAGATGGATTTGCAACTCTTCTACTGTATCGAGCTTCCCTCAACATTGGAGGTCGATTTGACCTACTAGATGATCCACTTCAACAACTCTTGTTGAGGTGTTGGGTTTTTTTAACAACTCTTGTTGAAGGTTTCGTAGTTTCTTTGGAAAGTTCATTCAAGACAGCTTTCCTGCAAGGCTTGTGCTACCTTATATGGTCTTCTTCAAGAAAAGTAACGTTTTTTTTTTATATATAAACACTTTGTTTTCTTTAGGGTCGAAGAAGAAACCATTTCTCATTCATTTGGGGTAGCCTATAAATAGGCACAATTTTGAATGAGATTCCAATTTCTTAAGATTTTCCTCAAGCACATGTGCTGGGCAACTCCAGATTTTGAAATGACGTAAAATAACTTATCAACCATTCCAGAACTCCAAAGATGTTTTGGTAACACTTTTCGATGCAATGCAATCCAAAATATATGCTGCAGTCTTTACTGCATAACTAAAAAACGAGTCAGGTAAGGAAACATAACTCATCATAGACTGAACCGTGTCCAACAGGGTTCGATTTCTTCTTTCTGCCACACCATTCTGCTGAGGTGTACCAGGTGCTGAGAGGTGGGATACAATCCTATGTTATATCAAATAATTATGGAATGTTAGATCTAAAAACTCTCCACCCCGATCAGATCAAAATATCTTAATAGTTCTATTTAATACATTTTCAAATCCAACCTTGAATTATTTTTTTCAAAAGATTCAGACTTATATTGCATTAAATAAACATACCCATATCTTGAATAATCATCAGTAAAGGTGATAAAATATTCAAAACCTCCCCTTGCTTTAACATTTATCGGACCACAGAGGTCTGAATGTACCAGCTCTAGTGGTTCTTTGGCCCTGTGACCCTTTCCAGTAAAGGGTTTTTTATCATTTTGCTTTCAAGGCATGACTCACACACATGTAAAGAATTTTTTTCTAACTCGCTTAGAAGTCCATCCTATTGAGATTGATGTGTCCAAACCTCAAGTGCCAAAGTTGGGCCTTTTCTTTAGGAGAAATTTTAAACCTTTTATATTGAGCTACCACAGTTTTAAACATTCCAATGTTGTGAATGACTTTAGTTGCTAACGGTCTTAACACATAAAGGTTATTTTCAAGTTTCATAGAACAAATATCAACACAATTTTTGGAAATAAATACTTCATTTATATGAAAGTTGATATAATAAGATTGTTCAAGACACTTTACAAAAATTAGGTTCCTTTCTAAATAAAGAACTACATACACATTTTCTAGATGAATTTATTCTGTAAAGTTAACTGAAGACCTCCCATTGCTACAACCGCGACGACGTGTTCAGTTCCAACCCACATCGTCATCTCACAAGCATCAAGTTGTCGCCAGGAACTAATTCTCTGAAATGAAGAATAAACATGGTTAGTGGCGCCAGAATCTATAATCCAGGCAGAACCATCATTCTCCACTAAAGATGTTTCCAAAACAAGCAAATACATTTATCTTGCTTGGTCTTCTTTTTTTTTTTGCCAAGTACTTGGGACAATTCCTCTTCCAATGTCCCTCCTGGTTGCAATGGAAACAAAATCCATTTGCAACCTTGGCTTTATTGCCCTTTTTGGCAGCAGCTGTTGGGTTAGCTTTCCCCTTTCCACCTTTCTTCTTTTTTCACTTTTTGGTGCCAGAGGAAGATGGTACAAACATTGTCCCAAAGGTTAAACCTCTGTGGAGATTCTTAAAGGATGAAACAACATTTGCCTCACCCTTTTGTTCCTTGCCTTTCATCAAGGACTAGAAGGTCTGTAGCTCATTGAGTAGGATGGTTAGGTTGTAGTCAATCTTATTCAAAACATCATTACTATGGAAGTGTAGGAAACTTTCAGGTCAAGATTCCAAAATAAAGCTAACATGGCTAGCTTCATCGATGACAGACCCATTCATCTCTGCCACATTGAAGTAGACCATTATGTTGAGAACATGTTCTCGAACAGATGCCTCTTCTTGCATGCGGGCATTGAAGATATATTTGAGGGCGTCGTGCTTGAACTGTGTGAACGGTTGTCCGAACATTCCCCTCAGGGACTCCATGATCTCATGGGTTGTGAGCATTGGCTCATGCTTCTTGGCCAAGACTTCAGAAAGACACGCCAAGATAAGCTTGGGCCTTTTCATTTGCTCGTGTCCAATGCTCATATGCTTCTCGAACATTTAGAGCAACATTTGGAGCTGGAATGGGAAGACAATCATCCATAAGGACAAAATGAAGGTCATCGATTATAAGTATTGTGTTGATCGTGTTTTTCCATGAAGTGTAATTTTTGCCCGTTAATTTATCAGCAATGAGTAGATTTAAGGTTGTGGAAGTCATTGTGAAATAAAATTGCTGAAACCATACAAATTATATTTTATTAGTTTATTAGAATTAAACCAACAAGACAATCAATCGATTTTAGCAAAATAGTCTAACTTACCCTAAGTGACATCTATTTTGCAATGATGTTTTAATGAGGCAGGACAAATGTCATCGTAGGGTGATCAAGTGCCCCTTCACTGAAATGAGACATTTTCAACCAATAGACAGAACAACACCTTGTACTGTAATTACAGTCACTATTGTTCGATCCAGAATTTGTTGAACTCGCTTAACCATTCTTGTAAGTGTAACTAAAGCAACACTATCCATTGCTGGGGTTTGAATAAATGTCATGTAAAAATGTCATCCTTTAATGGGACACCCAAGGTGCCATGAGGCCATGCATGAAACTGTACTTCAATCTAATGAGAGAGACCGAGTGATGTGTAGTTACATGTCTCGTTTCCACTTACTATAAACACTCTCTCCATTCACCTTGATATTGATCTATACAAATGCAACTTGTAGGGGGACACCCATGGTGCCTCGAGGCCGAGTATAGATCTCATGGTGTGAACTTTAAGGAGAAATGTGAAAAGAATGAAATGAAGTATCATATACCCCATTTTTCTCCCATTGAGAGTTTTACCTAGGGTTAATTAACTTTGAAAAAGCTAGCTACTGATATTAACTAAGTGAAAGTTTAATTTTCCCAAAAACAACACTTGCCTTTGGATAGTTAAACAATTTTGATTAAGGTTTATTAAACTCTTTAACAAACTTTAATCAAACTTGAATGCTTGTAAAAAATCTACCTAATGCACTTTTCCAGGTAAATTTTTAGATAGGGGCATTACGTTCCCGTCAACTCCTAGACAAAACTAGCCTTGGACAAAAAGTTCCTTATAGATACATTTGTTATATTATTTAATCTTTTAGTTAAGATCAATTTAATCCTATTAAACCGATTAAAAGATTAAACTTAAAATTTCTAATCTCATTAGAAAAGTGATCTTAGATCTATGTGAATCATGTTTTAAAACAATGTTAAAAGATGATTTTTAACCTAAGGTTTGCATGCAACTCATAATTATTGATTTTAATTTCTAATTTCATTTTGTTATAACAATTATAAACAAAAGAAATAAATTAAAACCATATTTTGCATGCTTTGACATACTTTAGTAAATTATAACATTTATAAATTAATCTAAAGTAGTGTCATGCTTCATGCAATTTCATTTCATTACTAACATATATAACATTTATATAATAAAGTAATGAAACATACTATAATATACATCCATACATACATTGAACCATATATTATAACAGTTATAATATAAATGATAGATTGATATACTATAAATGCATGCATGCATATATTATAAAAATTATACTGTATGATACATGAGCATGCTATATTAATTAAATCATGAATATACATATATTATAACACTTATATTATAAATGATGCATGAAATTAAATACATAATCTATGGTGGGATTTAATACTATATGACATATATATAAGATTAAATCATACATCACATATATAAATAATAAACAAAAATTATTGGACTAGGATTGAACACTAAACAATTAATTAAAGTAATATAAGACTTATATTAATTTAATTAACCAAAAACTTCTAACTATCACAACAATATTTAACAATCAGTTCAAAACAAGCAAATCGAGCTTTGAACCGCTCGAACCGAACCAATCAGCTAACAAACCAGACCCAAACCACTCAAACTCACTAAAACGCAAACGAACGAAGTGAACCACGAAACGAGCTGGTCGGTTCTTTCCACATCGCAGCGTTGCAACAATGTGTCCAACATTGGAACGTTGCGGAAAGAACACAACGTTATTCTTCATCGCAGCGTTGCAACGCTGCAATACAATCCTAAATGTACAACTGCATTCTCCATCATTTTTCTGTCAAATGTGGTCTCGTTTTCTCTAGATTAGCACTGAAAAGTCCAAGAACGACTCAAGAACTAATATTACATACTCCATTTCAAATGATTACCACGGTATTCTCTGGGATGAGAACCCAGGAGATGTGGAGCTCTGATGATTTTTGATTGAGAGGGAGAGTTGAGAGATCAAAGAGTTTTGGGATGCAAAGAGTTCCTGGGATTTTTTTTGTTTTCCAAAGAATAAGGAAGAAGAATAAGACTCTCATTCACTCATGTAATGGGAGAGAAAGAAGGAGAGGGAGTTACAACTCCCTCCCATTAATTATTGAAAATAATTAAAACCAAATAAAAATAAAAATAAAAATAAAAATAAAATAAAATAAATTCATTTTAATAAATAATTTAATATAAATATATATATATATATATGATAACCACTTTATCATATAATACGTATTAAACTATATATTATATCAAATATAACATATAATCTATAGTTTTAATATTGCATCATACACAATATAATCTATAGTTTCTCTCTCTCACCAATGACTTTTAATATAAATCACATTTACATTAAATTTAAACATATTAATCCAATTCATATAATTACTATTTGAATCATATTTAAATATTTATTTCCTCTCAAATAAACTTTGTATTATAATGCATAAAAAATATTGTAGTAATTATATCATATATAATTAAATCAACTCAATTATATCACATAAAAAGAATTCCCTTGTTTAATTTGAACAATTCAAATTATCTAAAAACTAATTTTCCTTAATTCCCACTAAACTAATAAGGGGACTTCATGGACCTGTAGCTTGAAGCTCCAACGGTATGTGGGTAATTAATTAAACTCTTTAATTAAATTATTCACCATCTGTTAACTGTCGTGCACTCCACTA
The DNA here is from genome assembly GCF_009727055.1 of Benincasa hispida. Classification (NCBI taxonomy): domain Eukaryota; kingdom Viridiplantae; phylum Streptophyta; class Magnoliopsida; order Cucurbitales; family Cucurbitaceae; genus Benincasa; species Benincasa hispida. The sequence goes on from NC_052353.1 coordinate 30,146,983, forward strand.
AAGACCGACAACTACACTCTTCGCACTACAGATATATTTTTGTGTCCATTGGATATAACCAATCAAAAATACGATGACCCTTCACAAATTGCTCATAAGTACAACTGGGCCAAAATTATCGTTTTGCTCTTATATTTACATCTAATTCATTAAATAACACTGATTCCTCTAATGAACAATAAATCATAGTTCAACTATGATTAAACCCCTATCAGGCCATGAGAGGGTGTGACGCTACATTGTTCAAGCCCTGGAATCAGTCCTTAAGGAAACAATTTATCTATTTACCTCAACATTGGGGAATAAGTGAATTCATTCTTGCGTAGTTGTGTTCCTAGCTCCCAATCAGATAAATCCCTAAAATAATAGGCTTATTGAGTCAATGATCTGGCCACTCTCACTCTACAAACAAAAGAACCGCCATCATAGGTAGGAGTTCACAACTCACTCAGAATTCAGATCATTTTACCTATTCGATCTAAAAGCGGGCCATATTCGTATTGTCACAAAGATAAGATATCCAGCCTTATCCATCTACTACAGACCTTTCAGGTTACAACTTAAACATGATCCACCCGTATGTTTCTACATACATGTTTAAGCTACAAGATAACCTTGGATGTTAGTTTATTGGTTTGTAGTTAATGCAACTAATTTTGGAATAAAACATCACATATTTTATTACATAAATAAAATGTTTGTACATTACAATTACAAACTATGGGACCCTACGAGATTTAGGGCATCAACCCCAACATCCATGACTTGAACAATGATCCCTACCCTCTCACTGGCCCATGAAGATCCCTCTTGGTGGTCTACTTAAGAAATTGAAAGTCAATTTCATGGATACAGTAAGGAGCAAGTGGAAATCTATAAATATTGTATGTTGAAACCCTCTTTTGTTAAAACCTATTTTTCTACATGCTTTATACTCAAATTAAGTGTAATTAGAGTGCTTAATGATTCTATTAGCTTTTTTTTATGCATGTTTACTATCAGAGCATGATTTAAGCATTCAATTAACGTTAATTTTAGTTTAGTGGGTGAATTTCTAGAGATGCATGTTTGGTTGACTGATATGGTTTTAGTTCACCTTTGGCATTAAATTTGTCTTTGATTCTATTGTTATTATTGTAATTGGCTCTTGATTGATCAACCTTAATGTATGATTAAGGGTATATAATTTTATTGGAGTGAATAGAGTTGAAACTAGGTTGTAATTGAAGTTTCAAGCGAGCAAGCGCAGCTGGAAAAACTGGAGAAGAAGCTACTATCAAGTAGCATTGTGACGCGGCCCATACAGTGTTGCAACGTTGTTCTTCCTTAAGCGTTAGGCATTCTAATGCTAGGATGGAGCGTCCTAGCATTGCAATGCTACTTATCTTAGTCTAGAAACGTGCACGCTTGAAAATCGATTCCCTAGAGGAGTTCGATTTGATCGGTTTGGCTTCCTTGGGTCCACTTCAACAAAATTTGGACCGATTTAGCCTCTTTTAGAGCTTTAGATGGTCGGTTCGACAAGTTCAAGTTTGGTTGGGGACAATTCGAGGGGTTTAAAGGCTTCTTCAAGCTGTTTTTGAATTAATTTTTTAATAAATTAGTTTATTGCTTACTTAGGATGCCAAAGTTGGTCTATATCAGTGTTGTTTAAATATTTTATGCATGTGATGTAACACCACTTACCTGGGGATTATAGCTGAAATGCTGAGTGTTTCAACCATACTAATTTCACCTACCACACTCATCAAATCTTGTTTTTGAAAATCCACTTTATCTCTATAGCATGTACATTTTCTAGATGAGGAAGAAGAGTCCAAACATCATTCCTCACAAATTAACTAAGCTCCTCCTGCATGGCATTTGCCCAACACTCATCAACAAGAAATTTCTTAACATTATTAGGTTTAATATAGGAAGTAAAGAAAATGTTGCTTATCATCTCAAGATAGTTAATTTTATTCTTTCTCCTTGTGGGAACCCTTTCTTCTAAACATCCAATTATATAGTGGCAGGATGATTTTTACGAACCTTGCTTAAGTGTTTCCTCTCACTAACTTCATGTTCTTTAGTCACAACCTTGGTATTCTCATTTCGGCTTTTAGAGAACTTGTTAGAGTGCTTGTTTAGTGCACTTGTACTAACAATAGGTAACATGCTATTTTCTTCGTCCTTAGGGATAGTAGCAAAAACATTTGACAAATCATCAACTACTACATTTATACATTCCATAACACATCGAGTGTGTTTGTTATACACGCTATAGGCCCTACTATTTGGAGAGTGCCCTAAAAGTATGTCTTCATATGATTTAGAATCCCATTATCTCCTAGTATCCCTGTCAACCAAAATATATGAATATATTTGACATTTGAGTTCCTCCCCCTCTATATTTCATTGTGCTTGAGAAACCTGGATGCAGGGCAACACGATTGTGTATATTGTTGGGATGTATGCCCTAAAGCCTTGTAGTTATATGTTATTTGAAATAGGGGTTGACTATTTCATATATGCAATAATCGATTAGAGAAAATTCCAAGGTTATTTTAGTAACTTAAACATGTATGTGGTTGTCATACAAGTGGATCATGTTTAACTGATAACCTAAATGGTCTGTAGTATATGGATAAGATTGGGTATCTTATCCTCGTGACACTATGGATACAACCCACTTTATAATTATTACAATGGTTGTAAAGTGTTACAAATAATTTGATTCTGATTATTTATGTGGAGACATGTGAGTGGAGGTATCCTATATAAAGAGTTTTTATAAGACCAGACTGTGAAATGGTTAGTCTCTCTTTATAACACCATTTCTTGAAGAGACTTACATTTCATTAGGATGACCATAGGTGACTCGACTTTAATCCTAAATAAGTTGTAAACTCTTGTCTATGAGGTCGATCATTTGATCTATATGGGTGTGACCAGATTTGTCGATTCAATATGCCTACCATTTTGGAGAGTTTTTCGAGTAGAGAGCTAGGAGCATAACTACACAAGATTGAATTCACTCTTTCCCATCTTTAGTGTAAGTAGATAAATTGCTCCCTTAAGTGCTGACTCTAGTCTTGAATAATGGGGCCCTACCCTCTCACTGGCTCGAAAGGGTTTTGTTTACTATAGGAGCATAAATAGGTTGTTCTTTAGAGGATCAATGGGACTTATGGAGTTAGATATAATTATAGGGGTAAAATGGTAACTTGACCCAGCTGTAATTACGAATGATTCGTGAAGGGTGAACTTACTGTTGATTATTTTTATCCATGGACGTAAAAATATATTTACAGTACAAATAGTGTAGTTGCGAGTCTTTAATGGAGTGACCTGCAGTTAATGAATGTTGATTAATTTAATTAAATAGTTTAATTAGTTAATCTCGTATCATTGGAGCCTTTAATCTGTAGGTTCATTAGGTCCCCTTGCTAGCTCACTAAGATTAGAAATAAGAATAAATTATTTTTAGATTTATAGAATTTTTCAAATTATATAAGGCGATTAATTGTATAAGATACAATTATTATAATATATTGATACATTTTAATATATAGTTAATTATAAATATGATTTTTAATTAACACTATATATGAGAGAAATAAATATTTGAGTATGATTCAAAAATTATTTATATGAACGAGGTTCATATAAAACTATAAGTTAAATTAATATGAATGTGATTCATATTAAAACTATAGGTTATATGAGAGAATAATGTATTTGAAAGATTCAAATAGCAATAATTGAAGGAAATCTAAACATAGAGATCTAGTAAGTGGAAGCGGATCGTTCCAAATCCTATTGTTAAAGAACATAAACAATTACAGTCTAAACGGAAACGATTATGCATATACTATAAATTGCAACATGATTCTTTATATGAACAAACAAGGGATAGAGTATGCAAACCTTTGAAGAACCTCTCTTGAATTATCCCTCGATCATTCAGCAACTCGTTCAATAGCATGAACTCGAACACAACGTTCAGAAATTAATCTCAACGAATGATTGGATGAACCTCGATCACAATCGAGTTCAACTCGACCCTTGAACCTCGAACGGAACTAGAACACCATTATTCTCGGTATGAGAATCCAGAAGTTGTGGGCTCTGTGTGATTTTGGATAGAGGAATGAAAGAGGTAGACAATCGAGTAGGCGATCGAGTAAATGGGAGATGGATGAAGTCTATCGTATAGATTAGATACTCAATCATTTAGTAAGAAGAAGCTTATTGTATAGACTTTCCTACTCGATCGTGTAGTCCCGAGTAACTATCGTACAGTAAACTCGATACTTGATCATTTAGGATGTGAGACACTATCGTTTAGTAAAACGGTTTTACTTGATAGTAAATTCTTTTGTCAAACGACACAAATGAATCATCATCTGATTTTGGAAAACAATTTTCTTTTTATCTCATAGTTACCATAACCGTGTGTAACCTCCCACTCAAATCGATTATTAAAGAAAAAGATATATACTATAGTTCTTTTTCTATTTTATGGTATTTAATATAAATCATATTTATATTAATTTCTCCAATTAATGTATCTAATACATCATATCAATTATATCACATATAACTGAATTTTCTCTTGTTATTTTGAACACTTCAAACTAACCCAAAATCTGATTCTCAACTTGAACCCATTAAGCTACCAAGGGGACCTTATAGACCTGTAGCTTGAAGCTCCAATGGTACGTGAATAACTGACTAAACTCTTTAATCACGAGATCCACCATCCATTAACTGTTGGTTACTCTACTAAAGACCGATAGTTACACTCTTTGCATTACAGATATATTTTTTTGTCCATTTGATATAACTAGTCAATAGTGCGATGACCCTTCACAAATCGCTCGTAAGTATTGCTGGACCAATTTATCGTTTTTCCCCTGTAGTTACATCTAACTTCCTATGTACCACTGATTCCTTTAATGAATAATAAGTCATAGTACTATGACTAAGTACTCTCTTCCAAAGAGAGGGTGTGACCACTATGTTCAAGACCCAGAATCAGGCCTTAAGGGAGCAATTTATCTACCGTCCCCTGCTTCGGGGAAAGAGTGAATTCTGTCTTGTGTAGTTGAGTTCCCAGCTCCCCAATTAGACGAATCCCTAAAATGGTAGGCTTGTTGAGTTGGCAATCTAGCCATTCTCACCCATACAAATAAAAGGACCACCCTCATGAGTAGGAGTTCCCAACTCACTTAGGATTAAGGTCATGTCACCTATAGTCATCCTAGTGAAATGCAAGTCTCCATTATCAACAACATTATATAAAGAGACTAATCATCCCGTGGTCCGGTCTTATACAAACTCTTTGTGTAGGATACCCCCGCTCGCATGTCTCCACATGAATGGTCAGGATCATACCATTTGTTGCACTTTACAACACTTGTAACATCTATAAAGCGGGTCGTATTCGTAGTGTCACAAAGATAAGGCATCCCTTCTTTATCCTTATACTATAGACCATTTAGTTTATTACTTAAGGTATGATCCACCTGTATGCTTAAGTTACATAAAATAACCTCAGATCTTAGTTTATTAGATTGAGTAAATGCTTATAAAAAAAACACTTATTTTATTAATAATAATATGTTCACAAAGTATTTACAAACTACGAGACTACTAGGAGAATTAGGATATTAATCCCAACAATAATATGAATGAGATTCATATTATAACTTTAGGTTAAAATTAATATGAAGTAGATTCATATTATAACTATAGGTTAAGTTTAATATGAATGAGATTCATATTAATATTATAATATATGAGAGGAAATACATTTGAATATGATTCAAATGTGTCATTAATTAAATATATGATATTTAAATAATTTATATTAATTAATATTAATTATATTACATTATATTAAATGAGATTCTTTATAGTTAGCAAGGGAGTTAACGTAAGATTGATGGGAGTTATCTCCCATCCCCTCTCACCTATGACACAAGAGAAGAGTCTATGTTTTTCATGGAAGAAGAACAAACATTCTTCTTGAAAAATTTTCTCTCAAAACAATCACTATCTCAATTATGTCTTCCCCTATCAAAATCGAAGAGCCCATAACTTCTTCGATTCTTATTCCAGAGGATAGCATAGAAGGCCCTTTGGTAGTGTTCTTCTCGATCTTCATTCAAGTTTGAGGGAGAAATTCATTGTACAAAGAGTTCATTGATAGCAACAAAAAAGTGCTATTTTCCTCTTCTTATTTCTAGGTCGTTACTATGTTTAATGTGTTTATTTAGTGATTTTACAGGTATCGAGCATTTTAGAGGTAGAGTCCATCATTAAGAGCTATTCGGGGTTAATTTAGAGCAATTAAGATTTAATTTGAGCAACCATTCTTCAAAAGGACATGAACGGATAAAAATGCCCCTAGACGGAGCGATGCAATGCCCAAACGAGCGTTGTGCAACACTATAAGGTAGTAGTTTATCATTGCTAGATGGCAGAGTAGCATCGCGACGCTTCGAGTTATGATTGGCGGACGCGCGTGCGCGAGGCTTGTAGTGTCGCAATGCTACGACGATTGCTATATATATCTTTGATTTAAGGCAGAAGGATCGACCTCCAATCAGCTCCTAACCCGATTTTCTCCTTTTCTCACCTCTCCACTTGTATTTTCTCCATTTTTTCTTGCCATCTCATGTAACTAATTGAACGATGTTTGGATTTGTCTTCTCCATCTCCATGGGAAGGTAAGTTCTAGTTCTTTTCTAGTTTATGGGATTTTGGAACAATATAGGTTTTGGGAGTTTTGTTTGAATGTAATCTTTTTATTCTTGTCTATGGGTTTCAATCTAAATTTTATGTTTATGAATTGCATGATTTAATTGTTGATTGATAACCAATGATTTTGTTGTTAATCCAATTGGAAACAATAGGTTAGTTAGGCTTGCGATTCATTAGGCCTGTGATATGTTGCCTAAAAAGAATAGTATTGCTCCTATGAACCTAGAGAGAAACCATATTGAATTTTTTATTAGACGTTGGAAGTCGAACACTCATCCTAGTGTTATCCTCAGAACTTAATGCAATTTATTAATTTGTATGGAGCAGATTCGTTTTCTATGCATGTTGATTAATTAGGTAATCAGGAACATTTATTAGGATTCCAATCAATTGCGCTAGGCATAGTCAAGAAACAAAAATTGCATTTAAATAACTCGATGAACAAAAATTGCATTTCTATCTTTTATTTTCTCGCATTTTATTTTCATGCACTTTCAATTATCTTCCTTGAGGTTCGACCCTGTACTTTCTGCTTGAACTACTAGTTAGTATAAGTAGTTTGTTCGGTGATTTATAAATTTTATTTGTGTAGCAAGGGTTTACAGGCGACAGCCAAATTTGACCCTACCATTCGTGACAGGGAGAGGAAAGCATTCAAGATTGTCTTCAAGGGTTAATTCTTCTAATCCCTCTTTTCGTCACCTAAACATCATGTTTATGTATTTATGTTTGATCTGTGTTCTATATGTTTCTCTATCTTTTCATGGTTTCTAAAACGAATTTTGAAAGCACACGCGTTCACGTGCTTCTGCTGAGGAATTCTATTCATTCAATTGGAATCAGAGCTAGGTTGTGCTTTTGATTTTTGTTTTGAACTAAAATCAAAGAAGAGAATGGTAGATTTCTGTGCATTTAATGTATGGGTTTGCAAAATAGGCAATTTCAAATTTTGGCACTTTAGATTTACTGCTTTAAATTGTTTAAAGTTGTAAGAGCCCGTTATTTTGGGCATTTAATTCATGCTATCGAGTCTGTAAGTCCGTATTAATCATGATGCAAGTGTTGCTGAGAAGATCGATGCAATATAGAGCAAGATCAGACTGGTTTTGAATAAAAAAAAATTGCATTCTATGCTAAAGCTTAACGAGAGAGCGTTGCATCGCTGGCCTTTATGCTATAGCACAGAAGTGAAAGCATTGCAATGCTCCAACCGAGCATGATTATGCTAGATTTTTTTCCAAACCGGCGTAATTATGCTCCACCCGAGACTATAAGAGGTGGTGGGTTTGAGCCTGATGTGGAGTAGTTGAAGTTTTTTAATTCCTGTTTATGTAATTTATTGTTTTAATTAATTAAATTGATATAAATTATTATAATAATTTCATTACTTCTTAAGGGTTCCAAAATTCGGTCTATTTTTGCTGATTAATTTAATTTTTGTATATGATATTTGATTAAATGAATGTTAATTATATGTTGTATAACGTATGCCATATAATTTAAAATCTCACCTTAGGATAAACATTTTCATGCATCCTTTTAATATAAATATTAAATTATATGATTGCATGATGTAATAAGCATGCACATGCATCATATTTAATATAAATGTTATATTATATGATTTCATCTTATAATAAGCATATCATGCATTTTTTAAAATATAAGTGTAATATTATATGCTAGCATGCTTATTAGTAGTAGTATTAATATGAGAGTTATATTAATTAATGAATAGGCATGATCATGCATAATATTTAAATATAATTATTATATTTAAAGTTTAGGTTAATCCCTAAAGTATATACATGCATGATTTACTATATGGCTTGCATATTTATAGTATAAGTGTTATATTATATGTTTTAATATATGATTAAAAGCTTGTTTAATTATATAGAAATTCATTAATATTAATATAAGAGTTATATTCTGCATGTTAATGAATGTGATATGCATAAAATATGCTTTTATTAATTAATTTATAATTGTTATATTTAATTAATAATATCACTAGATGCATATTGTTCGATTGCATGCTAGCCTGATGCAATTAGGATAAGGTTTAACTAATTTCTTTTAAATGGTTTAAAACTCTTGTTAATTAATCTTCAAATTTTATTCTAGTAAGTTTAGATTTAAAACAAGTCTTTTGTTTTCTTTTAATTGGATTAAAATGAGAAAATAAAATATTAAATTTATTAAACATTTTCCTATAAGCGACCTTTGTCTAAAGAATGTTCTGTTTAAGAAAAATGGGAATATTATTGGATGCTTATGACTATATTATTGGACATTTGGAAATTTTATAATTATCGCTTTTGATTGAAATTTGATATGTAATATTTAATATTGTGTTAATCAATTAGAAGCAATAGGTTAGCTTAGCTTGAAAATCATTTAGATGAGTATCGTTCTAACCAACCTAGAATCAAATCAGTCAAATATTTATTTAAGATTGTTCTGGTTAGATATTTGACCTAAATTTTCCCTAGATTTTAATGCAACCAGGCCAACTTGAATTTGCATATTGTTCATCGATTTAATATCGGGCTAATTAGTTGATTAGGTTAAATTAACTAGCTATTCCAATTATGTTGGTTAGGTATAAACAATTGCTTGACTCAAGTAAAGAGAATTCTATGATCAGATGCATTGAATAGAGACTTTCGTCATAACCCAAGCTAGGCTTTCTCAAATTGATTGCATAACTTACTTTTATTTTATGCAATTAAATTTCTCTTCCAACAAAACAATCTTCAAAATCCCTATTTTGAATTGGATTCAAATATTAATTATATGAATTGTATTTATATAATTAAATTCAATATAAATGGGATTTATATTAAAAGTCATTAGCAGGAGAGTATTGATATATAGGTTATATTGTATTTGATACAATATAGAAACCATAGGTTATACATTATATTTGATATAACATATAGTTATATATATATTATAAGATGATCATTATTATGTAAATATATATTAATTAATTAATTAAAAATAAATAAATTTCATTTATTTACTTAAAAAAATAAATTTTGGGAGGGAGTCTACTACGTGGGAAGTGGGGAGACTACAGTTTAATTTTCTTTTCTTCCTCCTTCATCCATGAGATACACAGAAGAGTTTTTTTTTTTTTTTTTTTTTTTAAAAAAAAGTATTGACAAAAAGTTAGTTCTGTTCATGACTGTTTTTTGGAAGGGAATTATATGAAGATTTTGATTCTTCAAAGGTAAGGGTTCCGAAACCTATTTTCCTCGTTTGTTTTGGTAAGAGCATGCTGTATTTTTAGTTTTAAATGCATAATTCTTATTATTCTCTTTAAAAATTATGTATTATGTAAATTTGGGAAATTGGGATAATTTGGTTCTGCTCAAGGTCCTCTAACCGGATCTTTCTCATCATACCTTTAAATGGAGACGAGTTACATCAAGCAACCAACGTTAAAAAAATTTCTTTCCTAGAGGGAGCCAGATGATTTTATTTTTTATTTATTTATTTTTGGGAATAGAATAACTAAAGTTACTTTAGGTTGATTTAGCTTTGTTTGGTTTAGGTTAATTTAGTTTAATTTAAATTTCTTTTAATATAAAAATACTAAAAATAATAATAAGATGATTTTTAAACCAGACAACCACGAAACTCCCTAGGAGTGCCACTACACTACGAACAGATTTGTTTTAGGGTTTAAAAACATATTTATTCCACGCGAAAAGGGCAAAAAGCCCTAATGCTTCTTCCTCTCCTCTCATCTTCTCTTCATTATCCCACTAAGTCTTGCCGACCCATCATATAAAATGATGAGTTCTTCCATAAATCAGCCGTCCTACTCAAATTCTTGACTACCCAAATTTCATGGGTTTTCCCTAAACCAACGAAAATTTGGGCATTTTTGACGTTTTTGGAGTTCTTTTCTTCAACCAAAGGTAAAATTTATTGTTTTCTTGATTTTCTCCTATTTTTTCTTGAAATTTGCTAGATTTAGGTTGAGTTAATCCGATTTGTTGATTTGTGCTGAAATTTTGAATTTATGGAGGAAGGGAAATTCAAGTGTTTCAGTTTGGATCCAATTATTGAATTTTTGTTATGGTTTTTCTGATTGTAGGTTGGGGTGGGTAGTTTATGAGATTTTTATTTTTTAGATTTTTAGGTTTAGTTTTTCGCTTAGCTTTCATTCGGGTTGCCCATAGTTATATAATTAGCATAAGATTTCAATGGCACCTAAGAGAAATAAGGGGGAAAAAGTAGCTAGTACCTCTAATAATCAGCCCCAGTACAACTAAAGTAGACTTCCTTCCTTAGGTGCATATGAGCACTTTCGTAGGGTTGTAGCGGCCAAAATCCTTATTCTCGAGAAAGCCTTAGCATTAGGGGAGAACTATTACCTAAACATTACCACTGACATTGAGAGGCGAGATTGGGAGGAGTTAGTAGTCGCCCCTAAGTTAGGATAACCCCAATTGTTATACGAACATATAAGAGGACAAGAATGTCTCCGTTGTTATAGGGATATTAGTTGTTTTTTCTTCTTCTCGTATAAACAACGTTTATGAAGCTGTTGATATGGGGGATGATGAGTATTCTCATTTCGTCTCAACCTTCGATGAACACTTAGTTGCTGAAGTCCTTTGTGGAGCAAGGATTGACTGGAAAAGGACAAATGGTAAGCCGATTAAGCTTTGTGGTAGGGACCTACTGGTCTCGAACTAAATCTGGCACACATTTATTTGCACCAGATTAATGCCGATCACTCGTCTAGTGGATGTGACCAAGGACAGGGCAAAATTGCTTTATTGCATTTGCATCGGTCGTTCTATTAATGTTGGTAAGTTCATTCATGCCCAAATATGACGAGGAGGCCGTTGTGATACCACTAGCGGCTTGGGCTTCCCTTGCTTTATTGCATTTACTGTCGATAGGGTGTAGAGATTAGAGAGCAAGATGAGAGGGTGGTTCTTAAAACTCTCATTAACAGGACCACCATCTCAGCCTTTAGAGATCACATAGTTGTGGTGGAAAGAGAAGAGGAAGTTGAGGCCAATTAGCTAGAGGACAACCCTGGGGGAAAAGAAAGAGTGGCTTAAGAGGTGGTCGAGGAGTCGATGAGTGTGCGTGCACTCAGGATCTCTAAGGAGTGGCTGAGGGAGGTGTGCGACACTATGAGATTACTACGACATATGGAGAGAAGGATGACCTCCATGGAGGAGTGCCAACGTCTACACTTCATTGCCATGGACTTTAAGGCAAAGGTCTAGTAGGAGACTGACTCACTAGACTCGGATGGCCAGTAGTTATACCTTCCTTTATTTATATTTTTTGTGCATGTGCTTTTTTTTTTTTTTTTTTTTTTCCAAATTTTAGGTTTTTAGTTTTTCTTAGGAGTAGTTTTAACCTAACTTCTTTTAGGTAGTTATTTTCCTTTGGCTGGAGTTTTGGTTTTTGCAGGTTCTCTTTTTACTCTCATCCTTGCATTGCCCAAACAACTTATCCCTCATGGACTTTTATTATGGGAAGGTTTTCTGTTTCCCTTATTTTGTCCTTATTTTCTTGCTTGCATACTTAGGGACAATGCATTATTTTAGGTTGGGGAAGGGTGATAACTGGTAGAAATACAAGTTATTACAGCTTAAAAAAGAAAAACATTGAGAGAATGCGACGGTAAAATAGGCAATATCACGTCCAAAAGCGTTAAACTAAAAGGAATTGCGATCGCGACTGCTCATCGCATAAAAACAGTTAATTTACCTATTTTGTGCAGGTACAATGTGATGGTGCATATGAAATTGCGATCCAAGGGCACAATGAGTTTGCACACTTAAAGTTGTGATTGTAAGTCATGCGATCGTGAGAAGTCTCTTAAAAGGTGGCCGCATAAAGACCTCGCATCAAGGCGACAACATAATAAATCATGATGGGACGGAAAGCTGATAACGCTTGATTCTAAATTTAGTTGACAAGCCATTAAAAGCCACACTGTAGCAAGTACATTCAACTTTCAGTGACTATTAAATTACGCAACAGAATAAAGGAAATAATGCCGCCCATCATTGCAATCATTAGCAAGAAAAGTTACTTCACCTTGAAATCTATAAGTATTGAAGGCCACTAGAGAAAATGGAGTTAGTGAGTTAGTCTTTTCATGCACATACTCATACATATACTTAAAGGACGGATAGAACAAGGAGACGAGAAAAAGCCAAAAGAATCGCTCCCGGAAAAATCGAGAGACTGCCGGAAAGCAACACAAAGGAGAGAGGGCCAACACTTGCGAGAGCAATAATACACACGAGAACAGAGTTGAAGTGATAAAGAGCAGCGTAAAAGGCCACGAGAAGCAAGATATTGCTTATCGGGCTTCTCATTTCTCAAATCCATTTGTTATTTTGTATTCAGTACTTTATTTGTAGAAAATGGAAACTTCATTTTAATTTATGTTCAATCTTTCCATACCACGCATGAGTAGCTAAATTTCTGAATGGGTTGAGAAGTACTTAGCTAGCATGACTTAAGATTTACATTTTATGCGATCATTTTGTCTTATGTATGCATCATTCACCCTTTGGACATACTTAAGAGAGTAGTCTAAAGATAGAATCTAGGCTTGAGAGAGTCAGATTAGAATCGCATAATCAAGAAGTAGAAACTTAGACATAAGTTCTATTGCTATTTACACATTGCATGCGCCCTAAAAATAGGAATGATGGTACGCAATCACCTTGTTTTATGTGTGCATCATTCATCATCGCATAGGCAAGAGTAGAGACTTAGAAATAAGTCATATCGACTGTTTTGCATATACATCTCAAGCGTCCTAGAAATAGGAATTATGGCATTCTGCATTGAGAAATGCAGTACTTATATTTGTGTGTAGCATGATCGCATAACTTGTGCACAATCTTAGGAAATGTTAGCTAAAACCCTTCTCAACCCCTTCATTGCATACTCATTGTAATTCTACGCTTTCATCACTCCATGTTTAACTCCGTCGCATAGGAAAAAACTAAATGGCTAGACACCAATATCATATACCCTATCACCGATAGCACATGGGTTAGGCCCGTGTAATGCGTTCTCAAGAAGGGTGGAATGACAGTAGTCCCGAATGCAAACAACAAGTTAATCCCCATGAGGACTGTCACTGGCTAGTGGATTTGTATAGAGTACCGGAAGCTTAATGCGGCGACGAAGAAAGATCATTTCCCTTTACCTTTCATTGATCAAATGCTAGATCGACTAGTAGGAAATGACTACTTCTGTTTTCTTGATGGGTATGCCGGTTATAACAAGATTATGATTGCACCAGAAGAACAAGAAAATACCACATTCACTTGTCCACATGGAACGTTCGCTTTCACTGCATGCCTTTTGGATTATGCAATATGTCGAGCACATTTCAGAGGTGTATGATGGAAATCTTCTCTGAGTAGCTGGATGACTCAGTGGAAGTCTTTATGTACGATTTCTCAGTCTACGAGCAAACATACGATGTCTGTCTGAAAAACTTGGAGAAAATATTGAAAAGATGCGAAGAGACCAATCTGGTGCTGAATTGGGAGAAATGCCATTTCATGGTTAAGAAAGGAATTGTGCTCGGGCACAAGGTTTCAAAGGAGAGGCAAGAGGTGATAAAGAAAAAATTGAGACCATTTAAAGACTTCCACCTTCAGCAAATGTGAAGGCTTTAAGAAGTTTCTTAGGACATGCGGGGTTCTACACAATTTGTGAAGGACTTCTCTAAAATAGCTCGACCGCTGAATGCGTTGCTAGAAGCCAATAGAACTTTTGACTTTGACTCATAATGCCTCATCGCATTCAAAGCACTGAAGGACGCATTGACTACAATGCCTATTTTGATCACACCCGATTAGACAAAACCATTCGAGCTGATGTGCGATACTAGTGGATATGCGATGGGGGCAGTGTTAGCATAGAAGGAAAAGAAAATGTTACACCCCATCGGACATGCGAGTAGAACATTGAACTCTGCACAGGAAAACTACACCACCACAGAGAAGGAGCTTCTAGCGGTAATCTTTGCGACTGAAAAATTCAGACCTTACTTATTGGGATCTAAAGTTATAGTTCACACTGGTCACTCGGCAATAAGATATTTAATGACCAAAAAAGATGCAAAGTCGAGGCTAATCTGGTAAGTTCTCCTACTTGAAGAATTTAATATGGAGATAATCGACCGCAAGGGAATAGAGAACCAGGTCGCAGACCATTTATCGAGATTAGAGAATCTTGAAGTGGATCGCATTAAGTCAGAAGTGAACGCATCCTTCCCAGATGAGTAGTTGTTTAAACTTGAAGAACTACCGTGGTACGCAGATATTGTAAATTTCTTGGTTTGCAAACAATTTCTGGAAAATTACACATCCCACCAAAGGAAGCGGCTCATTCATGAATGTAAATCCTACTACTGGGATGAGCCAAATCTTTACAGAAGAGGACCAGACCAGATCTTGAGACTCTATGTGCCAGAGACTGCTTTTCGACACATACTTTTCAATGTTATGACTTGCCCTATGGCAGACATTTTGGGGGACAATGCACAATAGCAAAAGTTTTACAAATCGAGTATTATTGGCCAATTCTGTCTAAGGATGCACGATACTATTCTATGAAATGCGATAAGTGCCAACGCACTGGAAACATTTCAGAGAAAAATGCGATGTCGATGAACATCATATTGGAATTGGAACTTTTCGACATCTGGGGCATTGACTTCATGGGAACGTTTCCACTGTCAAATGGTCATAAATACATTATGTTGGTCGTCGACTATGTTTTCAAGTGGATCGAAACAGTGTCATGCATCACAAACGATGCGACAACAGTCTCCAAATTCTTACAAAGAAACATCTTCAATCGTTATGGCACCCCACGTGCCATATAAGTGATGAAGGAACCCTCTTTGTCAATCGTATCATTAACAAACTGCTGATCAAATACAATGCCCATCATAAGATCGCCACCGCATATCACACCCAGACAAACGGACAAGCCGAAGTTTCTAACAAAGAAATCAAGCTTATTTTAGAAAAGGTGGTGAATCCCTCACGGAAGGACTAGGCCATGAAGCTTGACAATGCATTGTGGGCATATAGGACTGCCTATAAAACACCCATAGGCATATCCCCATATGCGTTGGTGTTTGGGAAGGCATGTCATCTGCCGCTGAAATTAGAGCATAAGGCGATGTGGGCAGTGAAGAAGCTTAACTTTGATCTGAAGGCTGCAGGGGAGGAAATAAGAGTTCAGTTACTCAAGTTGGACGAATGGAGACTACAGGTGTATGAAAATGCCAAAATTTACAAAGAACGTACGAAGCGGTGGCATGACAAGCGACTGTGTGAAAAGAATCTCCAGGTAGGTCAAAAGGTCTTACTATTCAATTCTAGGCTACGACTCCTTCCTAGAAAATTGAAATCATGCTGGTCCAGACCATTCATAATTAAATAAGTATTCCCATACGGAGTGGTAGAATTAACAAACAAAGAGGGGACTAGTGCATTTAAGGTAAATGGACAAAGAGTCAAGGTGTATCATGGAGGAGATTTCCAATGCGGGAAAACCTCTGTGGACTTGAGGAATCCAGAATGAAGAAGAAAAATGTAGTCCCTACGTTGATAAGCAACACAGACTCATCAGGGACGAATCCTTTTTTTGAGTATCCTTCTTTTTGTTTTTCTTTCATGAATTTATCTTATTATTATTATTTTTTTTTTTTGCATGATCACTACTATTTAGAATTGCTAACTCTTTCATACTTTTTATCCTCTTGATATTTATCACTGATCGTAGTAAACGATTTCGATGGAGCAATACGATAATCTCAAACACGCGACCAGTTCGATCAACCCATCACAATCAAGGAAACAGCCCACCGCAAGAAAGGATGCGATAAAATTATACGAGCGATAGAGAAAATTTGGGGGTTGTATCTTTCCTTGCCTCTTCTTATTTCAATTTAGCACTTCGTGCGTTTCAATTCAATATTGCTAAATTCTACTATCACATCCTTTTTAGTTTGACTCAATATGGAATTGTTGATTACTTTATTTAGTCGCCGTATTCACCTCGTACCAATTATGACTTCAATGATGAAATCCATGCCTTTATTTCTGACTGCATTTACTAGAGTCAAATTAGTTTCAGGAAAAATAAATTCATGAAACATTTCTAAAATTTAGTGTCTACCGGTTTTCCTTCAAAACTATTTTCATGAAATTTTCTAAGTCCATCGCATAAGTTATTTCGTCTCTCAACAACGAGGACATTGCTGTAGGTAAATTTGGGGGTGCTAGTATTGTTATTTTCAACCTTGTTAGTTTTAGAAATTCAATCTATGTTAAAAAAATATAAATAAAAATATTTTTTAATGTTAAGATCAAATCCTGCTCGTAGTTGGATGTCCGCATGACGCCTGTGGGGGTAAGCCAAAATGAAAGTGGGAATCGTGATTAATGCATAACCAAGTGATCGCAACTTCGCTGCCAAATAAAGAGATGGGCATGAGTTTTTACTGAGAAAAAGTGCCTTGCTGTAGTTGGTGCTCGCATGACACCCGTGGGGGCAAGCCAAAACGAAGGTGGGCACTCGGATCAGCGCAAGATCACAAAATGAATATCTGAATCGCACAAGGGTAAAAATCACTTGAACACCCCAGTTAGAGAAGGTTTGAAATAAATCATGTGACGTCTTGGAAACGAGATTGGGATAGAAATTATGAAGGCATTGGTTCATGAAACTTGAATAAGGCAGCTTGAGAAGTCTAGGTAGGGTAAAGCCGATTGAATTTTTGAAGAAAATCTTTAGTTTATGCTTGAGGAAAAGCATTGTTTTAAATTTAGAAGTGTGATAACTAGTAGAAATACAAGTTCTTACAGCTCAAAAAAGAAAAAAAATGAGAGAATGCAATGGTAAAATAGACAATATCACGTCCAAAAGCGCTAAACTAAAAGGAATTGAAATCGCGAGTGCTCATTGCATAAAAATAGTTAATTTACCCTATTTTGTGCAGATACAATGCGATGGTGTATATGAAATTGCGATCCAAAGGCATAATGCGTCTATTGATAATGAGCAGAAATGCACGTTATTACAATGCTAAGTTCTTAAACAATGCTGGCTTGCGTTGATAAAATATATAAGATTGCGTCAAAAAAGTATAAGATCATAACATTGCCGTCGTATGCATTCATCGCATAGAAACAGTTAATTTTTTAATTTTTATCCAGAATATGCGTTGACGCAAGGCGAAAAGCATGATCACAAGAAATCAACGGTCGAGCGCAGCATACTGCAAGACTTTGCAATGATTTGTGCTCGCAAACATCTACTCACGAAGGATTGTCGCATAGAGTCGGCGTAACTTGGTGGCCACTTCTGGGTGACAGGCATAATTAATCACGATGGGACAGAAAGCTAATGACGGTCGAATTCGAATTAAGTTGACAAGATGCTAACGATAACAAGTATACTCAGCTTTTTGGTGACAAATACTCGGCACATCAGTCAGAGAATTAAAGCCATCTCATTTGTGCAATCATAAGAGAGAAGCTGCCTTTTACCCCAAAGCTCTATAAATACCGAAGGCATCCTTTACAAAAGGGGTTCAGCTAGTTCAGCAAGTTTTTGTTCATAGTTTAGCCTTGTTCTTAGATTTTCTTTTATTTTTAGGCGGAAGCGAGAGAAGGAGATTATGTCGATAGATCGTTCCGGTGAACTTGGGAGAGCATCGGAAGCTTCAAGATCAGAGAGAGGGCCAACTCCTGTGGAAGTAGAAATATCTTTTGAACCGAATAGAGTTGACAGTGTAAAAGCCTTGGGAAGCAAGGGATTGCTACCAGGCTCTCTATCCTTATCTTCCATTGTTATTTTGTACTCAAACTCATTTATAGAAATGGAATTTACTTCTCTATATCTGTTCACTCTCTGTTTATTACACATGAATAGCTAAATCTGTTGAATGGGTTGAGAAGCACTTAGCTAGCATAACTAGGAATCTTCATTTTATGCGATTATCTTGTATTGTGTATTCTTCATTCGTCCATTAGAGATACTTGAGAGGGTAGTCTAAGGACAGGATCTAGGCCTGGAAAAGTCAAGTTAGAATCTAGGTTCGGGAGAGTTAGATTAGAACGAATAATCAAGAGATAGGAGCTTAGGAATAAGCATTGTTTGCTGTTAATGCATAGCATGCATCCTAGAGACAGGATATGATTGTGTGCGGTCACCTTGTCTTTGTGTGCATCTTGCATCATCGCATAGGAAAAGAGTAGAAACTTAGAAATAAGCTCTATGGACACTTTTGCATTCAACACATGCTTCCTACACTTAGGAGCACCACATTTGTTTTGGAAAATGATTTGCTATTGCATGAGTGTAGCATGATCGCATAGTCTGACGCATTCTCAAGTAACACTAGTTAAAGATCTTCTCAACCCGTTCATCCGCTTACTCAATGCATCTATCACATAATCAAAATTTTCTCAAATCTGCCGCATTTATTTATTTCATTACCGCAACCAATAACACCAAACAACTATTTGAGTTACCGGTTACTGCAAAGTTTTCGTAGAAAATTATCACTGCATATTGTTTTCCCAAGTCCCTAAGTTCGACCCTGGACTTACTAGGAAACTCAGTGGGGTTTATACTTGGATTTCACTGAGAAAACTTATTGCTCAATGTAATTCCATCACCGCATTTCATTCCATATTTTCACCGCATAAAATAACGCACCAAGTTTTTGGCGCTGTTGCTGGGGACTTCGACAAAATGTGCTAACGGTAATTTTTTTTTTGGATTTCTTTGCAGCTCTCAATCTCTGGCGAACTTCGACCCGGAGATTGAGAGAACGTTCAGACAGAGACTAAGAAATAGCCACCAACCACAACAACCAGATAAAGACGATATGGCGGAGTAGCCTAGAAACGGAGCACCAAATGAAAACAATGTCATGTCGAATCCAATCCTACTGGCAAATGATCGTAATAGGCCCATTAGGGATTATGCATCACCAAACCTCTATGATTTCTCTCCAGGAATCATGGGGCCTGCCCTTTATGGGCCGATTCGAAATGAAACCAGTGATGGTACAGATGATCCATACTGCAGAACAATTTGGAGGACAATGTCGCAAGGACCCGCACGCCCACCTCCGTAGCTTTATAGAAATCTGTAACACTTTTGTGTTCCGAACATCTCTGCCGAAGAAGTTCGACTAACTCTGTTTCCATTTTCTCTGTGTGATCAGGCAAGAAAATGGGTGTATTCCCTCAAGTCGAGAGAGATCACTTCATGGGAACAGGTCGTAGAGAAGTTTATGAAGAAATATTTCTCACGTACTGAGAATGCTACACGAAGGAAACTAATAACAAATTTTGAACAAGCTATGGACGAATCGCTCAGCGATGCCTAGGCAAGGTTTAAGAGGTTGGTCAGGGATTATCCACACAACGAATTACAAAACTGCCTTCAAATGGAAATCTTTTATCATGGTTTAAATCCGCAGACCGTTATCAATGCGGCAGCCGCTGGTGGTCTGCTAGACAAAATGTATGACGAGGCTAAGGACATCTTGGATCGCATCTCTAAAAATCACGAGTATTGGAGAGAAAGCGATCAGAGACTGAGAATAAAGGATAACAACGCATGTAATGGTGCTATTACTTCACTATAGAATCAGATAACCGCAATGATGAACCTAATTCAGGGAATTACGATCGACAACCCAACACCGCAAAATGGGCAAGTAAACGCAATTAATTAGAATGCCACAAGGTATGCGACTTGCGATGACAGACACACAATGGAAGAATGCCCATATAACCCATAGTCCATTTACTTTATGAAAAATAATCCATTTTCTAATACCTACAAGAATGGGTGGAGAAACCACCCCAACTTTGCATGGAAGAATCAGCAGCAAAATTTCCAATCTGTGGCGCAAAAAGAAGGGCCACCTGGATTCTTACTGCAAAATAATGGTCAGACATGTAGTCAAGCAAGTAGTTCGCAACCACCGTAATCTTCCTCCTTGGAAAGTTTGTTGAAGTAGTATATCGAGAAAAAGGAAACTGTGCTTCAAAACCAGGCAACGTCCATCCGCAACTTGGAGATACAGATGGGCCAGATTGTGAGCGAGCTAAAGAACAGACTGCACGGAGCCCTCCCGAGTTCAATAGAACTCCCACGCAACCCGGGGGGGGATCAGGTAAAGAGCAATGTCAAGTTCTGACATTGCGGAGTGGAAAAACTGTGGAGGGAGAAAGACAGAAACCTAGTCGAACTGCTCCCATTGCATTGGAACCTGAGATTGTGGTGACTCAAGAAGAAGAAGAAGGAGAAAAAGAAGTGATAGAACCATATGTTGGGTCCACCTCAAAGCCAATAGAAAAGGGGACCGTGAGAGTACAATTGCCACCTTTCCCGTAGAGACTCAGAAAGAAAAAGAATGACGAGGTATAGTACCAATGATTCTTGACTATGTTAAAACAATTGCATATTAATATTCCATTTAGTGAAGCGATTGAGGAGATGCCTGCATACCCGAAGTTTCTGAAGGATATGGTAACCAAGAAGAAAGGCACTGGTAAGTTTTCCACAATGGCTTTAACACAGAGCTCGAAATCAATAATTCCACCAAAGATGAGCGATCCTAGGAGCTTTATTATACCTTGCTCCATTAGAGGACTGTACATCGGGCAAGCATTGTGTGACCTTGGAGCCAGCATCAATTATGCCCTTGTCGATCTTTAAGCAGCTGAATGTAAGGCAACTTGCACCCACGACTGGGACTCTCTAACTTGCAGATAGATCTCTGATGCATCTAGAGGGGAAGGTGAAATACGTGTTGATCACCATCGATAAATTTAACTTACCAGCCGACTTCATCATCTTGGATTACGAAGATGAAAAAGATGTGCCCATCATCCTGGGGCGACCATTTTTATCAACAGGTCATGCTTAGATTGATGTGCACAAAAGAGAGATCATTTTGAGCAAAAATGGACAGAAGCTCAAGTTCAACATCATCTGTGCCATAAAGTTTCCTGACAATGAAGACCTGAATGAATCTGATGACGACCAGAGTTTGAATGAAGAAGAGAAACTTGACAATGAAAATGAAGATGAGGATGCAAGTGCATCCATTGTGACATGAAATGCAATCATAGAAAAAACAAACAAGCAAGAAGAGATGATCGCAACCCAAGACAAAGAGCCAATGGGAAATGAAGAAAGAAAAACAATGCAACCGTCCTTGAAAGAACCACCAATAATAGAGTTGAAGACCCTGCCGTATCACCTAAAGTATGCATTTTTTGGGCAGAATGAAAAACTGTCAGTCATTATTTCCTCTGAGCTTAATGAAGACCAGGAGAATGCGTTGCTGAGCATTTTAAGAAAACACGTGCGAGCAATTGGCTGAACGCTCGCAGACGTTCAAGGAATTAGCCCTGCATACTGTATGCACCATATTCGTCTCGAAGAAAACCACAAGGCATCGATCGAACATCAACGCAGACTCAACCCTGCGATGAAATAGGTCATTAAAAAGGAGATCATCAAATGGTTAGATGTGGGCATTATTTATTCGGTAGCAGACAGCATGTGGGTCAGCCCCGTGTAGTGCATGCCGAAAGAAGGCGGCATGACGGTAGTCCCCAACGAAAATAATGAGCTGATACCACAATGGACCATCACCGGGTGGCGTATTTGCATGGACTACCGCAAGCTAAATGCGACAACAGAGAAAGATCATTTCCCTCTACCGTTCATCGACCAAATGCTCGATCGTCTAACCGGAAATGACTCTTACTGCTTTCTAAATGGGTATGCCGACTATAATCAGATTATGATTGCTTAAGAAGATTAGGACAAGACCACATTCACCTACCCATATGGGACTTTTTCTTTTCGTCGCATGCCGTTCAGCCTCTGTAATGCATCGAGCACATTCCAAAGGTGTATGATGGCCATCTTTTCAGAATAACTTGACGACTCTATTGAAATCTTCATGGACGACTTCTCTATTTATGGGCACAACTACGAAGTCTGTCTGGCCAACCTGGAAAAGATATTGAAAAGATGCGAGGAGATGAATCTCGTTCTCAACTGGGAAAAATGCACTTTTATGGTGAATGAGGGCATTGTGTTGGGGCACAAGATCTCTCGGGATGGGTTGGAGGTGGATAAAGCAAAAATAGACGCAATTGAAAAACTCCCACCTCCAATAAGTGTAAAGGCTGTAAAGAGTTTCTTGGGGCATGCCGAATTCTAAAGACGTTTTTTCAAGGATTTCTCATAAATAGCACGACCACTGAGTGCGTTGTTGGAAGGTGATAGGAAGTTTGAATTTGATGATAATTGCCGCAACGCATTCATGATTTTAAAGAATTCATTGACGATTGCACCCATTTTGATCATGCTAGATTGGACACTTCCCTTTGAAATAATGTGTGATGCAAGTGGGTATGCGATGGGAGCAGTACTAGGAGAGAAGAGAAAGACAATGTTGCATCCCATCGCATATGAAAGTAAGACTTTAAACCTTGCTCAGACTAATTATACCACCACAAAAAAAGAGCCACTTGCTGTAATATTTGCGTTAGAAAAGTTCAGAGCATATCTGCTGGGAATAAAAGTCTCATCCATACTGACCACTCGACGATAAAATATCTAATGACAAAGAAGGACGCAAAGTCGAGGCTGATCAGATGTATTCTCCTCCTTCAAGAATTTTATATGGAAATAATTGACCGCAAGAGGATGGAGAACCAAGTGACGGATCGTTTATCCAGATTGGAAAGTCCTGAGGTTGACCGCAAAGAGTTAGAGGTGAGCGTAGTGTTTCCAGATGAGCAGCTGTTTCAGATTGAAGAAGTGCCATGGTATGGTGACATAGTCAACTATCTGGTTTGCGAGCAATTTCCTGAAGAATATACCAACCATCAACAGAAGAAGCTCAAACATGAATGCAAATATTATTATTGGGATGAGCCGAATCTGTATAAGAGGGGGTCAGACTAGGTTATGTGACTATGTGTACCAGAAGCTGCTCATCAACGCATATTATCGCAATGTCATGATTCATCATATGGTGGACACTTTGGAGGGCAGCGCACTGCAACAAAAGTCTTACATAGTGGGTTTTATTGGCCAACATTATTTAAGGATGCTAGAGACTACGCAATGAAGTGTAATTGATGCCAATGCATGGGTAACATTTCATGGAAACATGCGAAGCCCATGAACATCATTCTAGAACTGGAGTTGTTCGACGTTTGGGGCATTGATTTCATGGAACCATTCCCACCTTCGAATGGCCACAAGTATATTCTGCTAGCCGTTGACTATGCGTCCAAGTGGGTAGAAGCAATAACATGCGCCGTAAGTGATGCAGCAGTAGTCTCCAAATTCTTGAAGAAAAATATTTTCACGCGTTTTGGCACTCCACATATCATAATAAGTGACGAAGGCTCCCACTTTGTCAATTACTCTGTAAAATCTGCTGCTGAAATATAATATCCTCCATAAAGTGGCCACCACATACCATCCACAGACGAATGGTCAGGCTGAAGAGTCCAATCAAGAAATTAAGTTGGTATTGGAGAAGGTGGTAAAACCTTCATGAAAAGATTGGGCAACAAATTTGGACGATGCGTTGTGGGCATACCAGACTGCCTATAAAACACCGATAGGCATGTCTTTGTATGCGTTGGTATTTGGTAAAGCATGTCATTTGCCATTGGAGCTGGAGTATAAGACGTTGTGGCGGTGAAAGAGCTTAACTTTTGATTTAAACAAGCAGCACGCGAAGCAAGAGAATGCTACAACGGTGCGTCGAGCTTGATTGAGTGGACGGAGACGCAAGCTAAAGGAAATGCCAATAATATACAAAGGAGCGAGCCAAAAACGGTTGCATGATAGCAAGGCTTATGCGGTAAAGAATAAATGCCATTGTTGGACAAAAGGTCTTACTTCTTCAATTCAACGGCTCCCAACCTTTTCTAGAAGTTAAAAGTTGCGCTAGCTTCCGACGCCTTCAATCATCAAGAGAAATATTTTCCCAGCAGATCGGTGGCCGGTGAGCGATTACTGGGCACAGGAGCCGGTACATTTAAGGTTAATGAGGAGGGAGCGAACGTTAAGGACATATTGCGGGGTGATTTTCAGCAGAGAAAAAAGACCTATCGTAGAAGCTTTAGAAACCCGACATAGAGGAAAATGGGTGGCACCCTGTCCAGTGGCATTGCCAATCATTCTAGGGCGCAAGTCTCTCGGGGGTATCCTTTTCTTATTATAATTCATGGTGGAAACACTCTCTTAACAACTACAATGTCAATATTTCATTTCACATCAAGACATCTTGTTATTAATCTCTTATCAACGGCAATTCTACTTCGTATACTTTCTCTAAAAAAAAAAGATTGTGAGAATAACAACCTCCACAGTCAATGCAAGGGACCCATGTTGAATAGAGTATACAGTTTGGCTGTAAACCCATTAGTTGTGATGTCGGCTACACACGTATGGGTGGCTCAAGCCAATTGAAAAATGAACAGTAAAGTCGCCCAGGATCAACGCATAAATAAATGACCGCAACTCCGCTGGCAAGTAGGCATGAGTTTAGTCTGAGGAAGAGTGCCTTGCTCATAGTTGGATGTACGCATGACACACATGGGGGCAAGCCAAAAAGAAGGCGAAGTACTTGGATCAACGCAAGATCAGAAAAAAAAATAATAATGTCAAAAATATGCAAGGATAAAAAATCATTTGACACCCCAGTGAAAAGTTTTTTGAAATAAATAAGGCGATGTCTTGGAATCTAGTGAAGGTTAAACTTGCAGTCCCTAGGTCTTAGAAATATTTTAAGAATATACTTGGATAAAAATTAAGGAAATTTTGGTGTATAGGATTTGAATGAAGTATCCTTGAGAAATCTAGAAAAAGGGATTTCTGGTCGACTTTCTAAAGGAAATCTTTAGCTTATGCTTGAGGACAAACATTGTTTAAATTTGGGGGCATGATAACGGGCAGAAATACACGTTACAGTGCTAAGTTCTTAAACAATGTTGGCTTGCATTGATAAAATATATAAGATTTCGTCCAAAAAGCATTAAGATCATAACATTGTGGTAACATGCGTTCATCGCATAGAAACAGTTAATTTTTGTATTTTTATGCAGAATATGCATTAACACAAGGCGAAAAGCGCGATCACAAGAAATCAATGATCGAGCGCAGCTTTACCGCAAGACTTTGCAGTGGTTTGTGCTCGCAAACATTTGCTCAAGGACTGCCACATAGAGCCGACGCAACTTGGTGGGCGCATCAGGGTGAAATGCATAATTAATCATGATGGGAAAGAAAGCTGATGACGGTCAAATCCAAATTAAGTTGACAAGCCGCTAACGATAACAAGTACACTCAACTTTTCGGTGACAAATATTTGGCGCATCAGTCAGAGAATTAAATCCATCCCATCTGTGCAATCATAAGAGAGAAGCCGCACCCAAAGTGCTATAATTACCGAAGGCATCCTTCAGAACAGGGGTTTAGCTAGTTCAGCAAGATTTTCTTTCATTTTAAGGAGGAAGCAAGAGAAGGAGATTGTAACGATAGATCATTCCGGTGAACTTAGGAGAGCGTCGGAAGCTTCAAGATCAGAGAGAGGGTCAGCTCCTGCGGAAGCAAGAATATCTTTTGAACCGAATAAAGTTGATAGTATAAAAGCCTTAGGAAGCAAAGGATTGCTACCAGACTCTCTATTCTAATCTTCCATTGTTATTTTGTACTCAAACTCATTTATAGAAATAAAATTTACTTCTCTATATCTGTTCACTCTCTGTTTATTAAGCATGAGTAGCTAAATCTGTTGAATGGGTTGAGAAGCACTTAGCTAGCATAACTGGGGATCTTCATTCTATGCGATTATCTTGTATTATATATGCTTCATTCGTAAATTGGAGATACTCGGAAGAGTATTCTAAGGACAGGATCTAGGCTTGGAAAAGTCAGGTTAGAATCTAGGCTCGGAAGTGTCAGATTAGAATGCATAACCAAGAGATAGGAGCTTAGGAATAAGCACTGTTTGCTATTAATGCATC
Source organism: Benincasa hispida (assembly GCF_009727055.1). Lineage (NCBI taxonomy): Eukaryota > Viridiplantae > Streptophyta > Magnoliopsida > Cucurbitales > Cucurbitaceae > Benincasa > Benincasa hispida. The sequence continues at coordinate 30,173,859 of NC_052353.1, forward strand.
GCATGCATCCTAGAGACAGGATATGATTGTGTGCAGTCACCTTGTCTTTGTGTGCATCTTGCATCATCGCATAAAAAAAGAGTAGAGACTTAGGAATAAGCTCCATGGACACTTTTGCATTCAACACATGCATCCTAGACTTAGGAGCACCACATTTGCATTGGAAAATGATTTGTTGTTGCATGAGTGTAGCATGATCGCATAGTTTGATGCATTCCCAGGTAACGCTAGTTAAAGACCTTCTCAACATGTTCATCCGCATACTCAGTGCATCTATCGCATAATCAAACTTTTCTCAAATTTTCCACATTTATTTATTTCATTACCGTAACCAAAAACACCAAACAACTATTTGAGTTACCGATTACCACAAAGTTTTTGGGAAAAATTATCACGGCATATTGTTTTCCTAAGTCCCTAAGTTCGACCCTAGACTTTCCAGGAAACTCAGTGGGGTTTATACTTGGATTCCACTGAGAAAACTTGTTGCTCATTGCAATTCCATCACCGCATTTCATTCCATATTTTCACCGTATAAAATAACGCATCATCTGCGCACTTAAAGTTGTGATCACAAGTCATGCAATCATGAGAAGTCTCTTAAAAAGGTGGCCGCATAAAGACCTCGCATTAAGGCGGCATCATAATAAATCATGATAGGACGGAAAGTTGATAACAGTCGATTATGAATTTAGTTGACAAGCCGTTAAAAGCCATACTGTAGCAAGTACATTCAACTTTTAGTGACTATTAAACAGTGCAAAAAAATAGGGGAACTAATGTCACCCATCATTGCAATCATTAGCAAGAAAAGTTGCTTCACCTTGAAATCTATAAATATTGAAGGCCACTAGAGAAAAAGGAGTTAATGAGTTAGTCTGTTCACGCACATACTCATGCATATACTTAGAGGACGGAGAGAGCAAGGAGACGAGAAAAAGCCAAAAGAATCGCTCCGAGACAGATCGAGAGACTGCCGGAAAGCAACACAAAGGAGAGAGGGCCAACACTTGCGAGAGCAAGAATACACACGAGAACAGAGTTGAAGTGACAAAGAGCAACGTAAAAGGCCACGGGAAGCAAGACATTGCTTACCGGGCTTGTCATTTCTCAAATCCATTTGTTATTTTGTATTCAGTACTTTATTTGTAGAAAATGGAAACTTTATTTCAATTTATGTTCAATCTCTCCATACCACGCATGAGTAGCTAAATTTCTGAATGGGTTGAGAAGTACTTAGCTAGCATGACTTAAGATTTATATTTTATACGATCATTTTGTCTTATATATGCATCATTCACTCTTTGGACATACTTGAGAGAGTAGTCTAAAGATAGAATCTAGGCTGGAGAGAGTCAGATTAGAATTGCATAATCAAGAAGTAGAAACTTAGGCATAAGTTCTATTGCTATTTACACATCGAAAGAGGAATGATGGTATGCGGTCACTTTGTTTTATATGGGCATCATTCATCATCGCATAGGAAAGAGTAGAGACTTAGAAATAAGTCCTATCGATTGTTTTGCATATACATCGCAAGCGTCTGCATATACATCGCAAGCGTTTTAGAAATAGGAATTATGGCATTCTGCATTGAGAAATGCAGTACTGATATTTGTGTGTAGCATGATCGCATAACTTGTGCACAATCTTAGAAAATGTTAGCTAAAACCCTTCTCAACCCCTTCATCACATACTCATTGTAATTCTATGCTTTCATCACTCCACATTCAACGCCGTCGCATAGCAAAAATCTAAATCAAAATACTATCCACTTCATTTGTTTTTACCACCGTAATAGAATCAAAGTTTTTGTCGCATATCTACTTAGTAGTCCCTGTGTTCGACCTGGACTTACCAGCAAACCTAAGGAGGCTTATACTTGGGCCTTGTTAGGAAAACTTGCATGATCATCGCATAACACACATCACCGTAAACTCACATCATCGCATCATAATTTCATGCATCAATGGGTGAGTTGCATGTTGTTTGTTTTGTTTGTCTCATGTTTATGCATTTTCTGTCTTTGTTTTTAGCACAAAATTTTACAATTTTTTTGTATTTTTGTTTGATTAAGATGGCCTAGGATGTGCTTGAATGCTTCTTTACTTGATTATGTGAAATGAGCATTTAATGAGCCTAATTTGAAAATTTTTCTTGCATTCTTTGCCTCATTGTGCACAAACCGCCTTAGGTTTTTTCTCTTAAGACTTAGGATGGGTTTGTAGTGTTTATAAGTCTATTATCACCCCGAAAGGCCCATTAGCTATAGATTGACCTTGCTAGATAGGATGTGTGAGACTAAGGACAATAAAAGAGTATTAACCTATTTAAAAAAAAAGAGAGATAAAAAAATGTGTTTGAAAGTGTGAAAGAAGAAAATGGGGGGAAAGAATAAGAAAAGAAAAAAAGGTTTTGTGTGAGTGCATGGTTAAGGGTGAAAAGAGCTACCTCCACCGGAATAAGTTAGGACCCCGTGAGAAAATAGTGGATTGAACCCCGATGGTTGGTTGTATGCATGCTAGCTCCCTATGTAAAAGAAATGTCCTTTATGTTTTTTGTACGTGAGTTACAGGCACCTTAGTCGAAGTCTTAGTTTCTTGATTAGTTTTGGTTGTTTAAAGATTGGTACATGAGCCAGAACTAGGGGGAAGATGGATGGACGATGCCATATGGTTGTCTCGAGTATCTAAAGTCCACCTAGGTTAGTTTATCACACACACACACACGAAGAAGAATAGAAAAAGTTTTAAATTACTCTTTGAATTGTAATATTCATGTTTTTTTGTTCTGAAGCATTATTTAGGTTTAAGGCTCGAGTTAAATTGAAATGTAAACTTTTTGTCATTTTTTTTTTGTGTTTATGTGTTTCTCTTGCTCGAGGACTAGCAAGGTTTAGGTTGGGGGTGTTTGATAGTCTCCAAAAGAGTTATTTATTCCCAGCTAAACCCTGTCAGCTCCTACGTATTTAATTCATTATTTGGTGTTTTTAGAAAAAAAAAAAACAAAGGAGTCCATCGGGATTGTTGCATGCATTTTAGGTCGAAATAGAGCAAGAAACAACAAAAGAGGTCAAATGACCAAATTTCCCTAGAGGGAGTGCCACTATGCTAGCTAGGTGCTAAGCGCAGCACTGGAAGGCAGTAGAATGCTTTGGCAAGAGTGTCGTGGTGCTATAAACTTTGATGGATAAAAGCGAAGTATGTGCGCGAATGATCAATCGTAGGGGCTATGGCGCTATGCGCATCACACAACTACAAAAGGCTAGAGCGCCACGGTGCTACCCAAATTTTTTCTATAAATTAACCCTTCTATTTAAAGTTTTGGGTGTGCAGAAAGATGGCTTAAAAAGACAGGCCTTCAGCCAGTTTAGTTTTTATTATTCTTGCATTTTATTTTTGGTTAGATTTCATTATTTCTACCATTGTATTCCATGGATCAGATCAATTTATCTCTTCTTCTTTGTCTATAAAGTCGTCGAGGTGAGTTCTTGGTTCTAGATTTTGGGATGTAAACTTATCTAACAACTTTAAAGATTGTTTTATATTAATTTCATATTGACTTTATGCATCTTTGAATGTGTTTTAATCTTCAATTTATGTTTATCGGTTTGACTAACGATCTTTCCTTTGCATGTGTTTCGATTGTTAAAGAATTTTAGGTTTGCATGATGTCATTCTCTTCATCTATCCTAAGTCATTGAGTACCAAAAATTGTATCTTGCAAGCTAGGGATTTTAAGTCTAGTCTTGGATCTGAAATTGTTTGATTTTATTTAATTCAAGGAAACCAAGTTAATCACGTTGGCTATCCAATTACTTAACTTCACAATAGAAAACTAGAACTTAATGCGGTGTTAATTGGCTCTTCTTGATCGCTATATAATTATGTTGAATTGATTGCAATTAGTTAATTAGGTATTCATTAGAAGTTTTAATTAATTAATGTCGCTTGTATGATTTAGTCTTAATTAGTTGTCAGCCTTTGTAGATGCTAGTTAGGGTTAATCAAACAAGTGTTGTGTTAAGCATAATCAATATGAGTTAATAAAAACAATCTGATGATGGGAAATCACATAGGAATTCATTTACTCCCTAGAGCTAGAATATCTAATCCTTGATACATTTACCCGCTTTATTTTACTTTCCTGCACATTTATTCTCATCCACACCAAACCTCCCATTCACAGTTAGAACTAGGAAATTTACTCAACTGAAACAAGTCACACTTCTCTACGGATCAACTCGAAATTACCACTATTACTATGTCCTTGTGGTTATTGGAGTAGTGCAATATTATAAATTTTCTTTGATTAGTAGAAGTTTGCAAGTGACAGTAAATATTTTCAATCATCGACCCTTCTTATAGTCTTCTAGGGTTGTTATTGATGTTGATAAAAGGTCCCTAACTCTTAGGCAGAAAGAGAAAATTGAAAAGTTTTTTATGATTGATTCTTCTTCCCCACTAATCTTATGTGTTCTAGTTCTCATATTCTATAGAATGGTGGCTAACCTCCTAAGTTGGGGATGGAAGATCGAGACTTGGCGGTTCGTGATGTTTATGGTTGATGAAGCCGAGTCGGGTCAAGCATATTGACCTTAAAAAATTGTGCTACCTGGAGGTATCAAGGATTTATCTTTTCATTGATTTCTTAGTATAAGTTTCTTTTATATTTATTTTTATTCTTCCAAAGCTTAATTCTTCCAATTTTTCTTAGGTTTGAGTCGTCCATGAGAAGATGGAGAGAATTATATATATTTTTTATGAGTCAAATATCACTGCCATCCACTGTGTCAAATTTCAAGGAAGTTTTTAGTTTTCATTTTATCCCTTGTTTTTTTTTTTCTTTATCAGAATGGAGGACTGGTGGGTTTTATGCCCTATAACCTATAGATAGAAAATGAAAATAATTGACTATCATCAATAAAGAGTTATCGATGTTATTTCAATAAGTGTCATAAATTATGTTGAATTTGTTTTGTCTTAATAACCCTAAATAAACTAACATCTTGGGTTATTTTATGAGTCTTGAAATGTATGTGGAGACATACAAGGTTCAATGTTCAACATACAGCCTAAAGGGTCTATAGTATAGGGATGAAGTTGGATATCTCATCATGGTGAAACTATGGATATGACCCACTTTGTATTTGATACAAATGCAATGATCCAACGCATTCATATAGGTGACTGATGATGAAAATTAGGTATTAGCCGTCAAAGACTCGACGACTAAAATTACATGAAAGCAATATGCGATGCATGTTCTTAAGCTATGCGTTGATTCTCATGTGTTGGTGGTCATGCGTTGGAATGAAAATATGCGTTAACGAATGTATGCGATGACCATGCATTCCTGTCACAAGTTTTCTTATGCTCACACCAAGTACAACGCGAACGCAAGTTTCTCGAGTGATCCGAGGTCGAACTCAGGGACTTGTAGCTAGACGTATGCGGTAATGTGTATGCGGCGGATGAATAAAAGAATGATGGGGGGTTTTAAGCTACCACTACTCCTACTCCTGACTAATAGACAATACAATGAGGAGTATGAATGAGAGGTAGAGACACGACAACTGTTGGTGTGAAGTAAATGGATGGAAAAATAGATAAAATGTGGAGATGTCTTTATCAAAACCCTTAAGAGTGACCACAAGGGCAACCTTAGCCAACGCAAGCTATGTGATCATGCTACACACACTAGAGCCTAAATTTAGGATGCATGCGATGTGTATGCAAAAGGGTCGAGACGATCGCATACTGCCATCATATCCTACTTCTTCGACACAACCATTGTCCTCTCCGTAGGGTGCATATGCTGTGTAATAGCAAACGTAGCTTATTCCTAATCTCCCCATTATTGCTTATGCAAACCTAATCTAGCTCTTTCGACATCGATTCTAACCTAGCTCTCTCAAGTTATAGGTTCTTTCTTTAGACTCTCTCTCGAGTAGCTCTAAAGGTGTGATGGACGCATACTTAAGACAAGGTAACCACAAAAGCCTGGTTGACGCAAGATTATTCCTATCTTTAGTGAACAATAGTTTACATTGCTTGATGCGACCAACCACTTACCCTCCCAGGCAATTAGTTGTTGCTGATTTTACTCATAGACAAGCATTACGTCCGCCTATAGACAGACATTGCTACAGCTTCACACTAAGCAAATAAGGTTTTCTCACACACTCATGCAATGCACACCTCCCAGTGATTTGCTACATACTTCATATTCCTATGTCGTATGATTAAGTATGCGATACTGTAGCAATCTCACTAAGTGATGCAATGAAAGTTAAGGGTGCAAGCAAAGAAAGATTGAATCATAGGTAATACATAAATGCATTGAACACACAATGTATTAATTTCTTAATCCAAAATGTAATACAATACAATATAAGAAAAGAAGAGAAAATGAAAAAACCAGCTGGAAGCAATGTCTTGCTTCCAACAGATGTGTGTCAAGGCTGCCGGTGGTGCCATGGATGGGTGAAGGAGTTGACTCTCTCAAGATCTAACTCCAGCGAAGGCTCCGGTCTTCACTCGGAATGGATGAAGGAGATGAAGAACTCTCAAGCTTTCTTCTAACGCGTTCGTTTGGATCACAAGGATCTGCTTGAAGGCCGAAACTTGGATAAATTGAAATTTTGCTCAGCAGCTTCTATTTATAGAGCTTGAATTGCTGACAGCATTTATGGACCTTCTCTAATTTTTGACATTAACGGCGCGTTGGTCCTTTTCTGAATTTCGGCTGCTAACAGCGTGGTAGGTGAAATGTCAACATCATCTTTTGATTTTCCCAAGAGATGCGTTGATGCGTCCATTCCACCAACCTTGTGTTCATCCCCTTATTATGGTTATCGTGTAGCCACATTCGTGCAGTGACTACATTTGCTTCATTAGCGCAACTTCTACATGATGACCGCAATCGCTTGACGATCGCAACTCCTATGCGATGGACGCATGCGGTTGATTACTGCAACACCCATGCGTTGATCATATGCGTTCGCTTTTGCGATGGAGAGTTTCTCCACATGCAGTCATCTATGTGGTAGCCCGACTTCCGCATTTGCGTCCACTTCCTACGTTAGCTACAAAAATAAACAATTGAATGCATAATGACGCATGGTAATGGGTTAGTCGAGATTCTCAATGTTGAACGTCGCAAACTCATTTTCTCATGAATTCCCAACATAATTGCCGCATATTCTGCTTAACAGTCTTCATAATTCTAAATAAAAGGCCTAAGATGACAGACATTTCAATATATGTTTTTTTCTTTTTTTCACCCCCAAACTTAGAATCATGCTTGTCCTCAAGCATGTGTTATACTCAAGAAATTCTAATTCACCTTCTTGCTTTCCTTTGCGATGACCAGCTTTTTAGAATATAATTTACTCCTACCTCTAACCATCACCATAATTCTCCTCCACTCCAGCTCCTTCTTCAAAAAGATATTTTCTAAGTTTAGATCCAGCAAGTCTTTGCTCAAAAACATTTTATCCATTCACCGCAACTTTGTGTTTAGCTTTTGAGAATGCGTTCGTCCAAAACAATTTAAAACTTTCCGATTACTTATTAGAATGTGGCGTTGAACCTGGTCACACTCTTTGTTTTGGCTTACCCCCATGTGTGTCATGCGGGCATCCAACTTCGGTCGCGTTCCATATTCAACTCAACTCTTGTCTTGCTTGATTTGGCTTGCGTCAGACTTGTGTCATGCGGACATCCAACTACGGGTAAGTACCTTTCACAACTTAACTCTAATCAACATGAGTTTCGCCATTGCGTTGATAGTGGAGTTTTTATTCTTAAAATTCTCTCCTTTTTTTTCTAAGTTTAAATGATCGCAATGTAATGAACGCAATTCTCCAAGACTGCTGCCACCTCCAAACTTAGAGGTTGACAGCGTTCTCACTGCAAAGCTAAAAACAAACTCATAGGAATGCGGTAATAAATGTTTGAGCAAAGGTTTGCACGCAATAAAACTTAAGACTTTCAAAATTTGAAAAAGCTAATAAAAGTAAGGTGAACCTTGCGATGCTTAGTTAGCGGAAGTAGTGAATTGTACGTACCATCATAGATGCATCGCAAAGAAACGCAATCGGGAAAAGATAATTTCAAAAGGATAATGCATAAGAGATAACGAGAAAAGAACCTTAGGCAAAATAACACATGCGATCATGCGTTGGAATCCACACGATCGAAGCCATGCATTGAAAGATGAAAGGAATTCTTCCGTTACCTGCGCACCGAGGAGAATTATTTTTCGCACCTATTAGGAGAAAACGCACCATAACCAAGGAAGCAGCCGCATATCCAAAATAACAATAAAAATAAGAATAAACTAAACTATGAAAGCAAGGTAAAGATAGAATAGAAGACGTCCCTGGAGAAATTGGAGTGTTGTCATCGAAGGGAGTCTCCCATGTAGGAGATTTCTCTCAACTGCTTAGGTCAAGATGCCATGACCATTGGAACCTTCGACAATTATTGGGCACATGCAGCCTAATGTGCTTAGAATTACCTTCAGCTCATGGGACTGATTGCCCTTCTATCTTGGGGTCAATGCTGGCTTTCAGCGCATTGCCTACACTTCAATATTGGTTGCAACTTAGTCGCAAAAGCTACAATACTTCCAAGATAAAAAGGTTGCCTACAGAGACACAAAACTCAACAAACAATTAGCTGCCAAGTCCCCAGCAATGGCGCCAAAAACTTGATGACGAAAATTAGGTATTAGTCGTCAAAGACTCGACGACTAAAATTAGATGAACGCAATATGTGATGCATGTTCTTAAGCTATGCGTTGATTCTCATGCATCGGTGGTCATGCGTTGGAATGAAACTATGCGTTAACGAATGTATGTGATGACCATGCGTTCCTGTCACAAGTTTTGCAAAAGGGTCGAGATGACCGCATACCGCCACCATATCCTACTTCTTGGACGCAGCCATTGTCCTCTTCGTAGGGTGCATACGTTGTGTAATAGAAAACAGAGCTTATTCCTAAGCTCCCCATTCTTGATTATGCAAACCTAATCTAGCTCTCTCGAGCATTGATTCTAACCTAGCTCTCTCAAGTCTTAGGTTCTTTCTTTAGACTCTTTCTCGAGTAGCTCTAAAGGTGTGATGGACGCATACATAAGACAAGGTAACCGCAAAATCTTGGTTGACTCAAGATTATTCCTATCTCTAGTGAACAATAGCTTACATTGCTTGATGCGACCAACCACTTACCCTCTCAGGAAATTAGTTGTTACTGATTTTACTCATAGACAAGCTTTGTGTCCGCCTATAGATAGACGTTGCTACAACTTCACACTAAGCAAATAAGGTTTTCTCACACACTCACGCAAAGCACACCTCCCGGTAGTTTGCTACATGCTTCATATTCCTATGCCGTATGATTAAGTATGCGATACTCTAGCAATCTCACTAAGTGATGCAATGAAAGATAAGGGTGCCAAGTAAAGAAAGATGGAGATGGAATCGAAGGTAACACAGAAATGCATTGAACACACAATGTATTAATTTCTTAATCCAAAATGTAATACAATACAATATAAGAAAAGAAGAGAAAATGAAAAGACCAGCTGGAAGCAATGTCTTGCTTCCAGTGGATGTGTGTCAAGGCTGCCGGTGGTGCCATGGATGGGCGGTGGAGCTGAATCTCTCGAGATCTAACTCCAGTGAAGGCTCTGGTCGTCACTCGAAATGGATGAAGGAGATGAAGAACTCTCAAGCTTTCTTCTAACGCGTTCGTCTGGATCACAAGGATCCGCCCGAAGGACAAAACTTGGATGAATTGAAATTCTACTCAGCGACTTCTAGTTATAGAGCTTGAATCACCGACAGCATTTATGGACTTGCTTTGATTTTTTACATTAGCAGCACATTGGTCCTTTCCTAAATTTCTACTGCTAACAACGTGGTAGGTGAAATGTCAACATCATCTTTTGATTTTCTCGAGAGATGCGTTGATGCGTCCATTCCACCAACCTTGCGTTCATCCCACTATTATGGTCATCGTGTAGCCACAATCGTGCAGTGACCGCATTTGATTCATTACCGCAACTTTTACACGATGACCACAATCGCTTGACGATCGCAAATCCTATGCGATGGACGCACGCGGTTGATTACCACAACACCCATGCATTGATCGTATGTGTTCGCCTTTGCGATGGGGAGTTTCTCCGTATGCGGTCGTCTATGCGATAACCCGGCTTCCGCGTTTGCATCCACTTCTTGCGTTGACTACAAAAATAGACAATTGAACACATAATAATGCATAATAATGGGTTAGCCGAGATTCTCAATGATGAATGCCGCAAACTCATTTTCTCATGAATTCCTAACATAATTGTCGCATATTCTGCTTAACGGCCTTCAAAATTCTAAATAAAAGGCCTAAGATGACATGCATTTCTGCGTGTCATTAATGACATGCAAGTGGTGGTATCCTATGCAATGAGTTTCTATAATACCAAACCACGAAATAGTAACTACTATATACGTTGACTAGTTAGGTTTCTATTTCAATATGATGACCTAGGCAACTTAGTCTTAATCTTTAGTCTATTATGAACTCCTGTTCACGAGAGCTTGTTCTTTGATTTGCATGGATGAAAATGGCCAGTTCGCCGACTTAATAAGCCTATCATTTTGAGGACAAGAACGAGTGAGGAGCTGGGAACATAATAATACAAGATAGACTTCAATCATTTCCGACTACAGGGTAAGTCGATGTGTTCCCTTAAGTGATATCTTTGAGACTTGAACAAAGGGCTCTACCCTTTCATTAGCCCGAGAGGAGTTTCTCTTTAATGGTTGGACCATAAATAGGTTGTTCATTAGAGGAGCACTGGTACTTAATAATAAAGAAGTAATCCTGGGGTTAAACGATAATTTTGACCCAACTGATGTTATGAACACTCTTTAAGGACCAACTTGCTATTATTGGTCTATATCCATGGACACAGAAATATATCTACAGTTAGAAGAGTATAGGTCTTTAGTGGAGTGTACCACAATTAACGAATATTGATTAATGTGGTTAATGAGTTTAGCCAATTAATCTTATGTCATTGGATCTTCTGATTTGTTAGTCCAACAGGCTCCCTTCCTAGCTTATAAAGGGAATTGAGGTAATTATGTCCTGAGTAATGTTTGGATTGATCAGATCCACTTAAGAAAATGGTATAATATAAAATTAGTTTTGAATATGATTCAAAATTAATTTATGAGAGAATTAAATATTTGAAAGAGTTCAAATATTAATTAAATATAAATCGGATTCACATTAAAACTACATATTAAAATTAATGCATATTAGATACACATTAAAACTATAGGTTATGAGAGAAACAAATAAATATGATTCACTTGTAGGTTAAATTAAATATAATTTAATAATTACTTAATTGGAAAATTAATTAATTATTAATTTTATTTTCTTTCATTTAATTAAATTAATTGAATTAAAACTATAGGTAACGTGAGAGATGTTTCGTTTAAATATGATTAAGTGAAATTATTAATAAAATTAAATTCATTATTGATTTAATTAATTATTATTTATTTTAAATTAATTAATTATATTAATTATTTGATTTTTTAAATCAAATAAATAACTCCCATGTAGAGGAGTTATCAGAAATGTGGGATAACTCCCGCGTTTTTCTCTCTCACCATTGGTTGAAATACCTACAAAATAATGAAGAACGTAAGGTTTTTTGAAGAACAAAATTTTGTAGAAGAGGTATGTGAAAAGAAAAAAATTCTCTCCAAATTCTCAAAGAAGGGGGTTTTTGGATTGGTAGTATTCGTGCATTCAATCCACAAGAGAATTGGCGTTCTTCCACTCGAGTCATCAACGAGAGTAAGTGGATTTCTTTTCTTTGTAGGATTAAATTTATTATTTGTGATGCATGCTTAACCTAATTTTTACAGTAGGTTGAGGTTGTAGGTCTCCCCTTTCTATTATGTAATTTTTTTAGCATATTTGTATTTCAATTTCTCAATTGATTTTGAGTTTGTCCTTATTATTCCACTGTGTTAAGGATTTTATCCCTACAATTAATATTAGAACCAACTTGTATAATTAATTTCGACATTTCGACATTTGAACTGATAGCCAAAATTGCATTTTGAATGTGGTTTGTAAATGAATATTTACGATAAATTTTGGCCTTAGATTTACATGTTTGACTTGACCAATTTGTAAAGGTCCCAACATTTTTGGGCATTTTATCATGTAATAAGCTTCTTCTGTAAGTCCATGTCTAGAATTAGGGTTTTTTGTGATGAACATCAAGACCTTCTTTGGCCAAAACTGAAGAACATACTATGATCTGCCTAGAATCGCTTTCTGGTGTCGTAGCCTTGCAATACTTCACTCAATGTTGCAACGAACGCAAGGGCGTGCGTTTGCATGGTTTAACTATGGTTCAGGGTGGTCCAGTCCAGTTTGGCTAGTTCAATGTGGTTTGATTAAGTTTTGTGTTGGGTTGGCTTGGTTCGTGGTTTTTGGGTCTGGTTCGAAGCAGTTCGGGTCAGTTTGGGTTGGTCTGATTCTGTTTTGGTTGTAAAATTATTGTAATTTATTGTTTTATTTTATTCTAGGGACCCAATTACCGATTCATTTGCTATTTATATGCTTTATGGATGTCATCTACATAAATCCCACCATATGTTAAGCATGTTCATGTATTTCGATATATTATAAGTGTTATAGTGTATGATATTAATGCACGATATATATAATTTCATGAGTTATTTAATATATTTTGATATGTTTAATATATGAAATTGGAAAAGCATGATACATGACATTACTTAGGTAAATATAAAAGGTTATATTTATTAATGTTGTGTATGCTTGGCTGATTTTCATAAATCTAATATAAGTGTTATATTAATAAAGTTGAAAATCAATTTGCTTTGAGCATGACACATCCACAGTTTAATATAATTGTTATATTAAAGTCATGAAATGCATGTAATATTGTTTTCTTATTAATTAGGATTTAATTGTTAATTAATTAACCATAGAAAGCATGATTATAGGGCTAATAATTAATTTTGTATTAGTTATAAAATTAATATCTAGTGACCATCAATCTATAATAAAGAGTTACATGCCATCTTAGGATCTTAGGAAATTGGAATTAATTTTAAAATGTTTAAAATTAATTTAGACCTTAGATCACATTAATTATAATAAGATTACAATTAAGTCCTTATTTTTTTTAATAGATTTTAAATATGACTGAGTAGGACAGACAGAACTTTAGTTTATAAGGGAACTATACCAGTGAAGTTTTGTTTAGGTTGGAGGTACTTAAGATGATGGTTTACGGAACACCTTTTACATGGAAACTAACCCGGAACTTGAGTTTAATTAACTTTAGTCCTATTAGCATGCAATATCACTAGGTTAATTAAATGGTTTAATTCACCTAGAACATTTAAGTAAAGACCTTATTATAAGAGTTATTATAGGCATAAACTTAGATAGATTTATTTCTCGAAATTTAACTAAGTATAATAAAACCCTAAAACAGTAGAATACTTTAGTGGAAGAAAAATGGTGTATCGGATATATTAATTTTTAGCTCTCATGTCCCTGAGAGTTCTCATCATGAGATCCATGCTCGGCGTCCTGTGTCCCTGGACATAGCCTCCCTTCAAAAAGTTTTTGTATGGGTGAATACCAAGGTGAATAGGGAAAGTGTTCATAGTAAGTGGGAGAAGGACGTGTGTCAACGTATCATACCGTCTCCTCTGTTAGGTTGTCACCGTGAGATTTCTATGATCTGCTTGCGTGTCGTCCTGCAGGGACCATCCCTTTTGAGGGCCTGATCATAGGATTCAAAATAATGCAAACTCCAGTTATGGATAGGGTTCTTAGGTTAATCTTCAACAATTGTCTTTCCTCATGGTAGCCTGTTGAAGTGTACCATTGGGATCCATAAATGGTAGGGTCACATTTACTGGATGAATTAATCTAGTTAATGAATCATTGGCTAAAAAATTGTAGCTCAGAACTATAGGAATAAGAGTTACTTTGGTAATAGTAATTAGCTAAGATTGTCTCTATTCAAGGGAGGGGTAGCTGACCACCTTTCGATGGTTGTTGCTCTAAACCTCTGAAGTATCGTTGCAAAAACTAAATCAATAGTCTAATTAGGGTTTTCTGATTTCTTGCTTATGCTGAATTGATTGGATGTTTGTATTTCGTGTAATGGGTTAAGGCAAATATAACTAAAACGGTCAATTGTTTTATATTTTTTATAGCATCTCTTCCACAATTATTTCCTTGCTAAAGAACGAAAAATTAACTAGTGAAAACTATGCAATGTGGAAATTTAACTTGAATATGATTCTAGTTATAGATGATATGTAGTTCATCTTAACGGAGGAGTGTCCTCCAATCCCTACTTAAATGCATCCCAGGCAATAAGGGATCCTCATGACTGTTGAACAAAGACCAATGACAAGGCTCAAGTCTACATCTTGGCAAGTTTGTTTGATGTTCTTACCAAGAAACACAAGGCCATGATCACTGCACATCAAATCATGGAATCCCTCCAAAAGATGTTTGAACAACCGTTCTCTTAGATCCGGCACAAGGCCCTCAAGTATGTTTATAATGCACGAATGAAGGAAGGCCAATCATTGACCTGATGGTCTATTTCAATGTCACTAAAATGAATGGCCCAGACATCAATAAACAAAGTTAGTTGTCCTTTATTCTGGAATTTCTTCCAAAGAGTTTTCTTTGATTTGGTAGCAATGCGGTTATGAATAAAATACAGTACACCATAACTACCCTCCTAAATGAGTTACAGATTTATTAATCTCTCATGAAAAGTAAGGAACTGGTAGAAGGAGAGGCATTGCCCATTCCAAAAAGTTCCATAAGGATTCATCCCTTGAAAGTATGCATGTTCCATCATCATGTGGTTCTAAGAAGATCCAAAAGAGTGGTTCTAAGAAAATCCAAAAGAATAAATGAGGGAAAAGGAAAGCTCTCACTTTTGGGAAAAGCAAGGGAAAGGCCAAGGTGGCCATAAAGTTAAGTGCTTCCACTCCAATGTGGATGGCCACTGGAAATGAAATTGCCCCCAGTATCTCACCGAGAAGAAGAAAGAAAAAGAAACTAAATATGATTTACTTGTTTTAGAAACTTGTTTAGTAGAAAATGACCATAATGCTTTGATACTTGATTCAGGAGCCACTAATCATGTTTGCTCTTCTTTAGAGGGAATTAGTTCCTTCCATCAGCTCAAGAAGGGTGAAATAACGCTCAAGGTTGGAACATGAAATGCCATTACAACTCATGCAGTGGGAGCTGCAAAGTTGGTTTTTCGATGTAGATACTTGTTTTTAGAAAACTTATATATAGTTCCTAAAATTAAAAGGAACCTTGTATTTATTTCTTGCTTAATTGAACAAATGTATTCAATTTTTTTTTCTTTTATTGAAGCGTTCATTCTAAAAAATGGTGTGACTATTTGTTCATCTAAATTAGAAAACAACTTGTATGTATTAAGACCGAAGCAAAAGAACTTTTAAATCGTGAGATCCACTAATATTCAAACAAAAAGGAAATGAATTTCTCTAAGTAACAATAATACATATCTCTGGCATTTGAGATTAGGTCATATAAATCTCTATAGGATCGGGAGATTGGTAATGAATGGATTCCTAAACGAGTTAAAAGATGATTCATTACCTCCATGTGAATCCCATTTTGAAGAAAAAAATGACTAAAAGATCTTTTAGCGAAAAAGGTTATATAGCCAAAAAACCCTTAACGCTCATACATTTAGATCTTTGTGGTCCAATCAATGTAAAAGCTCAAGGAGGGTACAAATACTTCATCTCTTTCATAGATGATTATTCGAGGTATTGTTACTTATACCTAATGGAACATAAGTCTGAAGCCTTTGAAAAGTTCAAGGAGTATAAGGCTGAAGTTGAAAACCTATTAGGTGAAATGATCAAAACACTTCGATCTGATCGGGATGGAAAGTACATAGATTTTATATACCAAGGCTATATGATAGAACATGGAATCCAATCCTAGCTTTCAGCATGTAGTATACCTCAACAGAACGGTGTATCAGAAAGGAGAAATAGAACTTTGTTAAACATGGTTCATTCTATGACGAGCTATGCTCAATGCCTAGCTCGTTTTAGGGGTATGTAGTAAAGACAGCAGTTCACATCTTGAACAATGTTCCCTTGAAAAGTGTTTCAGAAACGCCTTTCGAGTTATGAAGGAGGCGTAAATCTACTGTGATCAAATCTTTGGGTTTTGATAAGAACATTGATGAACTCTGTGTCTACCAGAAAATCATCAACGGTAAAGTAGCTTTTTTGGAACTTTATGTGGACGACATCCTACTCATTAGGAATGATGTAGGATATCTTATTGATGTTAAAAAATTTCTAGTAGCCCAATTCCAAATGAAAAATTTGGGAGAGGTGCAGTATGTTCTCAGGATCCAAATTATGAAGAATTGTAAGAACAAAACTCTTCACCTTTTCCAGAAGGGAGTTTCGAAGGGTGGAACTTACACGAAGGAAATGGGAACTGATTTGTCTTAAGTAACTTATATTGAAAAAATGTTGACTCAATATTCGACACAGAACTCTAAGAAGGGTTTATTACCTTTCAGGCACGGGGTTCACTTGTCTAAGGAATAGTGTCCTAAATCATCTAAGGAAATTGAAGATATAAGATGTATTTCCTATGCCTCATTTGTGGGCAGCTTAATGTACGCTATGCTCTGCACTAGGCAAAACATTTGTTATGTAGTGGGAATAGTCAGTAGGTACCAGTCTAATCCTGGGTTAGACCACTGGACCACGGTTAAGAACATCCTCAAGTATCTTGGGAGAACGAGGGACTACGTGCTGGTGTATGGAGCTAAGAATTTGATCCTTATGGGGTACACCGATTCTGATTTCTAAACTGACAAGAATTCTAGGAAATCGATGTCAGGATCAGTGTTCACTCTGAACAGGGGAGCTGTAGTATGGTGTAGTATTAAGAAAGGATGCATTGTAGACTCCATTATGGAGGCTAAATATGTAGCTGCTTGTGAAGTAGCAAAGGAAGCAATTTGGCTCAAGAAGTTCCTACGTGATTTGGAAGTCATTTCAAACATGACCTTGCCTATCACCTTATACTGTGACAACCGTAGGACAGTAGCCCTTGCTGCTACAAATGATCATAGATAAAAAATGTAAATAATTGATTATCATCAATAAAGAGTTATTGATGTTTTTTCAATAAGTTTTATTGATTTTGTTGAATTTATTTTGTCTTAATAATCCTAAATCCAATAAACTAACATCCTAAGATGTCTTATGAGTTTTGAACTGTACATGGAGACATATAGGAACGAATGTTGAACATACAGCCTAAAGGGTCTAGTAGAGGGATCAGGTTGGATACCTTATCCTAGTGAAACTACGGATACAACCCACTTTGTATTTGATACAAACGCAATGATCCAACATGTTTGTATCGGTGATATATGAGTGGAGGTATCATATGCAATGAGTTTTCATAAGACCAGACTGCGAAATAGTAGCCACTAGATGTAACTCTAGTGATTAGTTAGATTTTTATTTCAATAAGACGACCTACGCAACTTAGTCTTAATCTGGAGTCTATAATTAACTCTTGTTCACGAGGGATTGTCCTTTGATTTGTATGGGCGAGAGTGGCAAGTTCACCAACTTAATATTCCTACCATTTTGGGATAAGACCGAGTGGGGAGCTAGGAACATAATAATACAAGATGCATTTCGCGCCTTCACGACTATAGGATAAGTAGATGAGTGTTCCCTTAAGTGATGTCTCCGAGACTTGAAGAAAATGTCCTACTCTCTTACTAGCCCGAGAGGGATTTATGTTTAATTGTTGGACCATAAAAAGGTTGTTCAATAAAGAAGCACTGATGCTTAAGGATAAAGAAGTAACACAATGGTAAAACGATAATTTTGTCCCAACTAATATTACAAACACTCGTGAAGGACTAAATTGTTATTATTTGTCTATATATGTGGACACAGAGATTATCTCTAGTGTGAAGAATGTACCTGTGGGTCTTTAGTTGACTGTACCCACAATTAACAAATATTGATTAATGTGGTTAATGAGTTTAGTCAATTAATCTCATATCGTTGGAGTTTCTGATCTGTAGGTCCATGAGGTCCCCTTTCTTGCTCATAAAAGGAATTGAGGTAACTATGTCTTGACTAAAGTGTGAAATGTTCAAATTCACTTAGGAAAATAACATATTAAATTTCAGTTAAACTTTATAATATAAATTTAATTTTGGATATGATTTTTAATTTATGAGAGAATTAAATATTTGTAGGAGTTCAAATATTAATTTAATATGATTTGGATTCATAATAAAACTATGTTTTAAATTAATGCGTATTAGAGCACATTAAATCTATAGGTTATGAGAGAAATACAAATGAATATGATTCACATGTAGGTTAAATTAAATATGTGATATTTAATTTAATAATTAATTAATTAGAAGATCTATTAATTATTAATTTAATTTAATTTACCTTAATTTAATTTAATTAATTGAATTAAAACTATTGGTTATGTGAGAGATGTTTTATTTAAATGTGATTTAAATGAAATTATTAATTAAATTAGATTTAATTAATTATTAATTAACTAATGATTAATATAATTAATTATTAATTATTTTAAATTAATTAATTAAATTATCTATTTGATTTTATAAAATCACATAAATAACGCCCACGTAGAGGAGTGATAAAAAAATGGGATAGCTTCCATGTTTTCCTCTATCTCCATTGATTGAAATACCTTCAAAATAAATAAATAATGTAAGATTTCTTCCAGAAGAGAATTTTGCTGTAGGGTTTTGCGAAAAGACAAAATTCACTCCAAAATTATCTTTTTCGTGAGATTGTTTCCCACAAAAACAATACTCAAATTCTCAGAGAATAGGGAGACATTTGGATTGGCGGTATTCGTGCATTCAATCCATAAGAGAATTGACATTCTTCCATTCGAGTCATCAACGAGAGTATGTGGATTTTTTTTTCTTTGTAGCATTAAATTTCTGATTTTTTATGCATGCTTAACCTAATTCTTACAAGTTGAGGTTTTAGATCTCCCCATTCTATTTTATAATTTTTGCCAGTATATTGGCATTCTAATTTCTCAATTGATTTTGAGTTAGGTCTTGATTATTCCACTGCATTAGGGCTTTTATATCTACAGACAAAGTTAGATTTTAAGTTGGGGGTGGGGTATGTCTGTTTTCTGGCTAGAGCCTTTAAGCATCTGAGCTTGGGTTATTTTGTTTGTGTGCTATATGCTGCTTGCTCATGTTAAGTAGTCCGTTATGATTACTTGTCTATGACACACTTCCTTGTGAATTTAATTTATATGACATCACGTTTAATATCAATAATCATAATTTTTAGCCCTTTTTATTTTTTTTTTACTTCTCATGCACACTTAAGTTCTTTGTCTGTCTACATTAGGCTATGCATGCTTCGAATCGTATTGCTTAGCTTGTATTTTTATTGTCACTCGAATAGGTCCCATTAATTAGAGAGTGTCTTGCATGATAGATTGTAATGTAGTACTGAGTGAGAAAATGGTTCATATGTCTACTTTAAAAAAAATCAACTGATATATATTTACATTGAAAAGAAATATCATAAAACAAAGAAAAAAAAAATGAACTTGTAATGTTATGCATGACTAGGAGTAGAAAGAGCTACCTTGTTGTAATTATTTAGGACACTCATAAGAAAAGAGTGAGCATAGTTTCCTGCAGTTTTGTGTGAATGCTAATTCCCCTAGGTAAAATAATGCAACTTTAGACCCCCAAAGTTAAATTTCAGGTGCCTTTGTTGAAATATTACCGTCTTGATTGTTTTGGTGCTTGATAGTTGGTACATGAGCCAGTGTAGGGAAAAATAAATGGAGGGCTATTTAAAACCATTTCGAGCTGTTAGGACTTAATTAGAAGGGATTCGAACTCACCCTTGCATGAATTAGTCTAGAACTAATTTTAGATTGCGTTGCAACATTCGAATTCTGGATGCATGCTGAATTCCATCAGCTCCTTGGCACTACGGTAAGAGCTTTGCAACACTATGTCTAGCATTGCAACACTGTCAATTCTATAAATAACAAATTATGTCATCTAGGTCAAGGGAGTTCGTCGATTCTGCGATTCCAACCAATTCCTAAATTTATCTATTCTTTTCTTCTTTTTTAGTCTGAGAATGTATCAAAATGGTTCCTTGGCATTTTTCATGAATATTATGGACTATGGTAATCATTTCTAGCTCGGGTTTAAGATTTTTCTACCTATTTGATATATTCATGAGTTTTCAAACTAGTTTATTGTAATTGTAAAATTCGATTCTATTCTTGTATGCTTATGATTATATTATTGGACACTTGAAAATTTTATAATTATCGCTTTTGATTGACATTTGATACGTGACATTTAATGTTGTGTTAATAAACTAGAAGCAGTAGGTTAGGTTAGCTTGGTTCTAACCAACCTATTGTCAAATCTGAAAGATCTCTTACCGAAAAGTTCCATGAGCGCATTCGGATCATTTTGATCTCACCATGACCAAAATACATATAATACATTCAAATATATAGTTATGCAAACAAACACTAACTATCGGCATGCTATGAACAACAAAATAACAAGGGAAAGAGTGTCATACTAGTTGAAGACGTTCTTTAAACTTTGGTAGTAAAAGCAGCAGAAAACCTCCACAGGATCTACCAACGCCCAGCAGCAGTGTCAACAACAGCAGCACAAACATGAACGCTGCGGGGACGACACCACCAGAAAAGAGCCCCAAGTATTCTCGGAGTGAGAAGCATGGTATTTGGTGAATTTGGTAGAGGAAGGAGGAATACCAGGTTGTGTAGGTGATAAGCAAGTGGGAGGAAAAAAAAAGTGCTATCACATAGCGAAATGCTTATCATTTAGGATAAGCTATACGATTGTATAGATTTTACTGAACGGTCGTTTAGGAAAAGGTATACGATCGTTTAGCAAAATCGACACACTATACGAATATTTAGAGAAGCTATCTGATCATGTAGGAAATAACATGTGATCGTTTAGGCGCGAGGTGGACGATCGTTTAGGTGCGAGGCGATTATCGTATAGGCTCTCGTTTCTTTAAGTGATCGTTTACAATACTACCAACATGCGCTCTTGTGAATTCTTTTTGGGCGATTGATCAAAATGAAAACTATTTTCACTTTAATCGGTTACAATAACTGACGCTGCCCCACTAACCCACGTCCTAACTTGAATTTTTTATTAATTATCATATAATTAACCAACTAATTAATTAATAAATATAATCATATTATATTTTTATCCTATAGTTTGATATCACATATCTACTATAGTATTTTCTCCTATACTTGATATAAATCATATTTATATTTAATTTCCTCCATGATAATGTATCTCATACATTTAGCCAATTATATCATATATAATTAACCAGTCCAATTATATAATATATAATCGAACTTCTTCTTGTCAATTTGAACATTTCAAATTAACCTAAACACTAGTTCTCGACTTTATTCAAGCTACCCAGGGGACCTAATGGACCTGTGGCTCGAAGCTCCAAGGGTCCATGAATAGTTGACTAAACTCTTTAGCCACGAGATCCACCATCCGTTAACTATCAGGTATTCCACTAAAGACCAACAACTTAACTCTTCTTACCACAGATATATTTCTATGTCCATTAGATATAACCAATCATGAGTACGATGACCCTTCACAGATGCTTGTAAGTACAGCTAGGCCAAATTACCGTTTTGCCCCTGTAGTTACATCTCACTTCTTAAGTACCATTGATTCCTCTAATGAACAATACAATATAGTCCAACTATGTGCGAACACCTCTCGGGCCAAGAGAAGGTGTGTGGCGCTACATGATTCAAGCCCTGGAATCAGCCCCTAAGGGAGCTATCTATCTACTTACCCCTGTTTCGGGGAAGGAGTGAATTCCATCTTGTGTAGCTGAGTTCCCAGCTCCCAAATCAGACGAATCCCCAAAATGGTAGGTTTGAATTGGTAACCTGGCCAGTCACACCCATACAAATAAAAGGACCGCCCTCAATGGCAGGAGTTTCCAACTCACTTAGGATTGAGGTCATGTTACCCATGGTCATCCTAGTGAAGTGAAATCTCTGTCATGAATGGTGTTATATAACGAGATGTTAACACTTCGTGGTCAGGTCTTATACAAACTCTTTATATAGGACGCCCCCGCTCGTATGTCCCCAACACGAATGATCAAGATCAGACCATTTGTGGCAAGTCACAACACTTGTGACCATTCCACAAAACGAGCCGCATCCGTAGCATTACTAGGATAAGGTTTCCCTTCTATATCCATATACTACAGACCATTTTGGTTATCACTCAAGACATGATCCACTTGTATGTCACCACATACATGCTTGAGTCACATACAGATAACCAGGGATTTTATGTTTATTAGTTTGTGGTAAAACAAATAAAATAAGTAACTGAGTAAAAATACAAGATGTGAAGTAAATATCATATATTAACAATACAAGCGTTCGTACAAACTGTTTACAAACTACAGGACACGAGACTTTAGGACATCAACTCCAACAAAATCAACCAAATATTTAATTAAGGTTGTTCCTGTTAGATATTAAACCTAACTTTGTTCTAGATCTTAATGCAATTAGGCCAACTTGAATTTGCATATTGTTCATCAATTTAAATTGGGCTAATTAGTTGATAGGTCAAATTAACTTGTTGTTCCAATTAATTTGGTTAGGTATAAATAATTGTTTGGCTCTAGTGATAAGAATTCTATGATCCAATGCATCAAATAGGAGAATTTCGTCATAATCCAAGCTATATTTCTCAAATTCAATTGCACCATTTAGCTTTATTTTATGCAATTAAATTTCTCTTGCAACAAAAAAATCTTAAAAAATCCCACTTTGGTTACCCAAGGACTAAAAACACTTTAATTGAGAAATTCAAGGGCTCCATGAGTTCGACTCATGCTTTCACTACTATACTAGTTTCGAGTGGATATGGTTAAATTATTTGTTTCGAATTTTGGCGACGAAATCCGCTCCGACCATGTATCTCAGGTTTTAGGGTTTCTTTGTCATTGACACTCTATAGTCGGATATGACCATCCTGTTACAATAGCCTTCTTGGTTTTGCTGTCAATCAACTTCAAGAAGGTAGTCATCCTAGCTTTCTACTAAGAATAGTTTGTTCCATCAAGAACAAGAGGATGTGTAGTGGAACCACCTTCCTTAATACCATCTATGATCGAAGTACTTGAGATAAAGGTGACCTGCTTCGATACCAATTGAAATTTTGGAATGTGATTTTACACACACTAAACAGATGTCACACAGGACATCCTAGTAATGTTAGAAACAACAACAAAGTAATAGATAGTAAATCAATCATGAAGACACAAAAGTTGGTAACCTAGTTCGGTGATCAACCACCTATATCTGAAGGGTATTGAGTAATAACAACGCTGTACTTATTTGTAAATAATCCATTAATATACAAAAGTCAAGAAATTACAACGTTGTACTTATTTATAAATAACAAAAGATTATAGTGACACATGTAGGGCCTAACTTAACTAATCACCTAGTCTCCCCTTAGATGTGAGACTCCTTCTCACTTGAGCTTAGACTTCCTTTAAGCGAGTTAGATTCCCTCTCATTTGAATATATCTTTCCTTCTACTTGTAAACTCCCTTCACGTGTGCACTTAAGCTTCCCCAAGTCTTGAGAACTCCTTTCTCGTTTTATAATAGCTCAGACTCCCCCAGAGTATATAGAAATTCTTCTTGATCAATTTTGTCTTAGGCTTCCCCTAAGACCAAATGAACCTATGTGAATATGGAAGCACTTACTGTAAGAGCAAGTGAAGAACATGCCGCTAGAAACAAAAGACAAAACCTTCTTCTTTAATTCAATACAATGCAATATGTATTATGTAGAATTCACACAACAAAACTCATATAAAAATATATATGGCAACCCTAACCACAAAGCCTTCCTAGACTTAAATAGCATAACGGAAAGATGAAAGACACCTCCACATACTATCAACACTTCATAGAAAAGGAAAACATTCCAGAGAACATAACCTGTAGAATAATTTAAATAAGGAAAAAAAATATTCTACAGGTTTGGCCACTTAAAAAACAACCTCTGAGACAAATACCCACGGAGACAAAAACAGAGACAACTCCTAAATAGTCCAAGAAGTCAACGTCAGGAATCTTAAACAAATATATTTAGCAAATATCAAATTCCTACAAAGAGAGTATTACATTAACTAAGGTTCCTGAAATAAAATTAGGGATCCCTAAACTTGCATTTCTTCTTTTAATGGTATTAGCTTACACACATTCATCATAGGGACCTATACCGAGAACATTGACTCATGGGATGGGCTAATTGATCACAGTAAAGAAAACTTTGTTTATCCCTAGTCATACATACACATTTTACAAGCTCATTTTATTTTTCTCATCATCTTCTTTTTTTCTCTCTCTGTTTTTTAATATAAAAAGGGTAGGGTAAATAACATCTTTCTTCTCTTCCTCAGTATCATCTTACATGTGTTTGATTTACCATTTTAATTCATTACTACATTACTTGTTCAACTACAAATTCACTTAAGTGATTATTTCATTATTTTCTATATACAAATTGGTAAATCAAACACATGTATTTAACTTCTAAACATTAATTATCATGTATATTGAAACGTAGACATTAATTATCTCAACCATTTAAAACCCAAACACTTAAATCATAGATATTTAGTTCTTATACTCGTGATACAATACAATATGTGTGATCTAAATGGACACTAAGAGAATTTATTGAATACAAACACACTTTTCCATAACGGATTTTAAAGAAGGAAAATGTAGCAAAGAGTGTGGAGAAGTTTGGATATAGTTTGAAAATTTTCAATCAAGTCTGCTTCATGTTTGATAGAAGAACTTCATTGATCAGCTTGTCCAATTGCTTCCAAGAAGAACCACCAGGTTTATATGCTTCTTCAGCTGTACTCTTCAAATTCATAACATTCTCTTTCATTTGCTTACCCTTTTCTCCATCCATTAACTCTATCACAAGCTTCTCCACTTCAGTTCTTTTCACATTGTTGTCAAGTTCGATTGCAATCTCCCACTCACTGCAACAATAATGAGAATTTGTTTGTTGATCAGCAAACCAAGGCCATGAAATCATTGGAACTCCAGCACATATACTTTCAAGAATTGAATTCCATCCACTGTGTGTTAAAAACCCTCCAACTGAAGGATGGTTCAACACCTGTTCTTGACAACACCAACTTGCTATCAAGCTTCTATCTTTGGTTTGTGTTACAAATTCTTGTGGCAAAATGGCTGAATCTCCAACTAGGCCTTGCAATCCACAAGAATGGCTTCCCACTATCAGCTAATCCCCAAGCAAACTCAATCAATTGCTCTTTCTCCATCACTGTGATGCTACCAAAATTTACATAAACAACTGAGTTGGGTTCCTTTGAGTCAAGCCACTCAATGCATTCTGATTCCTCAGCCCAAAGATTTGCACCAATTGCTTTTAGATTTTCATCATCTATTTGGTTGGCAAGCATGTGAAGTGGACCAATGGTGTAAATAGAACGTAGGACAGAAGAAAGAGAATCCATAACATCTCGATCAAGTGGATCATATGTGTTGAATATAATTGCAGAAGCTTCTTGAGAATTGGTTACTACTCTAGACTTAAAATTTAGCATGGAATCATCTGGATCTGTTGTTCTAATAAAGGAAGGAAGGTCTCCCATTTAAGTTGGGCCAGCATTCTACCGTAGTTTCCAAATATCCATCTGTTATCTGACTCATATCTGTTTGCCAGTTAATATGTCAAACTTAAATAATATACAACTATGAGCTAAACTACATGTTTTCTCCATAAATGTCTTTATATTTTCGAAGTATAGTGCATCATCAATTTATCTTTTAAACATAAGTATCTAATTGGTCCAATGGGCCCTAATTAAAATTTGAAAAGGTCAAGAAAATCACTTTTGGTTCTTGACATATTCGATATAAATTTTTTTTAAGAATTGAATTTAATTTGTCTAATATAGGACATGATTGAACTTTCAACTTTGTGTCCTTCCAAAATTTATTAAACACCGAGATTGAAAATTCAAACATTTTTCATATACAAAAATCCAATGTTTATAGAGTTACTAAAATATTTTTATACTTAGAAAGATCATAGACGTACTAGATATATATTAAATTTGTCAAAGTAAATTTAGCTTAACGATAATTGGCATGGCCTTCTTCTTTAAAGATTAGTGGTTCGATCCTCCATTCCCTTAGTTGTTGTAAAAGAAAAATACTTATTGAAGTTCAGAAATCTATTGGACAAATAACCTCAAAAGAATATATGCTAAAAAAACAAACAAACATTGAAATGATATACCTTTGAGTGGTACCAAGCCTTGGTTAATGAGTTTAGAAAATTGTAAGAAACCAAAGAAGCAAAAAGCACTAGCAGTCCAAAGCAAAGCATAAGGGATATTAAACTTATTGGCAGCCAATATAGTGAAATACAAAAGGGCATGTCCAATAATGCAGCTAATTGGCGGGACATTCGTAGAAGGAGAAGCTGCCATTGAGTTGAGTTCAGAAATAAGATCACAGAATGGAGCAAAGCAATTCTTGGAGGGGGCTTCGCAAAGTTTATGAACATTTTTAATAGAATTGGTAGTCGAGACCGGAACACCGTCGGAAATGGCTCGGAACGTGAAATCTTGCAAGCCATCGAGCGAGTCGATGCCTCTCGACTTGAGCATTTGCTGTTCACTGCGCTCAGTGTTGACGAAAGTTATGTAGAAACCTTTGTGATGGAGAAGCTTAGCCAGCTCTAGCATAGGGTTGATATGGCCTTGGGCTGGATGTGGGATACACACAGCATGTGGCTTATCAATTTTTGAGATAGAACCCATATTTTGAACTTCTTTTTTCTCTCTTTTTCTTCTCTTTTCTTGGAATGGGAACTTACTATGTTTGGGAGAATTGGAAATGTAGAAACCTTATTTTATAGGCTGCAAAAGCAAAACACGTAGACCTGATTTCATATAATCATGGGGTTTCATAATTATTTGGTTTTTTTAAAATTAAGTTTATTTTCTCTGGATTATAATAGTATTATTTTTTATAATTAAAAGAGTTCAATCCTAATCTAAATTCTAAAAATAGAAATAAGTTTTAATTTTTTTTTTCCATTTCAAAATTTGACTTAGTTTTTGAAAACATTGATTTAAAGTAAGATCATAAAGCAAGAAATTTCAGTATGAAATTGATGTTTATACACTTAATTTTCAAAAATTAAATTGTTTTAAATGGAGTCTTGGTTTTTTAGTTTTAATTTTTAGAACTAGGGATTTTTTCAAATATAAAAAAACGAACTAAAATATTTACAAAATATAGCAAAATTTTAGAATCTATAGACTTTTATCCATGTCTATCAGATAGGCAAGTCTATTAGCGTCTATGAGTATCTATCATTTATAGATTCTGAAATTTTGCTAGCGCCTCATCGCAAGCACTGAATGAATGAAATGAGTGGAGATCTTGTAAATATCTTCCATAAATTCTAAAATTTTGCTATAATTTGTAAATATTTTTTACAATTTAAATAATTTCTCAATTAGAGGTTTTTTTTTTTTTTTTTTGCCCGTTTTGATTTTTTGGTTAAGAAAAAATATATAAAAAGAATGATTAAGCTTATAAAAACTGTAGATATTTTATTAAATTTTAATAATTAACATTAATAAATCTATAATAATATTGGTTGGTTGAAAAAATATTAAACTTTTTTATAGATTGAACGTCCCAAAGATGATATCAATAAAGTTTATGCCACGAGATCATCTGTGTGTTTGAAAGGGCATCTTTGACCTAATCACACCTTATCTTATTTCATTTAACTATTTGTTTGACTCTCTCTTTCCACTCGTAAGTGTGATTGACTTGTGGTGTTGTCAAACATATTAAGAATGAACTAATTCAAAATTATGAAACTACGAAAAATGGGTTAACGACTAGTTTGATAATTATTTTATTTTTAAAAATTAAGTTTATTTTCTCTTTATTTTATAATGATTTGTATATTTCTTAAGTACAATAGTTATATTCTTAGTCAAATTAAGAAAAAAAAAAACTTTTTCAAAACTATTTTTTTAGTTTTCAAATTTTGGTTTGGTTGTTTAAACTATTGGTAAAAAATAGATAACAAAAGAAGAAATTTAGAGATGAAACTAGTGTCTATAGGTTTAATTTTAAAAACAAAAACAAAAAACAAATGGTTACCAAACATTACCTAGATTAGTTATCGTTTGTATAGTTTATTGGTTTTAATGTTATCTATATAAGTTTTTAGTTGTGAGAAACCAACAAAATTTTCAAATATCAAATATTTGAATTATTTAAAAAAAATACATTTTTTAGTACAATAATTACGAAGAAGTGTTTGACTGTGCCAAAATCATTGGCAAATTAACAAGCATTATTCTTCGAAGCGATTATTCTATGAAATAGGTTGTCCTATCAAATGAGGTCTTACTCTCCAAAATGGGGGATTAATTCTTCCAAAGTTTCATATATGCTCTGGTAATCTTGTTTTAAGATTTTATAGATGTTTAAGAATAATTATATAATTGAGAATAAGATTTTCGTACTTGTAAAAGAAGAAGATAATCGACCAAAGCTATAACTCAAAGATAATGATAGCAAGATTGATTGATTGATTTGATTGATAACTTTTGAACATAGTATAATTGACATAAATTTGTACAGCTGTTATATTCCTACAATTTTTCACTTTATTCCATATCTGACCTTTGCCCTATTTTCCATTCTTTACCCTCTCTCGAAACATCGAATTTTGGACAAAATCAAATTCAACTTAATTGGTGTTTTTACTTTTCTTTCCTCGTCACCTATGTAAGCAAATCTCTATATCAGTATTGATTGCCTTCCAATAATAAAAGTTTCTATATGAAGAATTTCTTTTCGGATGTATAAAATTTGTTAAGTATTGGGTTATATATGAGAATATTATCAAGATTTTAAAAGGAAATATAATTTCAATAGATTAATTAATAAAAAAAATTAAAAAAAAATTATTTTAATTGACAACACTGTTGAAAATGATTACAAATAATGTCAAAATATCACTCTATATGTGATAGATCGCGATAGACTCTACTTGTATCTCTCAGGAAGCAGATAGACAAAGATAATAGTCTATCCTGATCTATGATAGATAGACAATGATACTTTACTATATTTGTAAATATTTTGATTCATTTTTTTATATTTGAAAATAACCCCATAAAATTAGTACTTAAGAATACAAAAATGGTTTTAATTTAGATTGTTAATTGGTACAATTATTTGGATCTCTTTTGTAAATATTTGGTAAAGACTAAAATAGTTTGTGTGTAAATTATTTTAATCTCTAATATAATAGTTTGCATTTGGTATGCAGGTTATTATCGTCAATTTAGGTTTTTTTCAACTATTTTTTTTTTTAATTTTCGATATGTACATTTTTATACTTAAATTTAAGAAGTATTACAATTTTTTATGCTTCATTTTTTATAATTATATTAAAGCTACAAAAAAGTATTGTCAAAGTTGAAATATTTTTCAAATTTTTCATAATTACTTTTGTTATACTTAAATATAAGAAAATAATTTGATTACCTTTATATATACTTCACTTTGTAACTATACTAAAGCTATAAAAAAAGTAAAAGTAAAACTTTTTTCATTTTGTAATTACATGTTTTTACACTTTAATTTAAGAAAGGAGTTTGATTGCATGTTTTATGCTTCAATTTGTTATAACTATACTAAAACTAAAAAAATGTCAAAGTTGAAATTATACTAAAATGTGTCATGTTGACAATAAATCAAATAAAATTATGGAACTCATTGTCAAACTCTAAAATATTTTCAATGTGATTAGCAAAAGTTTCCATTGTAAAAATTATTATAAAAGACCTTATTAAATCAAAATCCATAAAAAGTCCGATAGTGATTCGCCTAAAAATTGGATAAATTACATGAACTAAATTCAAGAATATAGTGTATTTTTAAATTAATGATAAAAATGGGATAGATGGGAAAGAATTTTTAAAAATATGTGGGAATGGAAAGTATTGATAAAAATATAGGGTAGTTTTTTGGAGGAAGGGAAATCTTGTACCCGTACAAGATTAGGCTTTAATCTAGTCAGCACCACGACAGCATAGTCGGTGGACTAGTCAAGGACGTATTTGTGGATCGGGTCCACGATTACTATAATCCAAGTCCACGATTACTTTCTTTTTAAAAATTCGATTTAACTGTTCTTTTTCTAATTTTTTAATTAACAATTTTCTTTATTGTTAAACTTAATTATATATTTAATTTGCAATGAAAACGTAATTATTCTGCATTCATATTAGAAAAAGTTGTGAGTTCACTAAGTAGTACATCTCTCTATAAATAAATAAATAAGTTCTCATGATACTAAATATTATTTATAATTAGTTCTTTAATTTCAAAATAGAACTTTACATAAAATTTAAAGATGACCCCCTCCCTCCCCCGGCTCTTACCCCACTTGGGGGTTGTCTTCGTGTGCCTTTAAATTAGCTTCGCTCTGTTGCCATTATTGTCTATGACAAATACATCTTCAATCAGTGTCAGCAACATTGAGTCGTTTTGTTTGTTGAATAATACTTTCTATGTTGACCAATGTTTGGTCATACATTGAACCCAACTCTGATAAATTGTGTTGTACTGAATATTGTTGTACTTTTTCAATAAAATTTGTACGATGAAAAGATTAATATTAAACAATATTCATATCATATATTTCGAAAATGTCATACCTGGCACATCAGGCGAAATGAAATACCAATCTATCGATTTGGATTAATGGTCTACAATATTTGAACCCTTCTCTTGCAGGACCAGAAAACTGGACCAAAAATAGTTGTACCTGGCACAGCAGACGGAAGAAAATACCAATCCAATCACGTTCCTAGAATGTAATGAACAAGAGCACTCAACCAATACGAAAGCTCTGAATATGATTTCTCCAATCACCAAACACAACAATCAATGCTTTTCTATTGGTTTCCAACACCCATCTATAGTTAACATTATAGCCATATTGTTTTCAATTGCTTCTGGACTAGAGCCACATGTACCCCAGAATAACTTCTAACCAAATTTTGGATTTTGATACTCATGAATTTGAATCAAGTTGTGAATGACCCTGTGTCAATTCTGAATTCAAACATGAGTGCTCCCTTTCAAGTTTGTTGATTTCAAACATCCCATGAGTTTTACACCGACATGCCCGTAACCTCCAATCACAACCATCCTTCCATTGTTTACATCTCGCATACCAAATATATTAATTTGATTCCACTACAATAATTTCATAGTGTTCTGTCACGCAGTATTTTTTTTACACCAAGTTGTAAATCTTCTTTAGTATTAAATAACATTCTTTTCTATATTAAACTAGAATTATGTATACATATACTCCTTTCCTCCAAAGTTGACCCTCGTTCACATGTAGAATTAGTAATTTTTCAATCTATTTAGGTGAACATATCTGACGGTACCAACTCAAGATCATGTTCCTCACTTATATCATTTCCAAATAATTCATCAAGTTCAACATCAATATCACTATCTCCATCATTTCAAGGTTCATGAATGACTAAATCTTCAGGATGCATCGATATATTTATTCAAATTTTTTCAACTGTTATAGTTCAAAAAAATATGTTAATAGGAAAAAAAGATTGTTTCTTCTTTTTTAAGAAGTCCAAAAATTTTTCTTAAATCAACCCAACAAATGGCCCAACAAAATCATCCAAAAAATAGCCCAACAAAATTTAATTTATAAATTCAACAGTCCAATTACAAAAAAAAAAAAAAAAAAAAAAAAAAAAAAAAAATCAACCCAAATCTAAGATCTATAAAGTATACATTTAAATTAGCCCAAATAAAAACAAAATAGTATATCTATGAATCATACATTTAAATTAGCCCAAATGAAAGCAAAATGATAGATCTATGATGCAATCTTTATTTTTTATGAACAAATTTATATATTAGAAAAAAGTAAAGAAAAAACTTTACCTAATGCGGACGACGACAAAAATTGAAGATGGTAGGTGGTAGATCGGCTCACGACGGCAACAATAACAAGATAGGAGACAACAGATGGCGACAGAGTTGGCGACCAACGATAGTGAGGAGGAAGAAAGGGAGAAAACTTTGAGATGGGAGGAAGAGGAAGGGGCCACGGGGTAGTTTAAGGGACCACTAAGTCGTATATCCAGTACATGACTTAGGGTAATCGTAGACTCCGTTCATGATTACCACGATTACCTGGCCAACGCTCCATGACTGTCCATGTGGCAGTCTATGCGTGCTAGGTCACAGGTAGTCGTGTACCGAGTACACGATTTAAACACCTATTTTTGTCAATAATTTCCACCCAATCTTATTTTTGTTAATAATTATGAAAATAATATTATTTAAAAAAACATCAAACTACAGTTCAAAAGAAAATACACTTCAAATAATTTGTTTCCAACTTCAATTTCACCATCAAGTTTGCCTAATCTTAAATAACTCATTAATCCAGTCTTAATCGATAGCCACAACACAACCATTACTCTACAATAGAAACATTTAAGTTTCGATTTATAAACTACCATCAAACTGAAGGAATTGTACAAAGTCGTGCAAAGTGATACTAACCACTCCAATTTCCAAAATTGTTATGGAGCCCTCGTTTTTTTTCTTTTGGAAAGTTTCTTGTGCTGATTATTGTCTCCTAATTTGGTTATTGTCGCGCGGAATTTATTTGCACAATTAGGGGGTGTTTGGTATGTGATAAATGTAGAGAGTTGAGTTGAGTTGAGTTGGTAATTATTATCTGGAGAGTTAAATTATCTGGGGAGTTAAATTGTCTGTGTTTGTTGTGTAGAGTTGAGTTGAGTTGAATTGGAAAATATATTGATTTTTAGGGTTAGTTTTGAGCGGATAAAAAAGGGAGTTTTGAGGGGATAAAAAAGGGGTTTTAATAACCCATAGGTTTTCTTTATGGGCTTAACAAACATGGGTAATAAATACCCACCCAACTCAACTCAACTCAAACCCATTTATCAAACACCCCCTTAGTGTTTTCCTTTCTCAGCTCTATGTTGTTTTGGGATGTTGGACCTTCTCTCTTGGTTTGTTTGTCGTATTTAATCAGTTGGAGGTCGTTGCTTTAGGATAGCCCTTTTGTAAAAAGTGAGATCCTTGGTTGTTCTTTGTAAAAGTAGTTGATGGTGCAATATGGGATTAAATGATATGAAGTTGATGAATGAGAAGACTACAGTATTGTTTGAGATAATCACGAGAACGTGTTGAGATTAACTGGTTGAAAGTGTGAAGAGAGTTACATACTTATGGGGAGTCTAAGTCCATGCAAGTAAAGTGGTCTTCATGTGAAAAAGGAAAGATTACATTTAAGAGGGAGTCTCACACTTAAGGTGAGTCTAAGTGATTGCTTACTAATACATTGTAGCTTAGGCAGAGCCTGAGTTCTTTTGAGAGGAAATATCACACTTAGAGGGAGCCTAAGTGATTATTCAATAGAGCTATATGTGTGTCACTATAATTGTCGTTTATTTACAGATAAGAACAATATTGTAATTGCTTGACTTCATATAAGTAAAAGTATCTTTCTTGGGCATAATACACCCCATACATAGGTTGTATATCACTGAACTGGGTTACCAAACTCTGTTTTCTGCCCTTTATAGCTTATCTTTGTTTCATAATGTCTTTCTTTGCAATTGTTGAAATATTGTGTATAACATGCTTATAAAGTGTGTTGTCCCAGATGACTATGATCTTCACGTTCACAATCACAAATTACTCATAATTAACGATAAAAAACAATTCAAATGTTAAGGGAGGCTGTATGCTCAAGGCTTGAAATTCTTCTATCGTTTACCAAATGATAGATCAATCGCGTAGACAAAGCTCCAAGAACTAAACGATAGTTTAATTATATAAACAATAGGATGAAGTGCTAAACGATCGTGTAGACAACAATTGACTAGAGCTAGATGATCGTGTAGACGATAGTTGATGAGCTAAACAATCATATAGATGATTGGACATGGAGCTAAATGATCGAGTACACGATGCGATAGAAACTACACTATTGTGTAAATGATACTTTAGTAAATGCTAAAAGATCATAGAGTTAGAAAGAAAGGACACAGGAGTTTAAGTGGTTCAGCTAAAGACCTACGTTCACTTTGCAAATCGGGAAGGTCTCTTCTATTACTTCTGCTTCAAAGTTATTACAGGACGAATGCCTTGCTCTCTCGTTTTCTTATTGTCTCTTACATTCATCTCACATTCGTTTTCCTTTTATATGCAAGCACTATAGTCAACGATGAAGTTCTGGTGGTTACAACACATAACAGAAAGATGTCGACAATGTTTCAATTGCTTGTAACAATGTTCTTTTTGTTTTCGAGTCTTTTTGTAACAATCTCCACTTTGGTAAGCATCCAGTGTACCTTTTCCTCTTTGCTTGTTCAGATTACTTGAGCTAACCTTTTTTATGTAAATTGAACCCAAGAAGATCCAAGCATCAACCAAGCTTGCTTAAAGGAACTGTTTTGATTAGCATAACAACTCCATTGTCTAAGGTATGAATCTTCACTACCTCGACTTCCCCTTTTTCAATCTTTTGTCTGATGAAATGATATTTAATGTCAATGTGCTTGGTTCTGTTGTGAAACTATTTGTT
Source organism: Benincasa hispida (assembly GCF_009727055.1). Lineage (NCBI taxonomy): Eukaryota > Viridiplantae > Streptophyta > Magnoliopsida > Cucurbitales > Cucurbitaceae > Benincasa > Benincasa hispida. The sequence goes on from NC_052353.1 coordinate 30,208,875, forward strand.
TTTAGATAGGTAGATTGTGCTCTGGTTATCACAATATATTATGACCTTTGTTTGTGTTATGCCAAAATCGTTGAGTAAACCTTTTAGCCACAAACCTTCCTTTACAGCCTTAGACAGTGCGATGAACTCAACCTCTGTTGTGGAAAGGGCCACAATAGGCTGCAAACTTGCTTTCTAACTTATCAAATTGTTCCCTCATAGGAAAACATAGCCCGATAGAGAACGTCTTCTGTCCAAATCCCCTGAATAATCTGCATCTACATAACTATATACTTCATCATTAGATGGCTCGTTCTGTCTATATAAGACCCTTGCATCCTTAGTTGAACATAGATACCTCAGTATCCACTTGACTACTTCCCAATGTCTTTTATCAGGATTTTCCATGTACCTACTGACCATACTTATTGCATAGGATAGGTCTGGTCTAGTAGAAGTCATAAGGTACATCAGAGATCCCACTGCTTTGGAATAGGGAACAACCTTCATATGGTTTAAATGCTCTTCATCTGTACTTTTTGGACTATTTGCAGATGAAAGCTTGAAATGAGGTGCAAGAGGAGTGCCTATTGGTTTAGCACTCTCCATTTTGAACCCCTAGAATATCTTTGAACAATATTCAGACTGACTAACTTGCAATCTGCCCTGTTTTCGGTCTCTTTCAATCTCACTACCTAGGATCCTTCTTGATTCCCATAGGTCTTTCATATCAAACTCTCTCTTAAGAAGAATTTTAACTTGCCTCAATTCTTCTGTGGAACTCCCGACCAACAACATGTCATATACATAAAGAAGTAGATAGACCGGTTCCTTGAAGCTACTAGAGTTTGTGTAGACACACCAATCATATGAGCTTCTCTCGAACCCCATTTTGGAGACCACTTCATCAAACCTCTCATACCAACATCTCGATGACTACTTGAGGCCATATATAGACTTATTCAACAAATACACCAAGTCTTTTTCTCCCCTTTTCACATAACCTTAAGGTTGCCTCATGTAAATGGTCACATTCAACAGCTTATGTAGAAAGGTTGTCTTTACATCCAATTGATCTAGCTCCAAGTCCTTTTGCACAACTAAGGAAAGGAGTAGCCTAATTAATGTATGCTTTATTACTGGAGAAAAGACCTCAGTGTAGTCAATGCCTTCTTTTTGAGTGAACCCTTTAGCAACATGCCTTGCCTTGAACCTAGACTTCTGCACACCTGGAATCTCTTCTTTAAATTTTTAAATCCACTTACATGAGATAGGTTTGTACCCTTTAGGCAAAAGTACTAGTCTCCAAGTATCATTTTGGTTGAGGGACTTCATTTCATCATTCATTACCTCAATCCACTGTCTAGCATCTGGGCTATCTTCAAAGCTAGTATATTCGTTGTTACTCAAAGAAATGGCAGCATTTAATACTACACTAGCAAAATCAGACTCTTGGTATCTAACCGATGGCACAATAATTCTTCTAGGTCTGTCTCTTGAAAATGAATAATTATGTAAGTCTTCATGTGTCTCAACTTGTTCACTTGACACATGCTCACTGGTTTCAGCAGTCTCATCACCTTCTAACTCTAGATTTTGAGAGGAAGTAGAAGCTCTATGATTATTTTGAGGTTCCACCTCAAATCTTGTGCTTCTTGTCTTTGTCATTGATGTAGATGGTTGTTCAGACATCATAAACATTTCCAACACTGTTTTATTCAATCTTTCAGCTACTCCATTTTGTTGAGGTGTATACCTCACTGTTCTATGCCTTACTGTGCCATGCTCCCTGCAAAACAAGTTGAACTCCTCTCCACATAACTCAAAACCGTTATCAGTTCTCAAATGTTTAATTTTTTTAAAGGTATGCTTTTCAATCAAGGTCTTACATTCTTTGAATCTACTAAACACTTCATCTTTGGATTTTAAAAAGTAAACCAAACTTTTTCTTCAGTAATCATCTACAAAGGAAAGAAAATACATTGATCCATTTAGAGATGAAGAGTGAGTTGGCTTCCACAATTCTGAATGCACATATTCTAGGATTTCTTTTGAAATGTATTGTCCTCTGGGGAACCCTTGCCTTGTTGCTTTGCCTAGGATGCAATGTTCATAAAATTTTTGGCTGTCTTCAACACCCCTTGGAAGAAACCCCTATTTTGAGAGTACTTGAGCCCCCTCACATTGATATGAGAAAGACTTTTGTACCATAACTCATCTTCTGTGGGTTCTTTATCAGATGGCAACAAGACCGAGTGTGCCATTTACTCATCTTTGATGACATAAAATCCATTCACCTTGGTTGCCACCAAAACTACCTTAGAGTATTTAATTATTTCAAAGGTGACTCCTACACCTCTAATTATTTCAAAAACCAAAACTATCTTTGATTGCATCGAACATCCGCAAAGATAGGAGATTTATCTTCAACGTAGGAACATGCCTCACGTTCCTAATCAATTTCATTGAACTATCATGCATTTTCAAGGACAAAACCCATATTCCAACAACTCTGCAGGTGTTATTGTTTCCCATATAGATCAACCCACCATTCCACTTCTTGTAGGTGCAAAACCATCCCTTAGATGGTGTCATATGGACTGAACAGCCATAATCTAACACACAATACTGAGAATTCATAGTATTTAGTCTCCACCTTCTTCAATGGCAGCCATTGCATCTGAATAGACAAGGGAATTCTCTCCTACAACAGCCTCGGTCTGTTTTCCACCCTTGTTCTATTGGTTCAGTTTCCTCTTCAAGGTATGGCAGTCTTTTTTCATGTGTCCGATTTTGTGACAAAAATGGTACTTAATCTTGGACTCGTCACCACTATTCTGTTTCCCCTTCCCATTATTCTTGTTTTCCCCCTTTGAAAATAAGCCTTCACCTGTTTGTTGATCCTTCTTACTCATTTGTAACTCAAGTTCTCTGACTCTTACAGCTGATATGATTACTTCTGTTGTTATTCTTTCTCTACCGTACTTCATTTCTATCTTGACATCTTTGAAATATTCTTGTAGAGAGTTTAGTAATATGAATGCCTCATTATTTTCCCTAATATTGTCTCCTATTGATTTGAATTTAGAAGACAGACTCGTTCAAATTATTTGTGAGGGATTTTGCAACATCCATCTTGTAGGTGAAGAATCTTTCCCTCGAGAAAGCTTTGTTGGTGTTCGTTGCTATCGTGATTCGCTCTATGAGTGTTTTGTATAAAATAAATTGGAAAAATAAGTTCTAAGTATAAGTGATGCGTTTATGCTTTGATGCATTTACTCCTTTAATGTTGTTAAAGTTTTCCTAAACCATATCCAAGTATAAATCTAATTTAGGTTCCTGGTAAATCCAGGGTCGATCTCAGGGATTCAGTTAACCAAACGTAGACCTTGCGTTGTATATCTGTAGGGGTTTTCCTAAATAAATGTGTGAAATGTGTTATTTACACTAAATTGTCGTGCCTATGCAAGAGATGGAAAAAAGTTGAGTAGTTAGTGATGGATCATGTGAGAATGGAGTTTAATGTAAGTGGATGTGATGGTCTAAGATGAATGTACACAAACCAGGATGTGATGTGGATGAGATTGAGTGATTTGCTTATCTTTGTTTATGCATTAGACTTCATTCAACATTTCTCAATGCGAATAGCATACAAAACCTATCGCTAGGATGCATGCATCTAACACAGAATGCAACAAACACTAGTAAGTCTATCTCTAGCTGTACTAGGCGTCCTACTTGATGCAGCTTAATTATTCTTTCGAACAATCTAAGTGAAGGATGCTTTTTACCAATTTGTCAAGTTGGCTTAAGCGTTGAAATGAAGTTTGCATAAAGTATTAATGCATCATAAACAAGAGACAAACAAGGGCGAAATGTGATGGATCAAATATATGAATTTTATAAAGAAACATAGAGTCTTTACAAAAGCAATATTTAATCAAATGGAATGAAAGCGATAAATGAGAAGAAGGAAACTGAGTCAAGCCAAAGAATACAATCTCTTGTAATTCTTTAGCTCAATCTCGTTGTGTATAATCACTTGTATAGGAATTGGACGAAGTGTCTTTCTCAAGATTGGCTTCCTCCGCTCCCTGACCGGCGGTGGTGGTGGTTCTCAACCCGTTTGATCGTCTTGGCACCACAACACAGCTTCTACAAGACTAAAATTACAATTACGCTATACAGAGAGTAAGGATCTTGATAATTTCTGAACTTTTTGATTCTGGAAGGACTTCATCTATTTACAGGCATTGGTCATGTCCACTTGGTGAATGGGTAGCATTAAAGTCCATGCCCTGGTCAGCATTAAAGTCCATGCCTTGGTTAGCCGCCTTACTCTTGGAAGCTTTCCAGATGCTGCCTGCTGCAGGTGCCCATGCTTGCAAGTGGTGATGTGATACAATCAGCCTGGATCAATGAATCTTCTCTACGTTGAACCCCCTACAACGCATGGCCCATGCATTAGAGCTTTCCCTACGGCACTTGCCTAATGCGTTAGCGTTAATCCTCGTGTTGAAATCCTGCAATATAATGTGTTAGCGCCGCGATATTTAGTAATAAAACTTCTTTTGCTTGATTTTGCTAATGTTTGAATAAATCCATGCGTTTCTTCTAAAAATGAGGAGAATTTATCATTAAAAACCTTAGTTGTTCCAACTTAAGAGCAAAAATAACTTGTATTTCTACAAGTTATCACCACCCTTAAATTTTAACAATGCTTGTCCTCAAGCATTCCAAAATAATTCTTCATTATCTCCTTTGTCTTAAGTGTGTAAAGTTCGCCTCTCATCATATTCAGTCATAAGCTTGAGATAAGAGTTTGGAAAATATAACTCAGATTGACTATTTTCTTAAAAGGATTAATGTTTAGTTTCAGGTGCAGCAGGCCTTTTATCACAACTCCTTTCATTTCTCAAAACATTCCCGTTTTTTCTAAACCAGCAATGCGTTAGATGCTCTTTTTAAAATAAATTCTGGATAAAAAGAAAAAAAATTATGAATTCACTTACCCATGCGTTGTTCCAGGTATCCCACTTTCGTTTTGGCTTGCCTCCACGGGTGTCATGCGAGCATCCAACTACGGGTGAGAATCCTTCACAACTAAACTCATATCTAATATTCATGCATTTCAAGATATAATTTCTTCAAACTAGATAGAGGAGTTCTACAGGACGTGTTGGTCTAGGAGACTTAACTTCATTTTGGCTTGCCCCACGGGTGTCATGCGAGCATCCAACTACGGCTAAGTACCCGTTCCAACTTAACTCATGCCATTTTGAGGTTTTTCTTTTGAAGTAATGATAGAGGAGTTGCATTTAACATTTTTTCTTATTTTGTTCCCTTTTCTTTATGATGTACTCATTTAATGCATCTTAACTCGAATTTCCTTCATCCCCAAATTTTGAGATGAGCTATACTCATCCCAAATTTGGAGACGAGCTAAATCCTTATTGCTAAAAGAGAAACAAAATTTTAAAAAGGCTTTGAGAGTCTAAAAGGAGTTTAAGACTTAAAGCCTGTACGCGTTAGAAGGTAAACATAACCTTTTTAGAGAAGTTTAGGCCTTGTTGATTTTCCTAATGCCTACTCTATACTTATAGATTTCATATAGTTGATATCATTGAGGTCAGGCAAAGCACAAGACTTAGAAAATATCTAAAGAACAAATATCAAGTATGCCAAGGTCAAACGCAAGGAACAAAATGATAGGGATTTCTCATTCATTTTCATAAATTCACATGAAGTAAACAAACAAGTCAAGCATATACAAAAGAACAATTAAATTAAAATACAAAAATAACCCAACACCCCAAAACTCTATTGTGCTGGGTCTTCATCCATAAAACGCAGGGGGTTTCTAAGATGGGCAGGCAGTAGAGACAAAGCAAACATTCCAACCAAGACCTAATTGATGTATTACGTTATGTAAACAAATTTGTATTCTATCCATCTTGTTTGCTGCCTTAGATAATCTCTTAGAACCCGATTCTGTTGCTGAAAACCTTCGATAGATGCGACCAGTTGTCTGAGCTGATCATTGATAAAAGTTTTCAACTCTTCTAAGTTTGCGTTGCATTGAGGTGGCGTTGCTTCTTCATTTCTTCCAACTAGGTCTTCAAAATTTGCTGCGTTGCTTGACCCTAGCCCAGTTGGTTCAAAAATTATTGGAGGAGGCACAAAGTTGGGAATTGGACTTGTGGGGGCGAAGGAAGGGAATAAAAGATGTCCTGATCTATTTGAGTTGGTTCTTGGTGCGTTTAATCAGGATTCCCTTCTGGCGGGGCCAATGGTGAGTCATGGAGAGTAAGATTGAGGGTTGGTTGTGCTTTTTCAGCTGAAAGTTCAAGCTCAGATTCATATTCTTCGTGCTCTGAAGCTTCATCGATGTGTTCAACAATCTGGACGCGTCTTCTTTTGGGGGCGCGTTTTGATGATCGAGGCTTGGTTGCCACTTCCTTAGGTAAGGCACGTTGATGCGGCAAACCGCGAAGTAGACGCCTTACTAACTTTATATCTATCAAGCCATCGATATCTTCATGGTCATCCCTCAGAGGGACGCCCCCATGTTCGCATAGTGCACAGATCATCCATGGAAAGTAGAGTTGCCCTCGTGGCTTAGTCTTGATGGCCTTGATCTGATCCCTTATAATTCTTCCAACGTCCAAAGGGATGCACTGCATGACGCAATAGGTAGCCAGGACGCGTTCCTTTGATAATGTTTCATTATGCGTTGTAGGCATGATGATCCGTTTGAAGTTAAATTCCTAGAAGCTAACATTTTTGCCTCGTTTCTCAATGTTTGCCATTTACTTCCAGGTTTGGCTACCGTCCTTAACGCATCTTCTAATTGGCATGGCGTTGGCTGCTCCAAGATGCAATTTCCTTTCGTGTCGAGATTACTGTCAATGTTGAATACTTCATTGATCTTGTCAGCTGAGAAACGCACTAACACCCCATCAACGAAAGTTGTGTTCTTCTCCATATCAAACTCAGTGTTGTAGAACATGCGGACAGGTTGGGCCAAATACGTGTGTGCCCAACGCAGAACTAATTCCACCCCAATGTATTTATTATTTCTATTATATATATTGGCAGAGGGTGGAGGTCAGGAAAGAAGCCCTTTTGTACGAGTATGTCACTAAATTGACGCCTTCTTCCCGAGGTCTTCTTAGGTAACGCGTCGGTTACCTTACGTTTTCCTGTCGCGTACTCTTTGGCTTACCTTACCAGCTCTCTTATTTCATTCTTCAATTCCCTTTGGACAGTCGTCTTCCTTCGCCCTTGCCTTGCGGGCTGATAGTCTTCCAATTCCTGCTCTAGTGCGTCGTGCCTTGAGCTATTTCCATGCATTGCATCCTCAGGCCTGGATACAGATTGCTCATCTTCTTCTTCCTCCAATATTAACCTTCTTTTCCTTGTCACTCTTTTTGATTTTAAGGGCCCTTCATTCGTGTCGGATGGGCGTGATTGAGATGCGTTAGGGCCAATTCTCCCTTCTCTATCTTCTTCTTCTTCCCTTTATTCTTTTAATTCTTCTTCTAATTCCTCTTCAAGCATCATAGCATATCGCTCAACATCGTCTAATTCAAGTGATGCATTAGGTGGGTCTGAACGCATCACCTGCTCTTCCTCTTGGCTTTGATTGAGAGATGCCAAAATCACACCAAAAAATTCCTGCTCATCCATTTGAGCCAATTCTACCAACTTCTCAAGATTGCGCTCTGACACAGGACTGTCAGAGGGGAGTATGGGTGGAGTAAATGGAGGGGTGCCCACTGGGGTATAGTGAGTCGTGTCCCAGGGAGGATATTTGATGATGGGCCGGAAATGAGTGGTTGGCTTTAACAGTCTGATATCCACTGGCATAAATGGTTGGCTAAGGCTTGGATCAAAAGTTGCGGAGGCGGTGGGACGCAAGTTTTGGTGACGGGGGTGCATATTGGGAGGTAGGCTTGGGGAGTGGATCATGCGTTTGCACCAACCATAGTTGATGCTTAGGAATGCATGGTGGGTGGGGAAGGCTTGGTGTAGGGTTTAGGGCAGCCGTAGATGGCGAAAACACTCCTCGGTTTTGCAGGTGTTTTGGCCCTTGGCTTGGGGGTAGTTTTAGGTTTTGTTTGAGGGGTCTTAGGTTTAGGTTGAGGGGTCTTGGTCGGAGGGGTAACGATGGCTTTCGAGGTTTTGGAAGGGAGTTTTGTGGATGTTGTGGAAGGTTTCGACCTAGACGGCCGCTGGGAAGAAGAGGTGGCTCCGCTGTGCGTTGGTTTGGTTTGGGCAAAGGTTTTGGTGGTTTTTCTAGGGCTCGGGGGAGGTGAAATCGAAACAAAGGACGAGAAATAAGAACTTACAGATGAGTCGTTCCTGAAGCTCACGGTCTGGTTCTAGCTGTCTGAGGCAGATGACATTGTGGCCGGAGAAGCTTGAGCAAATCGGAAGCGAGGGAGACGGAGAGGCTAGGTTTTCTTTTTCGTTTCAGAGAACTCGAGAGTGAAATGAGGAAGAAGAAGGCACTCGAATCGTTGGTTTTTTTATAGGCTAAGAGAGAATTAGTGGTTGACGTCAGGTGGCACCTGACGTCTGTAATAAATGTAAAGCTGAAAGGACGTCTCGGGTTTCTAAGCACTCGATTGCTTTTGAATTCTCAAGACGAGTCCCTTCAACTAGGCCATGCGTTAGACTTGCGTCTAACGTGTCCGTTATTCCCAACTCGATTATACACAACTTTTAAAGAAAAACAAACAAGTTTCCAATTTTGAAGGCAAAAACAAGGTACAATCAATCTTAAAATAAAAACAAATAAATCAACAAACTCAAACGAATCGTAAAATACGAATGCAAAAGGACAAGGATAGAGGAAGCGTTCCTGGAATATCTTGCGATGCAAACGTAGGGATACTTCAACGAGGGCCTCAACTGGCTTCGCGTAGTGCGAGAGATGACTTTTGGCATTCCAGTCCATCTTCAAAGTAAGGCTTCACTCTTTGGCCGTTTACTTTAAATGCGTTGGTGCCATCTTTTCGTGTTATTTCCACAGCTCCATATGGAAAGATTATGTTAATGATAAAGGGTCCTGACCACCTGGATTTTAATTTCCTTGGAAACAAACGCAGACGTGAATTGAACAATAGAACTTTTTGGCCAACAACAAGTTCATTCTTACTGATGCATTGGTCATGCCAACGCTTTGTCTTCTCTTTGTATAGCTTGCTATTCTCGTATGCGTTCAATCGCCACTCTTCGAGCTCATTGAGCTGAAGTTTGCATTAAGTGCCCGCGGTGTCCAAGTTCATGTTTAGCTTCTTAACTGCCCAAAAGGCCTTGTGCTCCATTTCGAAGGTAAGTGACAAGCTTTTCCAAACACAAGTGAGTATGGAGACATACCTATAGAAGTTTTGAAAGAAGTTCTATAGGCCCAGATCGCTTCATCCAGCATTTGTGCCCAATCCTTCCGCGTTTCATTGACGACTTTCTCCAAGATAGACTTGATTTCTCGATTTGATACTTTCGCTTGACCTTTTGTTTGTGGGTGGTAGGTAGTAGCGATCTTGTGCCTGACATTATATTTTGCAAGTAATTTGGAAATGATGCGATTAATGAAGTGCGTACCTTTGTCGCTTATCAGGGCTCTTGGTGTTTTATAGCATGTAAAGATGTTCCTGGTAAGAAACTTAGATACAATGGACGCATCATTCCTAGCACAGGCTACTGCTTCTACCCACTTAGATACATAATCTACTGCAAGTAGGATGTACTATTGGCCACACGACAGGGGACAAGGTCCCATAAAGTCTATGAACCAAACATCGAACATCTTAACTTCGAGAATATTGTTCAAGGGCATTGCGTCCCTTGAGGAAATATTCCCAGTGCATTGGCAGGGGTCACATTTTCGAACAAACTCCCTCGCGTCTTTAAAGAGGGTGGGCCAAAAGTATCCGCTTTGAAGGACCTTTGTTGCGGTTCTTTGCCCACCAAAATGCCCTTCGTAAGGATAGTCATGACACTCAGCTAAAATACGTTGTGTCTCCTATTCCGGAACGCATCGACGAATTATGGAGTTAGGGCCTTGTTTATATAGAAACAGTTCATCCCAAAAATAAAACTTGCTGTCATGAACTAACCGTTTCTTTTGCTGAGAGTTGAAGTTCCCAGGGAATTTCTTGGTGGTTAAATAATTGACTATGTCCGCATACCAAGGTTCCCTGCCTTCAACTTTAAACAGGCTTTCATCAGGAAATGCGTCCTTGATTTCACTTTCTTGGGCTTGCATTTCTTGATTTTATAGCTTGGACAGGTGATCAGCCACCTGATTTTCTGTTACCTTTCTGTCCTGGATATCAATATCAAACTTCTGTAGCAGCAGTACCCATCTTATCAACCTTGGCTTCGCTTCCTTTTTGCTCATCAGAAATTTTATGGCTGAATGGTCTGTGTATATGGTGGCTGATGCACCAACTAAGTAAAATCGAAACTTTTCAATTCCAAACACTACAACCAACATTTCTTTTTCAGTAGTGGTGTAGTGTTCCTGAGATTCATTTAGTGTTTTGGATGTGTAGGAGATGGGATGTATCCAATTACCCATCTTCTACCCTAACATTGTTCCTACTGCCACATCACTCGCGTCGTACATAAGAATAAAGCATTGCGTCCAGTCTGGTGCTATCAGTACTGGAGCTGTCATCAATGCATACTTCAAGGTTTCAAACGCGTCAGTGCAGTCTTCATTAAAGTATAGGGCCGGTTCACCTCTAGTAATGGGCTCAGAGGTCGCGCAATCTGAGAGAATCCTCTAACGAACCGTCTATAGAAGCTAGCATGCCCTAGAAAACTTCGTAAAGTTTTAACATTTGATGGTAGTGGAAGTTTTGCTATGACATCTATTTATGCTTCATCTACTTCGAAGCCAGCCTTAGATACTTTGTGACCTAAGACAATTCCTTCACTCACCATGAAGTGACATTTCTCCCAATTCAACACCAAGTTTGTTTCCTCGCATCAAGCAAGGACGACCTTCAAATTATCTAGGCATGACTGGAATGAGTCTCCAAAGACTGAAAAATCGTCCATGAAGACTTCAACGGTCTTTCCTAGGAAGTCAGAGAAGATAGCCATCATACATCTTTGAAATGTCCCAGGTGCGTTACATAGCCCAAAGGGCATGTGTCTTAATGCAAATGTTCTAAAGGGACAAGTAAACTTAGTCTTCTCCTGATCTTCTGGATCTATCAAAATCTGGTTGTAACCAGAGTATCCATCAAGAAAGAAATAAAATTCTTTGCCCGCAAGTCTGTCAAGCATTTGATTGATGAAAGGAAGGGGGAAGTGGTCTTTCCTAGTTGCTGTTGAGCTTCCTGTAATCCATACAGATGCCCCAGCCCATGACAGTCCTCGAGGGTATGAGTTCATTATTGTTGTTGACTATCACGGTCGTTCCCCGTTTCTTGGGAATGCATTGGACTGGACTTACCTAGCTACTATCAAATATAGGATAAATAACTCCCACATCCAACCATTTTAAAATTTCTTTCTTGACCACTTCTTTCATTATGTGGTTCAACCTTCTTTAAGGCTCGATTAACCCCGACTTCCCTTCTTCCAGCCTAATCTTATGCATGCAATAAGATGAACTAATGCCACGAATATCCGCAAGCATCCAGCCTTTTGCACGCTTGTGCTTTTTCAGCATCTACAAGAGATATTGCTCATTAGGCTCTGTAAGATTTGCGGAAATGATCATAGGTAAAGTGTTGTTAGTTCCAAGGAATGCATATTTCAGGTGTCTAGGTAACTGTTTCAACTCGAGTTCTGGTGGTTCCTCAAGTGATGGACGCGTTGCTTTTGTTCGCCGCTCACTCAGACTTGGCGGCTCTAATTCTTTTAGGTTCTTCTCCAACGCGAGGACCTCACATACATGGGTCTCTTCTTTAGGCAACTCAATATTATTTAGTTGACAATCTTCACTATCTGGGAACTTTAATGCGTTCAGCATATTAAACTTCAACTCTTCATTGTCCACATGCATATTTAATTTGCCTTTATGCACGTCAATTAAAACTTTCCCAGTAGCTAAGAAGGGGCGTCCAGGGATAATTGGTACCTCCCTATCTGCTTCATAGTCCAAGATAATAAAGTCTGCTGGGAATATGAGATTGTCAACCTTCACTAGAACGTCTTCAATCTTCCCTTCTGGGGACTTAATTTTTCTGTCAGTGAGCTGAAAAGTAATAGAAGTAGGTTGTCCTTAGCCAATCCCCAATTTCTTAAAAATTGAAAGTGGCATGACATTAATTTTGGCTTCTAGATCGCACAACGCATGACCCACATCCAATCCTTCTATCGAACAAGGAACTGTGAAGCTCCCAGGGTCCTTCTGCTTCTTTGCTAGACTGTTGCTTACTAACGCGTTACACTCATGCGTTAGCGTTATTACTTCCTTCTCACTGACTCTTCTCTTCTTCGTCAAAATGTCCTTTAAAAATTTGACATATGTCGGCATCTGCTCCAAAGCCTCTATAAGTGGAATGTTGATATGCAACTGCTTTAGAAGCTCAAGAAAGTGCTTGAATTGTTGTTCATCATTCTTCTTCATCAGACGTCTAGGGAATGGTGCGTTCAAAGGCACCTCAGGCTTTCCACATTAAACGTACTGGGTTCTGAAAGGCTTGTAGTCTCGGCCATTCTTTCTTCTTGATCCATTGAACGTGTGATGCGTTCTTTCAAAGGACTGTTGTTTCTTGGATTCATTCTTCTTTCTTCAAGAGCTCTTCCACTTCGCAACGTCACCGTGTGACATTGCTCCTTTCCATTATTGTTCCCAAGTGTTTCAATATTGCTAGGTAGAACTCCAGGCTGCCTACTTTTCAATTCGCTCGCTATCTACCCTGCCTAAATTTCCAGATTTATGATAAGATTGAACGCCTGGCTTTTCAGCAACACGTCATTCTTGGCTATGTACTCCTTCAATAGGTTCTCAAGCAAAGATCCTAAGCTCGACGCTTGTTCTCCTTTATTAAAGGGCTGTTGATGTTGTTAATGCGTTTGTTGAAATGTAGGCGATGGTCTATTCCCTTGCTGATGGTTCGCGTCTGGGTAGTGCTTCTGATGATTTCCTTCTGTCCAAGAAAAATTTGGATGGTTTCTCCATCCAGTATTATATATATTAGAGAATTTGTTGTTTTTTATGAAACATACCGATTGAGGGTTTTGTGGACATTCATCATAGGAGTGAGGATCTCCATAGCCCACACAGCTAACCATGGGCTACCCAAATGCCTCTACCTGATTCACCTTCTGCTGATTTGATGCGTTTCCCAATGTTATGTTCTGCAGAAGGCTGCTCATCGTAGCCACTTGAGCAGAAAGTGTGGCTATTGCGTTGGAATCGATAGAATTAATGTTCTGAGATCTCTTCTTCCTGTCAGCTCTTCCATCATACGTATCATCCATCCATTCCATATTGTGTTTAGCAATGCGATCTAGTATCTCTTTAGCCTCAGTGTAAGATTTATCCATAAATCCACCAGCTGTTGCTGCGTTTGTTGCCATCTGCGATGCTCTATTCAGTCCTTCTTAAAACGTTTCCATTTGGATAGTTAGAGGTAGTCCATGGTTTGGGCAATTCTTGGCCAAGCCCTTAAAACGCTCCTATGCGGCGCTTAAGGTCTCAGCATCTTCTTGTTCAAAGTTCATAATCTCTCGACGCCTCCTCGTTGGTGGTAGGTGGGAAGTATTTTTGCATAAATTTTTCCACCAGCTTCTCCCAGGTGGTGATTTCACCAGGCTCCAGTGAGCTCACCCATTGTTTTGCGTCATCATGCAAAGAATAGGGAAACAAGGACAACCTGATCTCCTTGGGGGTGATTCCAGGAATCACAAATGAATTACACGTTTCCAGGAAACACTCCATGTGGGCGTAAGGATCTTCACCACGACCACCCCCAAATTGTCGAGCAGACTAGAGCATTTGGAGCATAACAGATTTCATCTCGAACCTGGTTCCATCCAGCGTTGGGTATATGATTCTTGGAGAGAAATCATACAGTACAGGGGACGCGTATTCCCTCATGGGACACATGCTGCTATTCACCATCACGATCGGATTCTATGCAGCATGAGCTAGTTGCTGATTTTATTGTTCTTTCGCCATTGCTCGTTGCCTGTTTTGTTGTCTGAGAAATTGCTACCTCAACCTTCGACAACGGTTAGATCGATTTCGACGCTAAAAGGTCCTTTCAATCTCGGGGTCATATATGAGTTCAGGAGTGCTCTCCCTGCTCATAAACGTTCATGAGCTTAGGCTTAACTTGTAATACTCCCTCGACCGAAGTGTTCCTACAACAGATACAAACAAAATTTCTGGTTAGTTTTGTTTCTGAATCCCCGGCAACGGCGCCAAAAACTTGTTCGTTGCTATCGTGATTCACTCTAGGAGTGTTTTGTATAAAATAAATTGGAAGAATAAGTTCTAAGTATAATTGATGCGTTTATGCTTTGATGCGTTAAAGTAATTGTAACGCATTCGGGCGTTAGATATATGCAGCAGAATGCACACAACTCCTTCTAATGTCGTTCAAGTTTTCCTAAGCTAGACCCAAGTATAAATCTAATTTAGGTTCCTGGAAAATCCAGAGTCGATCTCCGGGATTCAATTAACCAAATGCAGACCTTGCATTGTATCTCCGTAGGGGTTTTCCTAAATAAATGTGAGAAATGTGTTTACACTAAATTGTTGTACCTGTGCACGAGATGCAAAAGAGTTGAGTAGTTAGTGATGGATCATGTGAGAATAGAGTTTAATGTAAATGGATGCGTCGGTCTAAGATGAATGTACACAAACCAGGATGTGATATGGATGAGATAGAGTGGTTTGTTTACTTTTGTTTATGCGTTAGACTTCATTTAACATTTCTCAATACGAATAACATACAAAACCTATCGCTAGGATGCATGCGTCTAACACAAAATGCAACAAACACCAGTAAGTCTATCTCTAGTTGTACTAGGCATCCTATTTTATGCAGCTTAGTTATTCTTTCGAACAATCTAAGTTAAAGATGCATTTTACCAATTTGTCAAGTTGGCTTAAGCGTTGAAATGAAGTTTGCATAAAGTATTAATGCATCATAAACAAGAGACAAACAAGGGCAAAATGTGATGGATCGAATATATGAATTTTATAAAGAAACAGAGAGTCTTTACAAAAGCAATATTTAATCTAATGGAATGAAAGCGATAAATGAGAAGAAGGAAACTGAGTCAAGCCAAAGAATACAATCTCTTGTAATTCTTTAGCTCAATCTTGTTGTGTACAATCACTTGTATAGGAATTGGATGAAGTGTCTTTCTCAAGATTGGCTTCCTCTTCTTCTTGACCGGCGGTGGTGGTGGTTCTCAACCCGTCTGATCGTCTTGGCACCACAGCACAGCTTCTACAAGACTAAAATTACAACTACGCTATATAAAGAGTAAGGATCTTGATAATTTTCGAACTTTTTAATTCTGGAGGGACTTCATCTATTTATAGGTGTTGGTCATGTCCACTTGGTGAATGGGTAGCATTAAAGTCCATGCCCTGGTTAGCCACTTGACTCTTGGAAGCTTTTGAGACGTTGCCTGCTGCAGATGCCCATGCTTGCAAGTGGTGATGTTTAGTAATAAAACTTCTTTTGCATGAGTTTGTTAATGTTTGAATAAATCCATGCGTTTCTTCTAAAAATGAGGAAAATTTATTATTAAAAACCTTAGTTGTTCCATCTTAAGAGCAAAAATAACTTGTATTTCTATAAGTTATCAGTTAGGTAGGTCTTTGTTGAGATATATCTCATTCAGTCTGGAGGGCATGGCTAGTAGGCTGGTCTACAATCTCCTCAAAACACTGTCTATGACATTCAAGAAAATGGTTCCATACGTGCTTACCTCAATTTTCTTTGTCTCTGCCTCAGTGAGTGTTTCAGGGTACTTTGTAGGGTCCATAATGGCCAATAGAGCCTTATGTTGTCCCAAGACTACTTTAATCTTCACTTTCCATAGTTCAAAGTCTGTCTTACCATCAAACTTCTCAATTTCATATCTGGTAGTTGCCATTCTTGATCTTCAAGATTGACTATTCTAAATCAAAATATGAAAGAATTCAAATCTTGAATCTGTCTTCAGTTGTTCGCTGAGCTCTGATACCACTTGTTGTCCCAGATGACTATGATCTTCACGTTCACAATCACAAATTACTCAGAATTAATGGTAAAGAACAATTCCAATGTCAGTGAGGCTGTATGCTCGAGGCTTGAAATTCTATTGTCATTTACCAAATGATAGCTTAATCGTGTAGATAAAGCTCCAAAAATTAAACGATAGTTCAATTATGTAAATGATAGGATGAAGTGCTAAACGATCGTATAGACGACAGTTGACTGGAGCTAGATGATTGTGTAGACGACAACTGATGAGCTAAACAATCGTATAGACGATAGTACACGATGCGATAGGAACTACACAATCATGTAAACGATACTTTAGTAAATGCTAAACGATCGTAGAGTTAGAAAGAAAGGACATAGGAGTTTAAGTGGTTCGGCCAAAAGTCTACGTCCATTATGCAAATCGGGAGGGTCTCTTTTATTTCTTCTTGTTCAAAGTTATTATAGAACGAATGCCTTACTCTCTTGTTTTCTTATTCTCTCTTACATTCATCTCAACTTCGTTTTCCATTTATATGTAGACACTATAGTCAACGATGAAGCTCTACTGGTTACAACACATAGCAGAAAGTGGTTACAACCTTAATTTCAATTTGAATAAAAGTGGATCACTTTTATCTCGAGTGCTTCGATCATGGAAGGAATTAAAGAAGGTGGTTCTATCACATGATCCTCTATTTTGGATGGTACTAATTACTCATACTAGAAGCCTAAAATGACAAAGTTCTTAAGGTCTATCGACAATAAGACTTGGAAAGCAGTTTCAACTAAATCGTCTCATCTCATATTGTTGCTGCTAATGGGAAATATGCTATAAAATAAAAAATTGCGCCAGAAGATGAATCTTCTACTGGAAACTCTCATGCTCTCAATGCCACCTTTAATGTTGTCGACATGTGTTGGGATTGGTGTCCTAATTCTCCCGGAGTTTCGTAGTTTGTAAACATTGTACACATTGTTATTAATAAAATAAGAGTTATTTTATTTTCATTTATTCATATCCAATAAACTAAGATCCGTAGTTATTGTATGTAAACTTAAGCATGTATATGAGATATACAAGTGAATCATGCCTTAAGTAATAACCTAAATGGTCTGTAATATAAGGATAAAGGAGGGATACCTTATCCTGGTGACACTATGGATACGGCTTCCTTTGTAGAGGTTTACAAGTGTTGTGAACTACTACAGATGGTCTGATCCTGAGCATTCATGTGGAGACATGTGAGTGGGGGTGTCCTATACAAAGAGTTTCTATAAGACCGAACCACGAGATGATTACTCTCTTTATATAACGTCGTTGATAATTCAGACTTAGATCTCACTAAAACGACCATAGGGGATATGACCTTAAACCTGAGTGTTTTGGAAACTCCTGCCTATGAGGGCGGTCATTTGATTAGTATGGGTGAGAGTGGCCAGATTGCCAACTCAACAAGCTTGCCTTTGTAAGGATTTGTCTAATTGGGGAGCTGGGAACTCAGTTACATAAGACGAAATTCATTCCTTCCCCGAAGTAGCGGTAAGTAGATAGATTTCTCCCTTAAGGGTTGATTCTAGGTCTTGAACATAGTGGCAACATCATCTCTTTGGAAGAGATAACCCATCATAGTAGGACTATGACTTATTGTTCATTAGGGGAATCATGGTACTTAAGAAGTTGAATATAACTACAGGGGAAAAACAGTAAATTAGCCCAGCTGTAGTTACGAGCGATCTGTGAAGGGTTATTGCACTGTTGATTGGTTAATATGGACAAAAAAAATATATCTGTAGTAGAAGAGTGCAGCTATCGATCTTTAATGTAGTGCCCTGCAGTTAACAAATGGTGGATCCCATGACTAAAGAGTTTAATCAGTTATTCACGTATCGTTGGAGCTTCAAGCTACAGGCCCATAAGGTTCCCTTGGTAACTCGATGAATTCAAGTTGAGAATTAGATTTTGTGGTTGATTTGTGTCACACCCCCACCCAGATTACTCTTTTATTCTGGAAGAGGATATGACCGTGGTAGTTACTAGCCCTACTGCCAGCACCCACCTTCCAAGCCTTCTAATCTAAATACCAACCTGTTTAAAACATTAGTAATATACGTATACAGCAAACCTCCCTTAAGGTTCTATAAAGATTACATAAATACATGCATACAGTCATGACAGAACATTTACAGAAAATTATTCACAGATGGCCCAAACATTCCTAAAGAAGCCCTAGTCCCTCTCAAAACATGTGTACATAAATAGATCATCAACCTAAGTCTTCTTAATAAGCCGAGTCTTCTAGTGGCAAGCAGTAGTAGGATCAACCCTGAGGAAACTGACCGCTACCTGAAAAGGAAAAACACATAAATTTTGTGAGCTAAAAGCCCAGTGAGCAACTATAGAATCATATAACATCAAACATTCCATCACTATAAGCATGTAAATATACTAATGAGTAACTCAAACAATTGTCTCTAAATGTAGCTTTAAACCATTCTTAGACATCATTAAACATTATTATTTCCTAGTTGAGAACGAGCCTAACCGCTCTAGTTCCCAACGTTTATTACCGGCCAAGAGACCCATACTTCGGCCTCTCACTCATAATTGCCTACATGCACGTGGCCATGCTAAGTACCATCATATCTTAAGTACTTCTGCTCAGATCCCTTCTCAAACCTGTCCTTCAGTATCGAGCTATTAAGATACCTTCTCAAATGTCCTTCGGTATCAAGTTGGTTAGGTACCTTCTCAAATGTCCTTTGGTACCAAGTTGGTCAGATACCTTCTCAAATGTCCTTTGGTATCAAGTTGGACAGGTACCTTCTCAAATGTCCTTCGGTATCGGGGTATTTTGTAACATCAAATTAAGTTTCATTTCCTATCATTTACACAAGAACTCATTCTCTCATAGCCTTCCCCTAGGAAGCATATTATAAAATTAGAAACTTAACTTTTGTAGTGACTACATGACATACCTTGGCCTGTTTTACACATATACAAGTCGGGAAACATGCGTTAAGTTATTCTCTAACAATTTGTTGTTTTGGGGGAGTATACATTCATCATTAATGTCACTGTAACTTACTTGATCTTATATACATAAGTATTGGAGACATTAATTCACTTAGTCACTCACTGCTCTTCTGGGCTCTTAACGGTTTATATGCCTCTCATAGCTCTTCTTGGCCTGAAAGGACATAATTCTTGGTTAAACTACTTAGAATTCTTAGTAAAATACCTCAAATAATTCATTTACTAAAGGAACAAATCAATAAAGACAACTCTACTGGCAAGATCCCCATAAGTGAGATCAGTGAGATCTTTACTAGCGAGATCAGCGAGATTAGCGAGATCCTTGCTAGCGAGATCAAGCTTTTCCTGGCAAATTTTCATCCTAGCGATACTCACCTTACCAGCGATATTCAGCCCAATTCCTAGTGAGATTTCCATCTAGAATGAGATCCTTATCACAAAATTTGCAAGATTTCCTTTATAAGCGAGATACTCATTCCCATATCTCGCCATAACTCCACACAATGAACTGTTTGTTTGTTCTTCCCAAGCAGCTGTCTACTTATGCACCGATTCCCTGTTATAAGTTAAAAAATTCATAACTCAAAATCCAAAGCTCTTTTCAAGAAACTTCCTTCTACAAAAATGTTTAGAATTGAGTTAACTTTCTTAACTTAAAATTTCAGCCGAGAATTCCTTATAATTTGGCCTGGAACTACCCAAGATTCTGCCTCCTTTGAACTTTCTTCACTTCTTATTCTTCTCCTTTTGCAATCTTTCTCCGGCAAGACAACCTTGCAAACTAGATTCTCTCAGTTTTCGAATGACACTGATTTTACTAAATTTGCTCATGTCAATTGTTGAAACCATGCTTTTGAATTTCCTCTTCCAGAAACTTCTCGTCGCCTCCCGAGTTCAAGGGTTAACCACCACGTCACCCCTCATTTAATGTGTTTTTCCTTCCCTTCCATCATAATTTCTATAAACAAACATGAATTTCTACTTTAATAAATAGGTAATATAACATTCCTTTGGCTAACATGCTTATCTAGAAAACCTAGAGTTCGGGGTTTACAATTTGAAGTGTTCAAATTAACAAGAGAAAATTCAATTATATATGATATAATTGATCTGATGTATGTGATACATCAAGAGGAGGAATTAATGTAAATATGATTTACATTAAGTACCATAAAATAGAAAAAGAACTATGGTTTATATGTTACATGAGATGAAATATTAAAACTATAGGTTATAAATATAATATGGTAAGTTGATTATCATATTTATTTATAATATATTAATTATATGATAATTAATTTCTTTTTCTCTAATAATCGATTGAGTAGGAGGTTATTGGTAGTTTTATGGTAACTGTGAGATAAAAGGAAAATTGTTTTCTTAAATTTAGGTGTTACCTCATTCGGAGAGTACTCACGAATTAAGCTATCAAGTGAAAGAACTTCACTAAGCGATAGCTATTGAGAGACTAAATGATCGTGTAGAGTTGACTATACGATAGTCATTCAGTTGATCGTAGTTAAACGATCGAGTGGTTAAGTCTATACGATAGGTTGTCATTTACTAAACGATCAAGCACATCGTCTATACGATAGATTGTGTTCTTATCTCCCACTTGCTTGATCGTGTACTCGATTATAGACCTCTAGTCTCTTCCTCAAGCCAAGATCATACAGAGCCCACAACTTCTAGATTCTCACACCGAGAATACCAAGGTAACCAGTGTGGTGGTGTCTGTTAAGCACCAAGGTTGTATGGGATGCCTTTGTCCCAAATTGGTTAGAATGAGATGCCAATGTGGTACTTAAGTGACTTAGCTCTCCCACCCCAATAGGTAGCTTTTGAGGTGTGGTTCTCCAAGGTACTTAAGTACCTAAGAAATTGGTATCAGTGCAATCACCTGGGCAAGTATGGCTTAGAAACATCTTCAAGAAAAACTGGAATTACTAGAACAAGAAATCTTTGAATACATAGTCGAAATACAAAGGGAGTCAACCATAGAGGAGAAGTTGGTGTCGATAGCGAAGAGTAATGAGAGAATGGAATTCTAGGCAGAAAAACATCAAGAAATGTTTGTTTCTTATGTGACGGAAATGGCCGAGGAAAAGACAAAGGTGATGGAAGAGGTAACAAGATCGCATAACCATAATGTGTGTGAAGCAAATAGAATGGTGAAAGCTACCGGTGAAGAAGCGATGTGTTTCCGGAATGAATTCAAGAAAGTCAAAATGTCAGTGTTTGACGGAAACGATCCAGACGCGTGGTTATACAAAGAAGATCGCTATTTTCAAGTTCACAAGTTGACTAAATCCTAGAAGTCGCTATTTTCAAGTTAACGAGTTGACTCAATCCAAGAAGATGACGGTGGCGGTTGTGAATTTTGACGGCATTGCATTAGATTGGTACTGATTGGAGGTAGGCAGAGAGTCGTTCGAAGATTGGGAAGACTTGAAAAAAAGAATGATGGCTCAATTCCGATCTTTAAGAAAGGGATCGATCTATGGGAGATTCGTGACTACTAAACAAGAAACGACTGCATATCGATCTCTAGAGGTGCCCAATTCCAGTGGAAGTGTATCGATCTCTAGAGGTGCCCAAGTCCATTGTCTCGGACAAAGACAAGGAGTTTGCAAATCAATTTTGGCAAGAGTTATTCTCAACCTCAGTCGGATGGTGGATAATGGGCAGAAATGCACGTTATCATAGTGCTAAAGTTTTAAACAATGTTGGCTTGCATTGATAAAATGTGTTAGATTGCATCCAAAAAACATTAAGTTTATAACAATGCGGTCGCATGTGTTCATCACATAGAAACAGTTGATTTTTCTATTTTTATGCAGAATATGCGTTGACGCAAGACGGAAAGAGCGATAACAGGAAATCATTAGTTGAGGGAAGCATTACCGCTAGGCTTTACGGTGATTGTGTTTGCAAACATTTGCTTAAGAAGGATTGCCGCATAGAGTCGGTGCAACTTGGTAGGCGCATCCGGGTGAAAGGCATAACTAATCACCATGGGACAGAAAGATGATGACAGTCAAATCCGAATTAAGTTGACAGCCGCTAACGACAACAAGTACATTCAGCTTTTTGAGGAAAAATATTCGGCACATCAGTCAGAGAATTAAAGCCATCCCATCTATGCAATCATAAGAGAGAAGTCGTCGTTCACCTCGAAGCTCATTAAATACCAAAGGCATCCTTTAGAAAATGGGTTCACCTGTTCACCAATTTAAGAGCTTTAGCCGTGTTCATAGTTTCCTTTTTATTTCAAGGTGCAGCAAGGGAAGAGTAGAGACGTCAGAAGATCACTCAGGGAAACTCGAGAAAGAACCTAGAGGCATAGAAGCAGAGATTGGGCCGAATCTCGCGAGAGCGAGATTATCTCTTGAACACGAGTAGAAAAGACAGTGTAAAAGCCTGGGAGCAAAAGATTGCTACCAGGCTCTTTATTCTATTCTTGCATTGTTATTTTGTACTTCATCTTTATATTTATGCAATGGAAGTTCTTATTCTACATTTGTTCACTCTCTTAACACGCATGAGTAGCTAAACATGTCGAATGGGTTGAGAAGAACTAAGCTAACATGACCTAGGATGTTCATTGCTTGCGATTATCTTATTTTATGTTGTGCCAAACATCCCTTTAGAGCTACTCAAGAGAGAGTCTAAAGAAACAACCTAATACTAGAAAGAGCTAGGTTAGAATCTAGACTCGAGAGAGCAAGACTAGAGCTGCATGAACAAGAGATAGAGACTTAGAGATAAGCTCTGTTTGCCAACCTGCATCGCATGCATCCTAGAGATAGGTATGATATTATGTGGTCGCCTTGTTTGTGTGTGTCAGTCTGTCATCCCATAAATAAGAATAGAGGCTTATGTGTAGGTCCTATAGACCTATCGCATATATCGCATGCGTTCTAGCATTAGAAGCCGTAGCATTCGCATCTCGAGATGGTTTACTATTGTATGTGTGTTGCATGATCGCAAAGCATGAACGCATCCTAGGAAGTGTTAGTTAAAACCTTCACAACCCGTTCACCGCATACTCATCGCATACTCATCGCATCTTTCGTTTGTCAACTCTTTTCGAACTCTGTTGCATTTGCTTATTTTCATTACCACAAACAATAACCCCAACAACTATTGATTTATTTGGTTACCGCAAAGTTTTCCTGAAAATTACCACCGCATATTGTTTTCCCAAGTACTTGAGTTCGACCCTGGACTTACCAGGAAACTCAGTAGGGTTTACACTTAGATTCCACTAAGAAAACTTGAGTGCTCAACACATTTTCATCATCGTATTTCATCCATAATTCTACCTCATAAAATAACACATCAAAATTTTGGCGTCGTTGCCGGGGACTTCAGCAAAATAGTGTGCTAACGGTAATTTTTTTGATTTCTTTGTAGACTCTCAATCTTTGGCGAATTCGACCCAGAGATTGAGAGGACATTCAGGCAGAGATTAAGAGGCTGCCGCCAACAACAGTCAGATAAAGAAGATATGGCGGAGCAGCCTGGAAACGAAGCACCAAACAAAAATAACGTCATGGCGAATCCAATCCTGCTGGAAAATGATCGCAATAGGCTCATTACGGACTATGCATCGCCAAACCTCTATGATTTCTCTCCATGAATCATAAGGCCTACCTTTGATGGAAGCAGATTCGAAATGAAACCGATGATACTGCAGATGATCCAGACTGCAAGAAAATTTGGAGGCCGGCATGGCGAGGACCCGCATGCCCACCTCTGTAGCTTTATAGAAATCTGCAATACTTTTATGTTCCCAAACATCTCTCCCGAAGAATTTTGACTAACTATGTTTCCATTTTCTCTTTGTGATCAGGCAAGGATATAGGCGTATTCTCTCGAGCTGGGAGAGATCACTTCATGGGAACAGGTCGTAGAGAAATTTATGAAGAAATATTTTCCACCTACTGAGAATATTAGATGAAGGAAACTCATAACCAATTTTGAACAAGACATGGACGAATCGCTTAGCAATGCCTGGGCGAGGTTTAAGAGGTTGGTTCGGGACTATCCACACAATGGATTATCAGACTGCCTTCAAATGGAAATCTTTTATCATGGTTTAAATCCCGTTTCGCAGAACGTTGCCAATGCACAATCGCTAGTGGTCTGCTTGACAAAACGTGGACTAGAGAGAGAGTGATCAGAGATTTAGAATCAAGGATAACGACGCAACTGATGGTGCTATTGCTTTAGTACAGAATCAGATGACCGCAATGAGGAACTTAATTCAGGGAATTGCGATCAGTAGCCCAACACCGCAAAATGGGCAAGTCAAGGCAATTAGTCAAAACACCGCAAGGTGTACGACTTGTAGTGATGGGCACGCAATGGATGAATGGCCACAGAATCCACAGTCCATTTACTTTGTAAAAAATAATCCCTTTTTGAATACCTACAACCCTGGGTGGAAAGACCACCCCAATTTTGCATGGAAGAATCAACAACAGAATTTCCAATCTGTGGTACAGAAAGAAGGGCCACCTGGATTCTTCCCGCGTAATAAGGTCAAACAAGCAATCAAGCCAGTAGCTCACAACCGCCACAATCATCCTCCTTGGAGAGCCTGTTGAAGCAGTATATAGAGAAAAATGAAACGGTACTTCAAAGTCAAGTTACATCCATCCGCAACCTAGAATTATAGATGAACCAAATTGTAAGCTAGCTAAAAAATAGACCGCAAGGAGCTCTGCCAAGTTCAATAGAACTCCCACGCAACTCGGAGGGATCAAGTAAAGAGTAATGTCAAGTTGTGACATTACAGAGTCGAAAAACTGTGAAAGGAGAAAGGAAGGAGCTCAGTTGGACTCCTCCCATTGCGTTGGAACATGAAATTGCGGTGACTCAAGAAGAAGAAGGAGAAAAAGAAGCAATAGAGCCACAAGTTGCATCCACCTCAAATCAAATAAAGAAGGGGACCATGAGAGTGTAGTTACCACCTTTTCTATTGAGACTTAGAAAGAAAAAGAATAAAGAGGTACAGTACCAACGCTTTCTGGCTATGTTAAAAAAATTACACATTAATATTCCATTCAGTGAAGCGATTGAGGAGATGCCTGCATACGCGAAGTTTCTGATGGAAATGGTAACCAAGAAAAGGGATACTGGTAAGTTTGCCATGGTGGCATTAACACAGAGTTCAAAATCAATAATTCCACCGAAGATGAGCGATCCTGGGAGCTTTACCATACCTTGCTCCATAGGAGGACTGTACATTGGGCAAGCCTTGTGTGACCTTGGAGCTAACATCAACTTGATGACTCTGTCGATCTTTTAAGCAACTGAATCTTGGGGCGACCATTTTTATCAACAGGTCGTGCCCAGATCGATGTGCATAAAGGGGAGATCACTTTAGGCATAAATGGACAGAAGCTCAAGTTCAACATCATCCGTGCCTTGAGGTTTCTTGACGAAGAAGACCTGCATGACTCAGACGACGACCAGAATTTGATTGAAGAAGAAAAGTTTGACGAAGAGAATGAAGAAGAGGATGCAACTGCATCCATTGCTGCCTGTAATGTGATCATATCAAAAACAAGCAAGGAAGAAGAGATGATCTCAACCCAAGAAGACGAGCCAATAGAAAAAGATGAAAGAAAAACAACGTAACCGTCCCTAGTAGAACCACCAACAATGGAATTAAAGACCCTGCCGAACTACTTAAAGTACGAATTTTTGGGGCAGAATGAGAGGCTGCCAGTAATAATTTCCTTGAAACTTAACGAAGACCAGAAGAATGCGTTGACGAGCATTATGAGGAAACATGTGTAAGCAATTTGTTGGACGCTCGCAGACATTAGAGGAATTAGACCAGCGTACTGTATGCACCGAATTCGTCTTGAAGAAGACCATAAGGCAACGATCGAACATCAGCGTAGACTCAACCCTACGATGAAAGAGGCCGTTAAAAAGGAGATCATCAAATGGCTAGATACGGGCATTATTTATCCGATAGCAGATAGCACGTGGGTCAGCCCCGTGCAGTGTGTGCCTAAAAAGGGTGGCATGATGGTAGTCCCGAACGAAAATAATGAACTAATACCACAAAGAACCGTCACTGGGTGGCGTATTTGCATGGACTACTGCAAGCTGAATGCGACAACAAAGAAAGATCATTTCCCTCTAACATTCATTAACCAGATGCTATATCGTCTAGCCGAAAATGACTTTTACTGCTTTCTAGATGGCTATGCCGAGTATAACTAGATTATGATTTCTCCAGAAGACCAAGACAAGACCACATTCACCTGCCCATATGGGACCTTTAATTTTTGTTGCATGTCGTTCGGCCTCTACAATGCGCCAAGCACGTTCCAAAGCTGTATGATGGCCATCTTTTCAAACTATCTTGAGAACTCTGTTGAAATCTTCAGGGATGACTTCTCTGTCTATGGGCACACCTATAAAGTCTGTCTAGCCAACCTTAAGAAGATACTGAAGAGATACGAGGAGACGAATCTGGTTCTTAACTAGGAAAAGGTTTCTCGGGATGGATTGCAGGTGGATAAAGCAAAAATAGAAGCAATTGAAAAACTTCCACCTCCAACAAGCGTGAAGGTTGTACAAAGTTTCTTGGGGCCTGCTGGATTCTACAGACGCTTTGTCAAAGACTTTTCGAAAATAGCACGACCACTAAGTGCGTTGTTGGAGGCTGATAGAAAATTTGATTTTAATGACAATTGCCTCAACGCATTCAGAATTTTGAAGAATGCACTGACTACCACACCCCTATTAATTTCACCTGATTGGACACTTCCTTTTGAATTAATGTGCGATGCAAGCGAGTATGCGATGGGACAACTTTGGCACAAAAGAGAAAAACAATCTTACATCCCATTGCATATGCGAGTTAGACATTAAATCCTGCTCCGACCAATTACACCACCATAGAGAAAGAGCTACTTGTGGTAATTTTTGTGTTGGAAAAATTTCGAGCATATCTACTGGGAACAAAGGTACTCATCTACATTGATCATTCGGCGATAAAGTACTTAATGACAAAGAAGGACGAAAAGCCAAGGTTGATCAGATAGGTTCTCCTCCTTCAAGAATTTGACATAGAAATAATTGATCGAAAGGGGACGGAGAACCAAGTTACGGATAACTTGTCTAGATTGGAAAATTCTGAGGTTGTCCGCAATGAATCAGAGGTGAGTGCGGTGTTCCCGGATGAGCAGCCATTCCATATTGATGAATTCCCATGGTATGCTGACATAGTCAACTATCTTGTTTCCGAGCAATTTTCAGAGGAATACATTGACCACCAGAAGAAGAAGCTCAAGCACGAATGTAGATCATATTTCAGGGATGTGTCGAATCTGTACAAAAGGGGGACAGACCAGATTTTGCGACTATGCGTACCAAATGCTGCTCAACAATGCATATTATTGCAATATCATGACTTACCATATGGTGGGCAATTTGGAAGATAGCGCACCACAGCTAAGGTTTTACAGAGTGCATTCTTTTGGCCAACATTGTTTAAGGATGCAGCTGACTATGCCATGAAGTGTGATCTGTGCCAACGCACAGGTAACATATCATGGAAACATGCAATACCGATGAACATCATCTTGGAGCTTGAGTTGTTTAACGTATGAGGTATTAACTTCATGGGGGACCATTCCCTCCCTCTAATGGTAAACATATATTTTTATATGGTTGACTATTAGTTCCAAGTGGGTAGAGGCAGTGGCGTGCACCGCAAGCGATGCAGTGATAGCTCATTCTCTAATAACGAATACCATTTTACTCGTTTTGGCACTCCACATGCCATAATAAGTGATGTAGGGTCTCACTTTGTCATCCATACTGTCAAGAAGCTGCTGCGACAATATAACAATTCTCCACAAAAGTGGCCACCGCATACCATCCGCAGACGAATGGTCAAGCCAAGGTGTCCAATCGAAAAATCAGCTGATACTTGAGAAGGTAGTAGGCCTTCATGGAAGGATTGTCAACAAAGCTCGACGATGCATTGTGGGCATACCGGATTGCAATTTAAAAACACCCATATGTATGTCCCCGTATGCGTTGGTATTCGGTAAGGCATGTCATTTGCCTCTGGAGCTGGAAAACAAGGCACTGTGGGTGGTGAAACAAATTTTGATTTGAAGAAAGCAGGAGAAGAAAAAGAAAACTTCAACTGGTCGAGCTAGAAGAATGGAGGATTAACGCATATGAGAACGCAAAGATTTACAAGGAGCGCACAAAGCGCTGGCACGACAAACACATATGCGGTAAGAACGTCCAAGTCGGGCAGAAGGTCTTACTATTCAACTCACGTCTACGGCTCTTTCCCGGGAAACTAAATTCACATTGGTCTGGACCATTCATAGTTAGAGAGGTATTTCTGCATGGCGCGGTTGAATTATCAAACGATGACGGAACCAACATATTCAAAGTTAATGGGCAGCGAGTAAAAGCTTATCATGGAGAAGGCTGGCATCGCCAAGTCGACTCTGTGGAACTGAGGAACTTTGAATAATGAAGGAAGTAGGTGGTCCTTGCACTATCAGATGATCGAAATTCATCAGGAACACAAGTTTTGGGAAATCATGGAATCTTCAACTTTTCTCTACTACTCAGAATTTTCATTTCACTATATCCTTTCAGCTCTTTATCTATTCTTATTTAAAAAAAATGTTTGTTTTGTTTAACATTATTTAACCCTCTCTCTGTCTTTCTTGCAACGATTGAGGCATTGGATTGCGAAGGTGTTACACGAAGAAGTAACTTATCTCATTTTGTCACCACAATCCGTAGAAGATAGATCGCCGCAAAGAATGATGCATCAATACACAATGCGGGCGACAGTACAAATTTGGGGGTTATATTCTCCCTTAACTTTATTCCAAATTTTGCACTATCGCATCGCATTTTAGTTTTAAAAGTTTTATCACCGCATCCTTTTTTATTACCGCAATCATTTTACATGGATAAATTTAGTAAGTTACCGCATGCTATCTCTTTGCCAATTATGATTTCAATGATGAAAAATATGCTTCTATTTCTTTCGTATATACTAAAGTCAACTTAATTTTAAGATAGTCACCTCATGAAATATTTCTAGAAGTTAGGTGTGCTAGCTTTCTTTCAAACTCTCTTTACGAAGCTTTCTATGAACATCGCATGACTTCTTTTAATCTTTTGACAATGAGGACATTGTCGCATTTTAAATTTGGGGGTGAGGTATTTATTTTCGACCTTGCTATTTTGAGGAAAAAAAAAAGAAGAAGAGAGGAAAATTTTGAGAATAAAAACTCCACTGACAACGCAATGGGGAAACCCATGTTTATAAGAGTTAAGTTATGAAGGGCACTTACCCGTAGTTGGATGTCCGCATGACACACGTGGGGCAAGCCAAAATGAAAGTAAGACGCCAAGATCGACGCATAAATAAATGACCGCAACTCCGCTACCAAGTAGGTATGAGTTTAGTCTGAGAAAGAGTGCATTGCTCGTAGTTGGATGTTTGCATGACACACGTGTAGGCAAGCCAAAACGAAGACAAGGCACTTGGATCAGTGCAAGGTCAGAAAAAAATAATAATGTCAAGAAATATGCAAGGATAAAAATCATTTGACACCCCAGTGGAAGAGTTTTCTTTTTGAAATAAATCATGCGATGTCGCGGAATCGAGTAAAGCCCTTTTGAAGGTTAAGCTTGCAATCCCTAGGTCTTAGAAATATTTTAAGAAAAGACTTGAATAAGAATTAAGGAAATTTTGGTGTATAGAAGCTGAATGAAGTATTCTTGAGAAATCTAGGAAAAGAACATTGCGGTCGACTTGCTAAAGGAAATCTTTAGCTTATGCTTGAGAACAAGCATTGTTTAAATTTGGGGGTGTGATAACTGGCAGAAATGCACGTTATCATAGTGCTAACTTTTTAAAAAATGTTGGCTTGCATTGATAAAATGTGTTAGATCGCATCCAAAAAACATTAAGTTTATAACATTGCGGTCGCATGCGTTCATCGCATCGAAACAGTTTATTTTTGTATTTTTATGTAGAATATGCGTTGACGCAAGACGGAAAGAGCGATAACAGGAAATCATTAGTCGAGCACAACATTATCGCAAGGCTTTACGGTGATTGTGTTAGCAAACATTTGCTTAAGAAGGATTGCTGCATAGAGTCGGCGCAACTTGGTGGGCACATCTGGGTGAAAGGCATAACTAATCACCATGGGATAGAAAGCCGATGATGGTCGAATCCGAATTAACTTGACAGCCGCTAACGAAAACAAGTACATTCAGCTTTTCGAGGACAAATATTCGGTGCATCAGTCAGGGAATTAAAGCCATCCCATCTGTGCAATCATAAGAGAGAAGTCGCCGTTCACGCTGAAGCTCTTTAAATATCAAAGGCATCCTTTAGAAAAGGGGTTCACCTGTTCACCAATTTAAGAGCTTTAGCCGTGTTCATAGTTTCCTTTTTATTTCAAGTTGGAGCAAGAGAAGAGTAGAGACATCGGAAGATCTCTCAGGGCAACTCGAGAGAGAACCCGGAGGCGTAGAAGTAGAGATCGGACCGAATCTCGCGAGAGCGAGATTATCTCTTGAACAGGAGTAGAAAAGACAGTGTAAAAGCCTGGGAGCAATAGATTGCTACCAGGCTCTTTATTCTATTCTTGCATTGTTATTTTGTACTTCATCTTTATATTTATACAATGGAAGTTCTTATTCTACATTTGTTCACTCTCTTAACACACATGAGTAGCTAAACATGTCGAATGGGTTGAGAAGAACTAAACTAACATGACCTAGGATGTTCATTGCTTGCGATTATCTTGTTTTATGTTGTGCCAAACATCCCTTTAGAGCTACTCGAGAGAGAGTCTAAAGAAACAACCTAAGACTAGAGAGAGCTAGGTTAGAATCTAGACATGAGAGAGCAAGACTAGAACTGCATGAACAAGAGATAGGGACTTAGAGATAAGCTCTGTTTACCAACCTGCATCGCATGCATCCTAGAGATAGGTATGATATTATGTGGTCGCCTTGTTTGTGTGTGTCAGTCTGTCATCCCATAAATAAGAATAGAGGCTTATATGTTGGTCCTATAGACTTATCGCATATATTGCATGCGTTCTAGCATTAGAAGCCGTAGCATTCGCATCGAGAGATGGTTTACTATTGTATGTGTGTTGCATGATCGCAAAGCATGAACGCATCCTAGGAAGTGTTAGCCGAAACCTTCACAACTCGTTAACCGCATACTCATTGCATCTTCCGTTTGTCAACTCTTTTCGAACTTCGCCGCATTTGCTTATTTTCATTACTGCAAACAACAACTCTAACAAGTATTGATTTATTTGGTTACCACAAAGTTTTCCTGAAAATTACCACCGCATATTGTTTTCCCAAGTCCCTGAGTTCGACTCTGAACTTACTAGGAAACTCAGTAGGGTTTACACTTGGATTCCACTGAGAAAACTTGAGTGCTCAACACATTTTCATCATTGCATTTAATCCATAATTCCACCTCATAAAATAACGAATCAATGGTCAAATAGAGGTGGTGAGTCACAGCGTGGAAAGGAATGGGAGGTGTTATTGAGGTGAGCGACTGAAAGAATTGATGAATTGGTGGCATTGGATGAACTATTGGATTAACACTACATATATAATGCTCCTACTAGCTTGGCCCCTTTTCAGATTGCGTATGGTCGACAACCTCCAGTGTGATTTACTATGGGAAGAAGTGTATGACCGAAGCGATTTTGAGCCAACAAATGCGAGACAGAGATGTTGCATTACGTGAGCTGAAGGAGCATTTGAGGCTAGCTCAAGAAAAAATGAAGTAGTTTGTTGACAAGGAGCGACATGATGTTAGAGTACCGCAAAAGCAGAATGTGAAATTATCTACCAGGTATTATAGAGCACATCAGGCAGTGGACAGATTCAGATCAGTAGCTTACAAGTTAATCCTTCAGACAACAATGTCGATACACCCAGTGTTTCATGTGACGCAGCTAAAGAAATGAGGTGACAACTAGAGCTTTACCTTGAGAACAAGGTAAAAGTGAAGGGCGGAGGTAATGATAGGACCCCAATTATTTGGCAATATCAAGAAAGAAAGAATAGAGGAGAGGCAGTTGAGTTGGTTAAGAACCACTTCGAATTCCGTTGGGAGAAATGGAGATTTAAAACAAGAAGGAAACACAAAGAAAGGATAGCAAAGTCTGAATATCAGTAGTGAGGAAAGAGAGCTCTCGAGAGTAAGAGTTCGGAAGACACTGTCGTGGAGAAGCCATCGCAGTGTGCCGCTCATCGTCTACTTCCACTAGGCAATCATGTAGTAATGCTTAGCGATTGTGTAGCACTTAGTAGGCAATTATATAGCAAAAGGTAGGCGATCATATAGATACTGGTAAGCGATCGTGTAATAGTAATAGCTAAGCGATTGTGTAGGAGTTTGTGAGCGATCGTAGAGGATTTAGTAGGTGATCGTTTAGTAATACTGGGCGATCGTGTAGAAATTGTAAACAATCATTTAGCGTTTGGTAAGCGATCTAGTGATCATTTGTAAGCGACCGTTAAATCTTGTTTGATTCCTATCGTCTAATAAAGAAGTTGTTCATCGTTCAATTGTTATTCCAAAGGATTGTATCAACACGTTACGATAGTAAAAATTTCAAGAATCAGTTTCCTAACAAATTGGTATCAGAGCCGATTGTCGACATTCCGGGGAGGAGGGTTCTGACCGGGTGTGGCTGAGTGAAGTACCGCCGGAGTAGCCGCCAAGACATCAACTTTCCGGGGATGGGGTATTGTTAGGAACCAAGGTAGTATAGGATGCCTTTGTCCCACATTGGTTAGAATGGGATGACCAATGTGGTACTTAAGTGGCTTGGCTCTCCCATCCCAATAGCTAGCTTTTGGGGTGTGGTTCGATAAGACTACCAAGGTAAACATTGTTGTGGTGTCCTCAGTTCGCAGATGGAGTTAGATTCGATTGGTTTCCTGAGGAGTTATTGGTCGTTTGTTGTGTTTGTGCTGTTGGTCGTGTTGTTGGAGTTTTTTGTTCGTTATGTTCGAGTGCTGTTCTTGGACGCTTGAAGACTGATCGAGGGATTCTTGAAGAATGGTTCTTCAAAGGTATGCATCCTTTATCCTTTTATCATCGTTTAGCATGCTGTAATTTCTTGTTGTGCATGACCTGTTAGTTTTCATTCTTAGATTGTAATTGTTTATGTTCAATCTAATGGAATTTAGAACGATCGCTTCCACTGCTCATGGAAATCTTCATGTTTGATTTTCCTTCAACATGAACATTTTTCGCTTGATTAATACCTGTGTCTCGACCAAGGAAGGATGGAATAGGTTGTCTATAGCTTATGAGAGAAATTCAAAGGCTAAGATGTCAAGGCTTCAGTTGTTGGCCTTTAAGTTCGAGAATTTGAGGATGCTTAAAGATGAATATCTTGCTAATTTCAATGTTCATCTACTTGATATTGCAAATGAATCCTTTTCCATTGGAGAAAAGATATCTGAAGAGAAGCTGATTAGAAAAGTGCTTTGATTCTTGCCTAAGAAGTTTAACATGAAAGTGACTGCTATTCAAGAAGCTCAAGATATTACAACTATGAAGGTTGATGACCTATTTGGGTCCTTGTTAACATTTGAAATGTCCATTGATAACAAACCTGACAAAAAAATTAAAAAAAAAAAAAAAAAGAAAACAAAGGCTTTGCACTATAGTCTACTGTTGATGAATTGATTGAAGGAAACAGTGAAGAATCAGAGGATCTACTTGTAGACTTAATCTCCTTGCTATTTAAAAAATTCAATAGGGTGCTGAAGTGGTTTGGAAAAAGATTTCGAAATCATGTCCCTCGTAATGTTAAGATAAGTGGTGCTACATTCACAAAACATTACTGGTGCAAAATATTAAGAAGGATGTTAATAAAACAAGTAGTAGTAGAATGAGCAAAGAAAAATCTTTTTGATGCATGAAATGTAAAGGATATGGACATTATTTATCTGAGTTTCTAGATTTTTTTGAAAAGACTGAATAAAAGCTATGTCTTGACATTATCTAATGACGGTCTTGAAGAAAGTTGTGAGTCAAGGAGGTTGTTAGAGCTCTTATTGTAGAGATCGAACCCCAAGCAGAAGCTTGATGACGCCTTAAATTCGATTTTTCAATTTTAAAAGAAACCAAAAAAAAGAAAGCAAAAACAAAATGGAATAGGATAAATATTATGCTAAGCATGCATTATAGAGGAGAATCAAAGGGATGAACCATTCTTACCTTAGTAGATTCTTAAACGTCTCGA
This sequence comes from Benincasa hispida, assembly GCF_009727055.1. Taxonomy (NCBI): domain Eukaryota; kingdom Viridiplantae; phylum Streptophyta; class Magnoliopsida; order Cucurbitales; family Cucurbitaceae; genus Benincasa; species Benincasa hispida. The sequence goes on from NC_052353.1 coordinate 30,243,392, forward strand.
TATTATTCTTGTTCTTCACACGAACGTCTTCTCAATGATCACCGACACTACCACAAGAATAACCTTGTTATTCTCTAGGATTCCAAGAGTTGGATGAGTGGTCTCCAAACTTTGGAAGAGGAAGAGGAAAAGAGATCATAGAGAGAGTGTAGAGAGGAATTCTTTTAGAGGCTAGGGTATGATTTTCAGAAAAATCAATGCTTGCCCTAAATAGGCTAATAAGATGAATTTTTATGGAGAAGGGTTTACCCCTTCTCCAAGTATTTCTCTTTTTACGCTTAAGGCCAATTAATTAAATAACCCCTTAATTGATTAAATGGCACATTAACTAAATAACCATATACTAAATCTAATTTAATATATAGTTAATTAATTAAAATATAAATATCACATGTTTATATGCTTCCACCTTTCTAACATTATAATTAACTAATTCTTCATGAATCTAATTCACATGAATTAAATGTTTGAATCTCATTCAAATATTTATCTCTAACATAATTTGAATTATATATAAAATTTATAATTCATTATAAATTAATTACATTAGTATACAATTTCCTCAATTGATTTGTACAATTCAAATCAATGCTTATTAATATTCTTTAGTGAGCTAACAAGGTTACCTAGTGGACCTATAGATCAGAAGCTCCAATGATGTGAGATTAATTGACTAAACTAATTAACCAAATTAATCAATATTCGTTAACTGTGAGTACACTCCACTAAAGGCCTACAGCTGCACTCTGCTCACTGAAGATATATTTTTGTCTCCATGGATATAGACACATAATAGCAAGTTAGTCCTTCACGAGTGTTCGTAACACCAAGTGGGTCAAATTATCGCTGTACCCTTGGGTTACCTTTGTATTCTTAAGTACTAGTGCTCCTCTAATGAACAACCTATTTATGATCCAACTATTAAACAGAAATCCCTTTCGGGCCAGAGAGAGGGTAGGGCTCTTTGTTTAAGTATCAAAGACATCATTTAACTGAACACTCATCTACTTACCCTAAAGTCAGGAATGAGTGAATTCCATCTTCTATTATTATATTTCTATCCCTCCAGTCAGTTGTCCTCAAAATGGTAGGCTTCTTAAGTTGGAAAAATGGCCACTCTTACACATACAAATTAAGGGATAATCCCTCGTGAACAGTAGTTCATAATACATTCAAGATTAAGACTAAGTTGCTTAGGTCATCCTATTGATATATAAACCTAACTAGTCAACAGTGTTACATCTAGTGGTTACTATTTCGCGGTCCGATCTTATGCAAACTCATTGCACAGAATACCCCCAATCGCATGTCACCTACACGAACACGTTGAATCATTGCGCTTATATCAAATACAAAGTGGGACGTATCCATAGTGTCACCAGGATAAGGTACACAACCTTATCCCTATATCATAGACCTTTTAGGTTGTATGTTGAACATTGACCCTTGTATGTTTCAAAATACTGTTCAAGACTCATCAGGAAACCTTGGATGTTAGTTTATTGGATTTAGGTTATTAAGACAAAATAGAATATAAAATAATCAATAACATTAATTGAAATAACATCGCAACTCTTTATTGATAGCAGTCAATTAATTACATTTACTATCTATGAGTTTTAGGGCATAAATCTCAATAAACTCCCACTTGAACTAAAACTCTAGTCAGTGAGATGTACATAATATCACTATCCAAAGCAACGAGAATGGTAAATAAATAAAATAAATTAGGGCATCCATATACCCATTACACGTCTCCCGCATGTCCTAAATTATACAATGTACATGTCTCGTAGACATAGATTCTCTAGCTGACTCTTGAACACTTTATCTAAGAGAGCCTTCGTAAATGGATTGACAATATTATGCTCTAAAGTGATCTTTGTGAGATCACATCTCCTCGTTGCACAATCTCTCGTATCAGATGATACTTCCTTTCAATATGTTTTTCTCGTTTGTGTCTGCAAGGTTCTTTAGAGTTGACTACTACCCCACCGTTATCACAGTATAAGGTGATAGGCAAGTCCATGCTTGGAACCACTTCCAAGTCACTTAAGAACTTCTTGAGGCAAACTGCTTCTTTTGCTGCTTCACAAGCAGCTACATATCCAACCTTCCTTGTGGAGTCTTCAATGCCTCATTGCTTGATGTTACGCCATAGTTTAGCTCCCCCGTTCAGGGTAAACATTGATCTTGATGTAAATTTTTTAAAATCCTTGTCATTTTGGAAATCAGTATGGGTGAATCCCGTAAGGATCAAATCTTTAGACCCATACAGAAGCTTGTAGTTCCTCATTCTCCTAAGATACTTGAGGATATTCTTAACCACAGTCCAGTTGTCTAACCCTAGATTGGATTTGTACCTATTAACTATTCCCATTCATAATAAATGTCAAGCCTAGTGTAGAGCATAACATACATTAAGCGACCCACAACTGAGGCATAGGGAATACGTCTCATATCTTCAACTTCTTGAGGTATCTTATGACACTGTTCCTTAGAAAAGTGAACCCCATGCGTGAAAGATAAAAAAAAAACACTTCTTAGAGTTCTTCATTGAATATCGAGTCAATGTTTTGTCAATATCGCTTGAGACAAAACCAGCGTTCTGTAGTTGTGATCCCTAATAATTTCGATCCCAAGTACATATTGTGCCTCTCCTAAATCTTCCATTCGGAATTGGGTTGCAGGCCAATTTTTAATATCAATGAGGTATCCTACATCATTCCCAATCAGTAGGATATGATCCACATAAAGGTCTAATCAAGTATACTGCGAATTCTTTGAACATTAGACTCAACTAACCTTACCGAAAGGAGCTTATGAAAGAAGAGAAGTCTCTGAAAACTACTTTACCATCAATGATTTTCTTGTAGACATAAGGTTCATCAACGTTTCGATCAAAATCAAGAGATTTGAATATCAAACCAAATGTTCCAAGATCTGGATACTTGCCTTAACCCATAAATGGATCAATTCAGCTTGTAAACTTTTTGCTCTTGATCTTGGGCTAGGAACCTCTCAGACTGAGACAAAAAGATGTTTTCTTCTGTAACAGTGTATTAACATGCAGTGGAAGTAACAAGGATCAAGCATTGAAATTCACTAATTTTGGCAGAAACTAAAGCATGCTCATCTAAATGAGAGGGTTTTAGATCATACCTTTGTAGAAGTCTTCAAGATTTCGATCAATCAACAACAGTCTTCTCTAAAGATCACCGTGAACCACCTCAAGATCTTCCCCACTATCCTCTTGGGGCTTTAGATCGAGTTGTGGGACTCGAGAATAGTTTGAAGCAATGTAAATGCAAGAAGAAGTTCACAAGAACACTCACTCGAAGAACACTTCTTCAGCTGGAATTTTCTCTCAAATTTCTGTAGAATGCATGCCTTAAAATCACTCCATTCTTCCTTATTTATTGCATTTGAACATGCAAAGAAGAATTCTGCATGGCTTGCAGCTCATGCTTGGAGTTAAAGAAGAAGAGGAAATGGGTTTTGTGTGAGCATGAAGAAGATGATAATGGAAATCCTTGAAATTCCATTTTGTGCATGTATTTAGAAATTCCAATTTTTCTTTAAAATCGAAACCAATTTCAAAATTCAATTTTGATTTCAAAAATGAAAATAAAATTAATTTCATAAATTAATTTAAAAAGTACTAATTAATTTAATATCAAATATTTTTTTTTTGCACAAATTCATCTTCATATATTTAAATCATATTTAAATATATATTCTTCTATTCCGTTTAATTTTAATTCGAACATTTCAAATTAATTTCTCAAGCTACTCTAAAGCTTAACAATTTACGAGCTAGTAGAGGGACCTTGCAGAACTACAGATCATGGGCTCCAACGATACTTGATTAATTGGCTAAACTCATTAGACCGATCTAACCCCCATTCGTTAACTAATAGGTCACTTAACTATAGCCCATAGTTGAACTACCCTTGCTGTAGATATATTATGTCCACTTAATATTACCATAATCAGTAAGTCAATCCTTCACAGGTTATTCGTAATCACAGCTGGGTCAAGATAACTGTTTTACCCCTGTGAATACATCTTGTTCCTTAAGTTCCCACTGACCCTCTAATGAAAAATTTTGATTCATAACACATATGAATAAAATATTTCTCTATCATGAGAAGGCGGGGCCCCGATTGTTCAAGACCTGGAATCAGTGCTTAAGAGAACAACCTTTCTACTAACCCTAAATTGGGTAGGAGTGAATTTCATCTTGTAGGGATATGTCCCCAACTATTCATCCAGTATTATCCCCAAAATGAGAGGCTTATTGAGTAGTGCTGTTGGACTACTCTCACCGTTTGCAGATCAAAGGATAATCCCGATCAAACAGGAGTTCATAGATAGCTCAGAACTAAGATCGAGTTAACCTATGTTATGTTAATAAATGAAATAGTTAGTTTTAACAGTAAACTGTCATTATAAAGAAAAATGACTATTTTCGTGGTCCAGTCTATATGCAAACTCATTGCATAAGATACCCCACTAAAATGTCTCAACATGGACGATCTATGGATCACATCGTTCGTAGCACTTTACAACTTCTCGTAACAACTACAGAGTGGGCCGCATCCAATAGTGTTACCAAGATGAGATACCCAATTTCATCCATATACTTATTAGACAATTTAGGCTATATACCATTAACTTGATCATGGTTATGTCACTACATAAAGTTACAGTATTCAAGCTATATCCATGGATATGTTTATTGGATTTTCATAATAAGATGGAAAATCAACAATTTATTATTATTGATAAATAGAATGTTTAATACGAACTGCAAATTCTAGGACATTCCCAACGATCTCCCACATGGACTAAAACTCCAATGAGAACAAATATATACAATATAATGTTGAGAAACATAATGGGAAAAAATACAATAAACTAGGGCATTTCTAATACCATAGATATTCTCCAACTTATCCTAGATTACCCTACTCGGAGTCCTAGTCCAACTAGGTGGCCCTTGAACAATTTAGCTAAGAGGGCCTTTGTGAATGGATCAACAAGGTTGTCTTCAGAGGCACTCTTTGTGACGATCACATCTCCTCTGTGCACTATCTCCCATATGAGATGGTACTTTCTTTCAATGTGTTTTCCACGTTTATAACTCCTAGGTTCTTTTGAGTTGGCAACAGCACCACTATTGTCACAATACAATGTGATAGACCGGTGCATATCTATAACTACTTCTAAATCAGCCAAGAATTTGTGTAGCCATACTGCTTCTTTAGCAACTTCACATGCTGCCACGTATTTCGCTTCCATTTTGAAGTTAGCGAAACAACTTTGCTTTTCCAAACTATAGCTCCTTCGTTAAGCACAAAAACTGATCCTAAAGTAGATTTCCTGGAATCTACATCAGCCTGAAAATTAGAATCAGTGTATCCTGTAAGGATCAAATCCTTAGGTCCATACACTAGCATATAGTCCCTTGTTTTCCTTAGATACTTGAGGATGTTTTTTATAGCAGTCCAATGACTGTGTCCTGGATTGGATTGGTACCTGCTGATGATTCCAACTGCAAAGCATATGTCAGAGCATGTACACAACAAGGCATACATCAAACTCCCAAATGCAGATGTGTGTGGAATTCTATTCATCTCCTCAATCTTTTGAGGTGTCTTAGGACACTGTTCTTTCGACAAATGAATTCCATGTCTAAAAGGTAACATACCTTTCTTGGAATTTTGTATATTATACCTTGACAACAACTTGTCAATATAAGATGCTTGAGATAGTGCCAATGTTCTATTCTTTCAGTTCTGAAAGATCTATATTCCTAAAACATATTGAGCATCACCGAATCTTTCATTTGGAACTGTGTTGCTAACCATCTCTTTACGTCAGGAAGAAAACTTGTCTTTTTCCCAATGAGTAAGATATCATTAACATAAAGAACTAAGAATGCTAAAGTCTTGTTGACTATCTTCTTATACACACAAGGTTCGTCAACATTCTGTTCAAAGCCATAAGATTTGATCGCAGTGTCAAACCTTATATTCCAAGATCTGGACGCTTGTTTCAATCCATAAATGGATCGATTATGCTGACAGAGTTTCTATTCCTGTCCTTTTTCAATGAACCCTTCTGGTTGAGACATAAAAATACTTTCATCAAGATAACCATTCAGAAAAGTTATCTTGATGTCCATTTGCCATATCTCATAGTCATAGTATATGGCAATGGAAAGAAGTATTCTTATTGATTTTATCATGGCAACGGGAGAAAAACTTTTTTCATAACCAACTCCTTCTCTTTGGGTAAAACCGTGAAACCCGGATCTCCATTTTCCTACTTAAGTAAGTGATAATGGGGTTAATTAGGAGAAAGTTAAATCCTATGTTATATAAATAATCTAATAATTTTACAATTGTCATAATAACTGTAATAATTGTCACCTTCTGTGGATCAACAATTAGTAAGAGTGAATGTAAACTATAATGGTTAGGTATTATAGTTATGATAACCATATTTGATCCTGGAGTACGAGTAGAGAGGACTGTAAAGGGATAAAAAGAAGAGAAAACCTTGAAGACTTAAATCCTGAATAGTGAAGAAAGGATTGAAGAACTGAGGAAAATATAGAAAAATTATTTAGGAAAATTCGTGTGGAAGTTGCACGGAGATAAACCATATTCACAGTAGCTAACGAGATTGATTTCAGCGAGAGAATGGGAGAAAGAGCAAGATTGGAGAAGAGCGAGAGTTTGAGCGAGGAAGTTGGAGAGAGCAAGAGTGGAGAGAGCGAGATTGTGAGCGAGAAAGTGGGAGAGAGCGAGAGCAGAGAGAGCGAGACCAGCCTGAATGCCTCATTCAAACGTCACGCCCACGCGACTGAAGGAAACCGTCTGTGCATCGAACGGCCGGACATTTATACGTTGAATTTGGCCACGATCTTATAGATTATGCATTGAAAACCCTAAATTGAATACAAACAAATATTGAAGACGCAAGGGCCAACATCAACCAAAATTACGTGTCTTATTAAGGGAAATTCTCAAACCCTAAGAAATTGTGGTGGATGCGTATGGAAAGAAGACCTTGAGCCAAAGTGAGATCTCCCAATATACTCGAGTGTTTGATGTAATTCCAAAGCTATCTGAAAGATAATAGAGTTTAGTTTTCATGGTGAGGCTCCGGAGAAGAAGCTCTAAGGAATTCGGCTGGAGAATGAGAAAAAGACAGAGGGGTTGAGCTATCGGGTAAGCTGAGCCAGTCTTGATGTTTGGATGATTCCGGCTAAACCATGAAGAGTTATGAGCTACGATTTTACGGTAAGCTTCTTGAGACATTTTAAAATTGTTTTGTATAAGGAAGTATCTCAAAATAAGGTTTATAACTATGAGTAATCTAAGCTGTAAATTGGATCTGGATTCTAGAGGAAAAAAGGGAGCCCAAGGTAGAAAAGCGAACTATTAAAAAGGCTCCTAAGTAGTTAAGGTGAGTGTTATAACTTTGATCATTAACACATAGTGTGAGTGTTATAGCTTTGATAATTAGCACATAGTGTAAGTTTTATAGCTTTATAGTTTCGATATATCGTGAGTGTTAGGTTGCTTTGATAGTAAATGCATATTATGAGTATTCACTTAGCTTTATACTCTTATATTGGAATATATGCATCTGTAGATGCAAATTACATGCTTTGGTAATATGATGTTGCCATGATATTGTTTGTGTGTGACTATGGAAACTGCGATTATGCCCAGGATGTAGTTAGCATGCTTAACAAAAGGTGCTTGGTGGGAAATAATGGTCGACTTCGGTCGGCGGGAAATAATGGTCAGCTTTGTTCAGCGGGAAATAATAGTCGGTGACGACCGGCGGGAAATATGGTCAAGTACCTAAGCATTGCTAGCGGGATAAATAAAATGGTTGATGTGCACATTGGCGGGAATTGGGGTCATAGGAAGGTTTCCATAGATGATTGTATTGATTGATGATATGATATGCATGCTACGTGTAGCTTTTGGGATAAAGACTACTGGTTGCATGATTATATCTTTGACTGTGCATGAGTTATAATGCGAGTGTTGGCATGTGATTGATTTCCAAAAAATGATGATTTTCAAAGTGAATTTCATTTTAAAAAAACCACTCACTGGGCTTAGTAGCTCACACTCTTCAATATGTATTCTTAATTCCCCCCCAGGTAGCGGAAGATGAGGAGTTCCAGGGTGCTGCTAAGGTCAAGGTCTGCCACGTACCTCAATTACACTTCTGGAGAGTTTCTACAGTTGTCGTTGTAAACTTTGTTGTTAAGTCCTTAAGTTGTATAAACGTTATATCACTATCGTAATAAAAGATGGGCCTACTTAATCCGTTATAGTTTATCTCTTTGACTTAATCATTCCGCCTGTGTATAATTATAGTATAGTACCACAGTTATTCCGCAATAATCATTAGGCAGTAAGTGTTAGCTCAAGGGTTGATAACTGTTGCAGCCACATCCCTCTTCCAGGCTGAGAAGGTGGTCTGGGGGCACGGTGTGACAGAGTCGTATCAGAGCATAGGTATATGTAAAACTTGGTATCAGAACATAAGTTTTGGGATAATTGAGGAATTAGTTTGTACTAGTTTAGTATCCAGTATAAGGAAAGGTTAAAGAGTTAGCTGATACCAGAGCGGTATCAGAACATAGGTATATGTAAACTTGGAAGGTTTGAGCTAAGTTTAGTACTAGAGTATAAGTTTCTGGGTAATTTAAAAGTTGAGTTGATACTAATTTGGTATCAAAGTATATGGTCTTAAAAAAAACATGAGGGTTGAGTTTAGTAAAATCAGAGGGAATGTGTGAAAAGAGAAACCTAAAAATTAGTCGAAGTGGGACTAAGAGGAATGATCTAGCAGGCAACCGGAGCTGGAACTCACAACGCTACCTGAAGACCTACCGAGGAAGGTAAGTATGAAATTAAGTTATTCTTATTTAGCAATTGAGATAGAATGTTATGTTGTTAAATAATTTGGTTCAACATCTAGCTTAGAGATGGCTAGGTGAGGTATTGTTGGACAAACTGAGAAAGTTGATATTAGAGTAGCGCAGTGGAATGTTGTAATAGACGAGGGTATGAGAGGTTAAAACAGTGGTTGTTATGAATTTAAACCGGAGTTAGTTCGAGTAAATTTCGAGGACGAAATTTCTTAAGGGGAAGTAATTGTGAAACTCGGATCTCCATTTCCTACTTAGTAAGTGATAATGGGGTTAATAGAGAAAGTTAAATCTATGTTATATAAATAATCTAATAATGTTTAACAATTGTCATAATAACTGTAATAATTGTCACCTTCTGTGGATCAACAATTAGTAAGAGTGAATGTAAACTACAATGGTTAGGTATTATAGTTATGATAACCATATTTGATCCTGGAGTACGAGTAGAGAGGACTGTAAAGGGATAAAAAGAAGAGAAAACCTTGAAGACTTAAATCTTGAATAGTGAAGAAAGGATTGAAGAACTGAGGAAAATATAGAAAAATTATTTAGGAAAATTCGTGTGGAAGTTGCACGGAGATAAACCATATTCATAGTAGCTAACGAGATTGATTTGAGCGAGAGAATGGGAGAGAGCGAGAGAATGGGAGAGAGAGAGAGATTGGAGAAGAGCGAGAGTTTGAGCGAGGAAGTTAGAGAGAGCGAGAGTGGAAAAAGCGAGAGTTTGAGCGAGAAAGTTAGAGAGAGCAATAGTGGAGAGAGCGAGATTGTGAGCGAGAAAGTAGGAGAGAGCGAGACTAGCCTGAACGCCTCATTCGAACGTCACGCCCACGCAATCGAAGGAAACCGCCTATGCATCGAACGGCCGGACATTTATGCGTTGAATTTGGCCACGATCTTATAGATTATGCATTGAAAACCCTAAATTGAATACAAACAAATATTGAAGACGCAAGGGCCAATGTCAACCAAAATTATGTGTCTTATTAAGGGAAATTCTCAAACCCTAAGAAATTGTGGTGGATGCGTATGGAAAGAACACCTTGAGCCAAAGTGAGGTAAGTTTGCATTGATGAGGGGAGAAGTAACCACTTGGCCATGCAACCAAGTAGGTGGTGTCAACACCATAAGTGGTTCGGACGCCTATAAATAGAGCCTTTGGGATTTTATTTTCAAATCACAAATCATAAATTCGTAAAAGAGGGTGAGAGTAGAGTGCATTGGACAGTAAGGGTAGAGGAGAATGCATCAAATTGAGACGAAGAGATCTCCCAATCTACTCGAGCGTTTGATGTAATTCCAAAGCTATCTGAAAGATAATAGAGTCTAGTTTTCATGGTGAGGCTTCAGGAGAAGAAGCTCTAAGGAATTGGGCTGGAGAATGAGAAAAAGACAGAGGGGTCAAACTATCGGGTAAGATGGGCCAGTCTTTATTTTTGGATGATTCCGGCTAAACCATGAAGAGTTATGAGCTCCGATTTTATGTAACCTTCTTGAGACATTTTAGAATAGTTTTGTAGAAGGAAGTATCTCAAAATAAGGTTTAGAACTATGAGTAATCTAAGCTGTAAGTTGGATCTGGATTCTAGGGGTAAAAAGGGAGCCCGAGGTAGAAAAGGGAACTATTAGAAAGGCTCCTAAGTAATTAAGGTGAGTGTTATAGCTTTGATCATTAACACATAGTGTGAGTGTTATAGCTTTGATAATTAGCACATAGTGTGAGTGTTATAGCGTTATAGTTTCGTTATATCGTGAGTGTTAGGTTGCTTTGATAGTAAATGCATATTATGAGTATTCACTTAGCTTTATACTCTTATATTGGAATATATGCATCTGTAGATGCAAATTACATGCTTTGGTAATATGATGTTGCCATGATATTGTTTGTGTGTGACTATGGAAACTGCGATTATGCCCGAGATGTAGTTAGCATGCTTAACAAAAGGTGCTTGGCGGGAAATAATGGTCGACTTCGGTCGGCGGGAAATAATGGTCAGCTTCGGTTAGCGGGAAATAATAGTCAGTGACGACCGACAGGAAATATGGTCAAGTACCTAAGCATTGCTAACGGGATAAATAAAATGGTTGATGTGCACATTGGCGGGAATTGGGGTCATAGGAAGGTTTCCATAGATGATTGTATTGATTGATGATATGATATGCATGCTACGTGTAGCTTTTGAGATAAAGAATACTGGTTGCCTGATTAATCTTTGACTGTGCATGAGTTATAATGCGAGTGTTGGCATGTGATTGATTTCCCAAAAATGATGATTTTCAAAATGCATTTCATCTTAAAAGAACCACTCACTGGGCTTAGTAGCTCACATTCTTCAAAATGTTTTCTTAATTCCCCTCCAGGTAGCGGAAGATGAGGAGTTCCAGGGTGCTGCTAAGGTCAAGGTCTACCACGTGCCCCAATTACACATCCGGAGAGTTTCTACAGTTGTCGTTGTAAATTTTGTTGTTAAGTCCTTAAGTTGTATAAACGTTATATCACTATCGTAATAAAAGATGGGCCTACTTAATCCGTTATAGTTTATCTCTTTGACTTAATCATTCTGCTGTGTATAAGTTATAGTATGGTATCAGAGTTATTCTGCAAGAATCATTAGGAAGTAAGTGTCAGCTCAAGAGTTGATAACTGCTGCAGTCACATCCCTCTTCCAGGCTGAGAAGATGGTCTGGGGGCGGGGTGTGACAAAAACCTTTTGCCACGAGTCTGGCTTTATATGTCTACACCTTGCCAGTTTGGTCTCATTTCCTCTCGTAGATCCATTTGCAACCTATAGGTGTAACCCCATATGGTTGATCTAAAAGTTCCCAGACAGAGTTGAAGTACATAGACTCCATTTCATCGTCCACGATATCCATTGTTCCTCGTCAACATCTTCCATTGCCTTCTTAAAGGGTAATAGATCCTTTAAACCATCATCTTGTATGATGTTTTCAGTTTCTGTTAAACCCATATAGCATTCAGGTTGTTGAATAATCTTCCCACTATGTCAAGGCATCCTCAACTCTTGGAATGGTTGTGACGAGACAACAACAGTTGTTGATAGACCAGCTTGATCACTCTTATTGATGTTTCTGTAGTATCTTTAGTCAGTTCTTGTAAGATTAGTTTACTGTGAGGTAGATGATTTTTAATATGATCCTCTTCCAAGAACGTAGCATTTGTCGATACAAATACTTTATCTTCTTGGGAATCATAAAACAATCCTTCTTTTGTTCCTTTGGGGTATTCTACAAATAGGCATAATTTTGAACGTGTTTCCAATTTCATAGGATTCGGTACCAACACGTGTGCAGAACAACCCCAGATATGGAAATAACGTAAACTTATTTTGCGTTCTTTCCATAATTCATACGGTGTTTCTGAAACGCTTTTTGATGGAACAACGTTTTGAATAAATATTACAGTCTGTATTGCATACCCCCAAAAGGATTGAGGTAACTGAGCATAACTCATCATAGACCAAACCATGTCCAATGAGGTTCGATTTCTTCTTTCTGCAACACCGTTTTGTTGTGGTGTTTCAGGCGCTGTGAGTTGGGATTGAATTCCATGCTCTACTAGATAGTTCTGGAATTGCAAATCCATATACTCAACACCTTGATCAAATTGAAGTGTTTTAATTCTTTTACTTAACAGATTTTCAGTTTCAGCCTTAAATTCTTTGAACTTTTCAAGAGTTTCAGACTTATGATTGATTAAGTAAATGTAGCCATATCTAGAGTAATCATCAATAAAGTTGACAAAGTACTGATAACGTCCTCGGGCTTTAACATTCGTCGGACCACATAGGTCTGAATGTATAAGTTTGAGAGGCACTTTGGCACGAAGACCTTTGTTAGAAAAGATCTTTTAGTCATTTTTCCCTTAACACATGATTCACATGGAGGTAGAGAACTATCTTCTAACTGATTTAGATGACCATTTTTTTTACCAATCTCTCAATCATGTTGAGATTAATGTGACCAAGCCTGAGGTACCAAAGATAGGCATTAGGAGAAATTTTTCGCTTCTTATTATGAGTCTCAATTGTTTTAAACATCTCTATATTTAAAATGGTTCTTGCTTCCAATGGTTTTAATATGTACAAGTTATTTTCAAGTCTTGCAGAACAAATATGAACACCTCTTGAATAAACAGACACTTCATTACATTTAAAAGATACACTGTATATTTTTTCTAATAGACAAGAAATAGAGATCATATTTCTTTTCATCTTTGGTACATAGAACACATTCTTAAGCAAGATAAAAGAATCTCTAAAAAACAACTTTACATCTCCCACTACTTCAGCTGAAATGACTTCACCCGTTCCCACCTCAAAAGTCATCTCATGATCAAAAAGTCTTTTCCAAGAACTAGTTTCCTATAGAAAAGGACAAACATGATTAGAGGCACCTGAATCCAATATCTAGGTAAGATGAGAATTTTCCACTACATGTTTCAACAACTAGTAAATAAGATTTACCTTGTTTAGCCTTTCCTACTTTTTTCTCAGCCAAATACTCTGGGTAGTTTCGTTTCCAATGCAAAACTTCTCCTCAATGGAAACATCTTCCTTTGGGAGTTTCGTTTTTATTTTTCTTTACAGTGGCTTTCTTTTTCCTTTTTCCTTTCTTTTATATTTGCACGGTTTTATCCTTAGAAGAAGAAGGACTAGATTTCTTATCATCAGTGGGTTTCGTACCTGACGTCGACCCTTTATAAAACTTCTTTTGTTTTGAAATAACACTTATTTCTTTTTTCTTCAATTTCATCATTGATTAATAAGTCTGCAACTCATTCAACAACGTCATCAAATTATAAGTGATTTTGTTCATAATAGCATTTGTCTTGAATGGCAGATAACTCTTTAGGAGAGATTCCAGTATCATGCTCACTTGACTCGTCTCGTCTATCATCGCCTCGTGAGCCTCCACAACATTAAAATGAACCATCATATCGGGAACCTGTTCTCTTACGTTGGTTCCATCTTTCATACATGTAACATATACATACTTGATGGCTTCATGTCTAACAGAAGATGACGGTTGCCCGAACATCTCCTATAATGCCATTATCTCATGGGCGGTGGCATGAACTCATGCTTCTTATTAAGTACATCATATATACTCACTAAGATATAGGCCCGGGCTTTTTCGTTCGCCCTCACCCACATATCATAGACGTCCCGAACATTTTGGGTGGCTGTTGAACTGAGAACTAGAGGACACTCCTCCATCAACATAAACCTCAAATCGTCTACCATTAATATCATATTGATGTTTATCTTCCAGTTCAAATAACCCTCTCCATTATATTTATCGGAAGCAAACAATTGTATGATTGAGTTTGACATTGCTGAAACATTTTAAACGAACTCTATTAAAATATGCATCTAAATCCATTTATAGCAAAACTAATAAAGTACCCAATAAATCTTCATTTAGTTTGCAACGAGTTGATTTAGAATAATTGCTACCGAGGGGAAGTCAAGAATTCCTTCATAGAAGCAAGACAGTTCTTGACCAAATACTATCTCCATAATAACTCATATTTCGATAGTTCTTTTGGTTATCGCTTTCGGTCAAGATCTTTAATAACAATTAGTAATTCTTGTAAGTGTGATATGCCATTTTCAGATCTTATAGGACGGTATGAATATGCCTCCGAAATAGAAGACAATACCTAAGATGGAACTATAACATTTTACTGAAACCTAGGTTGTTCCGAATCCTATGTTACAACCCTCTGAGGGGATCGTCGCAGTTAACGACTACCTAGTGTCGCCTAAAAACGATAGCAGGCACAGCATAGGAATCTCACGATTCAAACTAATGGAGGAGACTGTAGGACAATTTGACACATTTCCTTCACCCACTTACTATGAACTACCTCCCTCATGTTGGGATTGGTGTCCTAATTATCCCTGACTAAACTAGATCACTTGGCGAGGAGGGTGTAGGAGGTCTATCCTTAGGTGTAATAGGACTCCCAGTTACTGCGCACGATCGTATACTGAGGTGTGCCTCCGGTCCGGTAGGAAAGAAATCTGTAGCCAGTGACTAGTTCTGCCTGAATCAAAAAATCAGTTTGGAACTAAAGCAGTGAGTGGTGGTGGGTCTGGTTTTTCCGGGGACAGCTTTCTGGTACGGCAAGGCCAGTCTCGTTGTTTTGTAAAGATACACATTGTTTAATGAATAAAATAAGTGTTATTTAATTCTGGCATTTACTCATATTCAATAAACAAATCTCCTTGGTTATCTTATGTGAACTTAAGCATGTATATGTGATATACAAGTGGATCATGCCTTAAGTGATAACCTAAATAGGTCTGTAGTATAAGAATTAAGGTGGGATACCTGATCCTGGTGACACTACGGATACGACCCACTTTGTACAGGTTTGCAAGTGTTGTAAACTACTACTGATGGTAGATCCTGACCATTCATGTGGAGACGTGCGAGCGGGAGGTGTCTTATACAAAGAGTTTGTATAAGACCTGGACCATGAGATGACTAGACTCTCTATATAATTCCATTGATACTAGAGACTTGCATCTCACCTAAATGACCATAGGTGATACGACCTCAATCCTGAGTGTTTTGGGAACTCCTGCCTTTGAGAGCGGTCCTTTCATTAGTATGGGTGAGAGTGGCTAGATTGCCAACTCAACATGCCTACCTTTTTGGGGACTTGTATGATTTAGGAGTTGGGAACTCAATCCACAAGATGGAATTCACTCTTTTCCTGAAGCAGGGATAAGTAGAGAGATTGCTCCCTTGAGGGCTGATTCTGGGACTTGAACATAGAGGCCACAACTTCTCTTTGGAAGAGAAGTCTCGGTCATAGTAGGACTATGACTTATGTTCATTAGAGGGATCAGTGGTACTTAAGAAGATAGATGTAACTAGAGGGGCATAACGATTATTGGCCTAGCTGTACTTACGAGTGATTTGTGAAGGGTTGTCGCACTACTGATTGGTTAAGATGGACACATAATATGTCTGTGGTAAGAAGAGTTCAGCTGTCGGTCTTTAGTGGAGTGCTTTGCAGTTAACAGATGGTAGATCCTGTGACTAAAGAGTTTAGTCAGTTATTCACATAGCGTTAGAGCTTCGAGCTACAGGTCCACAAGGTCCCCTTGGTAACTCAATGGATTCAGGTGAGGATCAGTTCTTGGTGTTGATTTGAATGGTCAAATTGACAAGAGGTATGTTGATTATATTGTGATATAATTGGTATGATGTATGAGATACATCTAGTGGAAGATTGATGTAAATGAGATTTACATTAAGTACCATGGAATAGAAAAAGAACTATGGTTTATATGTTCCATGAAATGAAATATTAAACTATAGGCTATAAATATAGTATGATAAGTTTGTTATCATTTATATTTATAATAATATTAATTATTAGATAATTAATTCTTTTTCTTTAATAATCAAATGAGTGGGTGGTTATTGGATTCATGGTAACCGTGAGTTTAAAAGGAAAATGGTTTTCCTAATTTTAGTAAGTTTTACAAAAGGTTGATAAAAGTTTTTGAGATTTCTCTTGGCGAAAAAAGGGATCTCACGGAGTCGTCAAGTAAATATAGATTTACTAAACGACGGCTAGGGCGAGCTAAATGATCGTGCAGTATTTACTAAACGATCGCATAATTTTGCTAGACGATCGTTTTCCCAAAGTAAATGATCGTGTAGTTTCTGTAAGCAACAGACCGAGCTAAACGATGAGCTAAACTATCGCATAGCCTTTGCTAGACGATCACTTAGCTTTATCTAAACGATTGGGCATCGACCTATATGATAGGTCTCCGCCATCTCCCACTTGTCCAGTCGTGCACACGATCGGTGTTTCCTCCTATGTCTCCTCATACAAGTCCGAACAAAGCCCACCCTCTAGATTTTCACACCGAGAATACCAAGGTACCCTTGTTGGTGGTGTCATACTCAACTCGACACCGTCGAGGTTCTGTGGAGGCTGTTCGTGCTGTTACTGAGGAGTTCGTGGCCAAGACGATCGCTGAGGACGAGCGTGGTGTTTGTGCTACTATGTTACGGTCGTGTAGATCGAGCATTCGAGGTTGCTATTGTTCTAGCAGTCATGTGCAAAGGAGCCTGGTGACACATCTCCAAATTATTCGTATAGTTTTTCCCTTTGTGCATTTGTAGTTATTCATGCTGTAATTTCTGTAAGAATTGTATAACCGCTTGTTTGAAGGCAACTATAATATGTGATGTTTATTCATGACTGTGATTTGGAATAATCTTGTTTCCGTTGCTCAAGGAAATCTCGAATCTGATTTCCTTCACCTCATTCACCTTGTTATTGACCCATGCAAATACTTTTCGAATGGAGCAATCGCGGTAAAAGTGACAGAAGCTGAGCATGAATCTCACAGTGTGAACTCTTGAGGACGTAAGAGCTAAAAACTATATATCAAATATATTGTTGATCTCCCACTAAAGTGTTCTAAATGTTTGGGTATTTTACTTAGGTGTATCGGCTAATTTTAACAACTTAAGTTGTGTTTTATCCAAGTATAATGCTGGTAATTGGATTTAACCTACAATGACTAGGTGATAAATCATTTATTACCTCATATTGCTCACGCAAGCTCATAAAATCAGTTAACAACGCTCAATATTTTGGTCATAATCCCTATGTAAGAGGTGTTCCATAAATCGTCAACTTAAGTACCCCCAGCCTTAGATAGGTTTATGAACCGACATGAGTTTGTAACCAAATTTTACAAGGTAACAATCTATTTTAATGATTAAAACTAGTTGTTAACCTAAGTGAGCATGCAACTGTTATTTGTTATGGATTTTATACGCCTAGCCATTTTTATAACAACCTACAAAATTTTAGACATGCTAAACATCCACAACATTCAACAAAGGCATCTAAAATAACCATTATATTAAATATAACCCTAACATGCATACTATATATTATAACAGTTATAGCATACTTTCCATGCATATAACATGCTTCCTATGGTGGGGTTTTAAATCTATATGGTATACTATATGCATATACATGAATTATTTAATTATTACATACATCACATGCATAAACAATTAAATACTAATTGATATGGTTTTAGTTTTGGCATAAACTAGCAAACAGATGCCTAACTATTACAAACAACTTCAAAATTGTTTTTGAACCACTTGAACCACTCCAAACTGAACCCAAGCATCTTGAACCAGACTGGATGAGTCTAAACCGAACCAACAAAGTCTGAACCGAACCAGTCAAAAACCTTTTGAGGTCGGATTGGACCTCGAGAAAAACTGATCGAACTGGCTGCTCTCAGTCCAACCTCAAAATCTCACTAAGGTCGATCGTGTATCACTGAAGGCTATCGTCTAAAACCATCACCTTGCATCAAGTAGAGGTACATGATCACTTAGTGTCTTCTGTCTATTGCATAGTGCAATCTAGCTCTTAGGTAGAACTACATTATCGCTTAACACCATCGCTTAGCATTTCATGTCATCATTTAGTGTCTGTCGCAGCTAAACGATCGCTTAGTTCCATAGCATAGAACATCATCACGTCGTTCAGCGCCATAGCTATACGATCATTTAGTTCCATCGCATAGAATCTTCAACGCATCGCTTAGCACCGTATCTAGACAATCGCTTAGTTCCATCGCATAGCACTTCATTGCATCGCTTAGCACACATCGCAGCTACACGATCGTGTAGTGCCATCGTTTAGCACTCCCAACACATCGTTTAGTTCCCACGCAAAGCTAAACGATGGCGTAGTGCTATCGTATAGCATTTCAACGCATCGTTTAGATCCCGCGGGTACACGATCATCTAGCGTCCAACATCACAACGACCAGTGCCCATTGCTATACGATCATCTAGCTTTTCTTCACATCGTGTAATGCTTGGAACTAGACGATCGTTTAGCAACTAACCCTCAACAACAATTTTGAGCAGAAGCTGAAAAACTTGAAAAACAACTCGGCCTCCTTCACCTATTTCTTCAATTACATCTTAATTTCAACTCTAATGATTCTAAATAAATTATAGACTCTTGCTAACACACATAAGTTCATGATATAAGGGCCAATTACAAATTTAATTGAGAAATTTATGAAGGGTTTAATTACAAACTTCATAACTATTATTTCATATATTTTAATTACACCTATGAGATTACAAACTTAATTACACATAAGTTCATGATAGAATAAACCATGTCCACAAGGTTCTATTATTTCATAAATAATAAAGATGAGCTAGGTAATATAAATAATAAATTAATTTATGAAGGGTCATCTTAATTTCATATATTTTAATTTTAATTATTTTAATCATAGAATTACATCTTAATGTCCACAAGGTTCTATTTCTATGTCCATTGGATATAACCAGTCAATAGTGCGATGACCCTTCACAAAATGCTCGTAAGTACAGCTGCACCAAAATTATTATTTTGCCCCTATAGTTATATATAATACCTTAAGTACTATTGATCCCTCTAATGAACAATAAATCATGGTCCAACTATGACCAAACCCCTCTCTGGTCAAAAGAGGGTGTGGTGACACATTGTTCAAGCCCCAAAATCAGTTCATAAAAGACCAATTTATCTACTTACCCCAACATCAGGGAATGAGTGAATTCCGTCTTGTATAATTGTGTTCCCAGCTCCCAATCAGACGAATCTCCAAAATGGTAGAAATATTGAGTTGGAGATACGACCGCTCTCATCCATGCAAATCAAAGGACTGCCTTCAGACGCAGGAGTTCACAACTCACTCGGGATTCAGGTCATGTCACCTATGACCACGTGAAATATAAGTCTCTACTATTAATGGTATTATATAATGAGACTAGTCATTTCGTGGTCCAGTCTTATGAAAACTCTTTGTATAGGATACTCCTGCTCGCATGTCTCTAAATGAATGATCAGAATCAGATCTGTAGTACTGTATAACACTTGTAACATCTATAAATTGTTCCATAACCATAGTGTCACCAGCATAAGGTACCCAACCTTATCCATCTACTATGGACTATTTAGGTTATCATTTAAATATGATCCACCTGTATGTCTCTACATATATGTTTAAATTAAATAAAATAACCTACAATCTTTGTTTATTGGATCGAGTGTATACTCATAAAATAACAATTATTCTAATAATAACATTTTTCTATACAAAATTTACAAACTGCGAGAATACAAGAAAGATTTATGACACAATCCCAAAAGGCAGAACAATGTATCAGAAAGTAGAAATAGAACCTTGTGGACATGGTTTATTCTATGATGAGCTATGCTCAATTACCTAGCTCATTCTGAGGGTATGCAGTTGAGACTACACTTCACATCTTGATGATGTTCCCTAAAAAAGTGTTTTTGAAACGCCTTTTGAGTTATGAAGGGGGCATAGACCTAGTTTACGTCAATTTAGAATATGGGATTGTCTTGCACACGTGTTAGCAAAAAATCCTAAGAAGTTAGAACCATGTTCAAGATTATACCAATTTTTTGGTTACCCTAAGGAAATGTGAGGTGGTATATTCTATGACCATTAAGAAAATAAGGTGTTAGTATCGACAAATGCTACATTCTTGGAGGAAGATCACATGAAAGATCATAAACATGTTAGCAAATTAGTATTAAATTAAGCTACTGAAGAATCAACAAGGGTTGTTGATGCAATTGGTCTTTCATCAAGAGTTGATGAAGAAGTCAACACTTCAGGCCGGTCTCGTCCTTCTCAATCTTTGAGAGTGCCTCAACGCAGTGGGAGGATTATATCATAACATGACTGTTACTTAGGTTTAATAGAAACTCAGGTTGTCATACCAGATGATAGCATTAAGAATCCATTGTCCTATAATCAGGCAATGAATGACGTAAACAAGAACTAATGGGTTAAAACCATAGACCTTGAAATGGAGTCTATGTACTTCAATTTAGTATGGAAGCTTGTAGATCTATCTAAAGGGGTTAAACCCATAGGGTGTAAATGAATCTATAAAAAAAAAAGAGATGTATTTAGAAAGGTACATACCTTCAAAGCTAGACTTGTAACAAAGAGTTGTACTTAGAGGGAAGGGGTTGACTATGAGAAAAGTTTTTCCGTATTGCTATGCTTAAGTCTATAAGAATTCTCTTATCATAACACATATTATGACCATGAGATATGACAAATGGATGTCAACTGTCACACCCCCTCCAAGATTAACCTCTTAAATTGTAAGAAGATGTGACGACAGCAATTACAAACCCTCTCGCTGACACTTACTGCCTAACTTACATACATAACATGCTTTAAGACCCTGATATGCATTTATAACTTAACAACAACAATATTTTATAACAGAACCAATAAGTGCAACATATTTCCAAATTCAGAGTTTAACATACTAAACTATAACAAATTGGTCCAGGTAAGGGTGAAATATCTTTTTCATCAAGTCCATAAATATGGCATGAGCATTTGTTAAGCCAAATGGCATCATCTAAAACTCATAGTGGCCATACCAGGTTCTGAATGCGGTCTTAGGAACATCAGTCTCGTTTACCCTTAGCTGGTGATAGCCTCATCTCAAGCTATCTTCGAAAACACTATAGTTCCCTTCAGATGATCAAAGAGATCATCATTACGAGGCAACGAATATTTTTCTCGATCGTTACCTTATTCAGTTGTCTGTAATCGATACACAGTCTGAGTGTACCATCTTTCATCTTTACAAACAGAACTAGAGCTCCCCAGCGCGACACGCTCGGTCTAATGTATCCCTTATCAATCAATTCTTGTAACTGCACTTTTAGTTCCTTTAGTACAGCTGGCACCATTCTATACGGTGCCTGCGAAATAGTGGTTGTACCTGAGATTAGGTCAATAGTGAATTCTACTTCCCTGTCGGGTGGCAAACTTGATAACTCTTCAAGGAATACGTCCAGAAACTCCTATACTACTGGCACATCCTTAGGTTTCAGCTTCTTATCTTGGGAAATCATTATATGAGCTAGATAGGCTTCACATCCTTTACTCATTAGTTTCCTGGCTTTTACTTCTGATATCAGACTACCTCAAATTAACCTCATGTTTCCTACAAGTACTACTTCCTGTTTTCCTGGTTTTCTAAATACTACCTCTTTTTTATAACATACAATAGAAACATGATATATACTAAAAAATTCCATTCCCAGAATAGCATCAAGCTCTAATAAGTCTAAGAGAATTAAGTCAACACAAAAATCCCGACCTTCAATCATCACATCACAACTTTTATAACATTCACATACTACTACCACATCTCCCATAGAAGTAGAGATATATAGTTCCTTTGACATGCTTTCAGGCAACCTATCTAAATGTGATGCAAACATGCTAGATACAAAGGAATGTGTGGCACCAGGATCAAACAAAACATATGCAGGTTGTTACATAAGGTCACATAACCAGTTACCACGTCTGGAGATTTTGCAGCTTCTTGGTGCATAACTGCATACACATGCTCCTGTTGCTGTGGTTGGCCTGCTACACCCTTTTACTTCGTACCACTTGATCCTTCTCTTCTATTTCCAGCACCTTTCGGCTCGTTAACAGTCTGAGATGTTGCCTGCTGTACTACCTGAGCCTATTTGGTCAACTGAGGACATTCCTTCTTGAAATGTCCTGCTCGCACACATTGTAAGCAAACACCATTCCCACTATAACATACACTAAGGTGCCTTTTACCATAGTTCTAGCACATGGGCTTCCAATTTGTACTAGCAACTTATTCATCAGCACGTGCTACCCCTGGCCGGCTGACTGCACTGACCAAGGTCGAGATCTCTTTCTCCTAGATCCCTGCCAACTCATGCCTTTGGATTTACCCATACTCGACTAGCCTCCAACTGAGGGTCGGAATCCTTTGTCTCTCAGCCCCACTGACATATCTCAGTCCTTCTGTAGTTTTTCATCACTTGTCAAACTCCGCTCAACTCGAATAGCGGTCTCCACTATCTGGTTGAAGTCCAGCCAGTTAGCTATAGAAGTTTCTGGAGTTTTGATTTCTTTTCTCAAACCATTCTCGAATCTTCTACACATATTATTCTCTTTTGCTAGAATCGAAAGAGTGTATTGCGATAGTTCAGTGAACTTCTATTCATATTTTGATGTTGTCATTGATCCTTGGACTAACCTAAGGAACTCATCTCTTTTTGCCTCTTGAAAAGAACTAGGATAGTATTTGTCTTCAAAATCCTTTCTAAACTCAGGCCACATCATTATGTCTAAACTGTTCCATCTAGGACACCACTTTCCACCATTTATGCACTTCTTTCTGCAATAGGAACATAGCTAGTCCAACCTTACGGTCTTCTAGAAAGCCCATTATGTTGAAACATTTCTCTATCATGTCTAACAATACTTCCACCTTTACGGGATCAACAGTGCCTTGAAGGTAGGAAAATTGATGGAAGAAATATGCGTTCATCGTGCGTTCTCCATGCGTCACTAGTCATGCGTTGGATATGAAATATGAATCTAAAAATGTCTGCAATGACCATGCGTTCCTGCCACAAGTTTTCTTGCTCTCTCGCCAAGTATAACGAGATCACAAGTTTCTTGGGTGATCCGAGGTCGAACTTAGGGACTTATAGCTAAATGTTATAAAGTAAGGTATTTGCGGCAAAGCATAAAAGAATATTTAAGGTTATGGGCTATGCGCTACTTCTACTCCTAACTAACAGATTAAGTAATGGAAGTATGACTATGAGAGATAGAGACATGACAACTGTTAACGCGTTATAAAATGCATGAGAAAATAGATAAAATGGCGGGGATGACTTCACCGCAACACTAAGCTTGATTGCAAGGGTAACCCCAGCCAGCGTAAGCTATGCGATTATGCTATTCACAGGTGAAGACGCATGGGATGTATATGCGATGGTGTCAAGAGGACTTATGTCTAAGTTTCTATTCCTGCTCACGTGCTCTCACACATAAACAAGATAGACCACCATATCCTACTTCTGGATGCATGTGATGTGACCTCATACTATCATAATCTATAGGGTGCATGTGCTATGCAATAGCAAACGGAGCTTATCCCTAAGTCTCCATTTTTGCTTATGCGATCCAATCTGACTCTCCCAAGCCTAGATTTGGTTTTTAGACTACTCTCTCAAGTATGCCTAAATAATGAATGATGCGCTCATAAGACAAGATAATCACGTAAAACATGGTTGACATAAGATTATTCCTATCTTAAGGGACGTTGCTTACTTTACTTAATGTGTTTAATTACTTACCCTCCCAGGCAGTTAGTTGCTGCTGATTCTAATCATATACAAGCACTGCGTCCGCTTATAGACAAGCGTTGCTACAGCTTCACACTAAGCAAATAGGATTTTCTCACAACACTCGCGCAACGCATACCTCTCGGCAATTTGCTATATGCTTTATATGTCTATGCCGCATGATTCAGTATGTGATACTATAGCAGTCTTACTTAGTTGTGCAATAAAAGTAAAGGATGATAAGAAAGTTAACTGAAGATGAAGTCGAAGGAAGTAGAGAAATGCATTGATCACAAAATGTATTAATCTCTTAAGCCACAATGTAATACAATATAGATATAGAAGAGACACGAAGGGCCAGATGGGCAATGTCTTGTGTCCATCAGATGTGTGACAAGGCTATCGGTGGTGCCATGGATGGGCAATAGAGTTGTCTCTTTTGAGATCTAACTCTGGCGGAGTTCTGGTCGTCACACGGAATGGTTGATGCTTTATGCTTTCATGCTTAGTTTCCGAAGTATCAACGCATTCCACCACCCTTGCGTTCATCACTCCATTATGGTTATATTCAGTAGCCGCAACTTCTATGCAATGGACTCATACGGTTAATGGCCGCAAAATCCATGTGTCGAACGTATGTGTTTGCCTCTACGATGGAGAGATTCCCCATATACGATCGATTCTTGCGTTGGCTACAAAAATAGACAATTGGATACAAAATAACGCATAATAGTGGGTTAGCCGAGATTCTTAATGTCAATCGACACAAGCTTGTTTTCTCATGAATTCTTAGTATAATTGTCGTATATTCTACTTAACAGCCTTCATAATTCTAAATAAAAGGCTTGTGATAACATAAATTTATGCCCGTCATCACACCCCCAAACTTAGAATCATGCTTGTCGTCAAGCATGCCTTATACTTAGGAAATTCATAATTCACCCCCTAGCTTTCCTTTGCGATGACCAGCCTCTCAGAATATAATTCACTCATACCTCTAACCCTGGCAGCAACGCTCTCCTCAACTTCGGCTACTTCTTCAAAGAAATCTTTTCTAAGCTTAAATCAGGCAAGCCTCTACTTAAAAACTTTTTACTCATGCCCCGCAACTTTGCGTTTAGCTTTTAACACTGAACCCGTTTAAAACAATTCAAAGCCTTGCGATTTATTATTAGAATGCGGCGTTGAACCTGGTTATGCTCTTCATTTGGCTTGCCCAGGGTGTCATGCAGACAACCAACTTCAATTGAGTGCCATATTCAACTCAACTCTTGCCTTGGCTTAATTTTCCTTGTGCCAGACAGAGGAGTTGCATTGATCCTGGCTACTTACTTTCATTTTGGCTTGCCCTTACAGGTGTCATGCAGACATGCAACTACGGGTAACTGCCTTTCACATCTCTAACTCTTATCGGCTTAGGTTTCCCCTTTGCGCTGACAGTAGAGTTTTTATTCCCAATTTTTTTTTTCGAATAGCATCGCAATGTGATAGACGCATTTTTTTGGGACCACTGTCACCCCCAAACTTAGAGAGCAGCAATGCTCTCGCTGAAAAGCTAAAGACAAACTCATCAAGAATGCAGTAACAAATGTTTGAGCAGAGGTTTCACATAATAAAATTTAGACTATCAAATTTTGAAGAAGTTATTAAAAGTGAGGTGAGCCTTGTGATGTTTAGTTAGCGGATATAGTGAATTATACGTACCATCATAGATTCATCGCAAAGGTAGCCAAGCGGAAAAAAGGAATTTAAAAAGGATAACACATACAAGATAACAAGAAAAATAACCTTTGAGTAGCATAACACTTGCGATCAAGCTTTAGAATTCATGCGGTCGAAGCTATGCGATGAATGATGGAGAGGATTCTTCCATTGTAACTGCACATCGAGGAGAATTATTGCCACACCTACAAGGAGCGAACGCACCACATCCAAGAAAGCAGCCGCATATGCAAAACAACAATAATTATGTAAATAAACTAAACTAGGAAAGCAAGGTAAAGATAGAGTAGAAGACATCCCTGGAGAAATTGAGTGAAGGAGAGGTATATGCAAAACCGCAAGGAGTCTTTCATGAGTGAAGGAGAGGTATATGCAAAACCGCATATGCAAAACCGCAAGGAGTCTTTCATGCAGGAGATTGATCTCAACTGCTTAGGTCAAGAGGCTCGTCCTGACCATTGGAACTTCCGGCAATTGTTGGGCGCATGTTGGCCGCCATGTGCTTATAAATACTTTCAGCTCATGCGACTAATTGCCTTCCTATCTCAGGGTCAATACTGGCTTTGGCGCATCGCCTACACTTCAGATATTGTTTCCAACTTGGTTGCACAAGCTACAATACTTCCAAGGTAAAAAGGTTGCTTGCGAAAACACAAAACTCAACAAACTATTAGCTGCCAAGTCCCAGGCAACGACGTCAAAAACTTGATGGTAGGAAAATGGATGCAATAAATATGCGTTCATCGTGCATTCTCCATGCATCAATGGTCATGCGTTGGATATGCAATATGCGTCTAAAAACGTATGCAATGACCATGCATTCCTGCCACAAGTTTTCTTGCTCTCTTGCCAAGTATAATGAGATCACAAGTTTCTCGAGTGATCGGAGGTCGAACTCAAGGACTTGTAGCTAAATGTTATAAAGTAAGGTGTTTGCGCGAAGAATAAAAGAATATTGAAGGTTATGGGCTATGTGCTACTCCTACTCCTTTCTAACAGATTAAACAGTTGAAGTAACTATGAGAGATAAAGACACGACAACTGTTAACGCGTAATAAAATGCATGAGAAAATAGATAAAACAGCGAGGATGACTTCACCGAAACACTAAGCTTGATCGCAAGGGTAACCCCAGCCAGCACAAGCTATGCAATTATGTTATACACACTTGGCGAAGACGCATGCGATGTATATGCGATAGTGTTGAGAGGACTTATGTCTAAGTCTCTATTCCTACTCATGTGCTTCCACACATAAACAAGATGACTGCATACCATCATATCCTACTTCTAGACGTATGCGATGTGACCGCATACTATCATATCCTATCTATAGGGTGCTTGTGCTGTGCAATAGAAAATGGAGCTTATCCCTAAGTTTCCATTCTTGCTTATGCGATCCAATCTGACTCTCCTAAGCCTAGATTTGGTTTTTTGACTATTCTCTCAAGTATGCCTAAATGATGAATGATGCGCTCATAAGACAAGGTAATCACATAAAACATGGTTGACATAAGATTATTCCTATCTCTAGGGACACTGCTTACTTTGCTTAATGCGTTCAACTACTTACCCTCTCGGGTAGTTAGTTACTACTGATTCTACTCATAGACAAGCATTGCGTCCGCTTATATACAAGCATTGCTACAGTTTCACATTAAGCAAATAGGATTTTCTGACAACACTCGTGCAACGAATACCTCTTGGTAGTTTGTTACGTGTTTCATATGTCTATACCGCATGATTAAGTATGTGATACTCTAGCAGTCTTACTTAGTTGTGCAATGAAAGTAAAGGATGATAAGAAGAGATAAATGAAGATGAAGTCGAAAGAAGTAGAGAAATGCATTGATCACAAAATGTATTAATCTCTTAAGCCACAATGTAATACAATATAGAGAAAGAAGAGATATGGAGGGCAAGATAGGCAATGTCTTGCATCCATCAGATGTGTTCAAGGCTACAGGTGGTGCCATGGATGGGTGGTAGTGTAGTCTCTCTCGAGATCTAACTCCGGTGAAGCTTCGGTTGTCACACGAAATGGTTGAAGGAATAAAGAACTCTCAAGACTATCTTCTCATGCTTTGGTCTGGATCACAAGGATATGCTCGAAAGCAGAAGCTCGGATGATTTCAAGTTGTGCTCTAAGGTTTCTATTGATAGGGCTTAATTGCCGATAGCATTAATGATCCTTCTCTGAAATTCTGCAGGTAACAGCGTGATGGACCTGCTCCGAATCTCTACTGCTAACAGTGTGGCAGGTGAAATGTCAGCATCACCTTTTGATACTCTCGAGGTATGCGTTCATGCTTGGTTTCTGAAGTATCAACGCATTCCACCACCCTTGCATTCATCCCTCCATTATGGTTATTATTCTATAGCCGCAACTTCTATGCGATGGATGCATACGGTTAATGGCTGCAACATCCATGCGTCGAATGTATGAGTTCGCCTCTGCGCTGACTACAGAAATAGACAATTGGACACAAAATAACGTATAATAGTGGGTTAGCTGAGATTCTTAATGTCGATCGACGCAAGCTTGTTTTCTCATGAATTCTTAGTATAATCGCTGCATATTCTACTTAACAGCCTTCATAATTATTAATAAAAGGCTTGTAATAACGTACATTTCTGCTCGTCATCATGCCTTCAAAGGTCACGACGTCTAGGGCTTTAAGCCTCTCAATGCTATATTTCTTCTGTGGGTTGGCTTGTACTGAACTCACACTGGCCGCTAATCTTTGAGCAATTCTATCAAACACTCTATCCTCTAACTGAGGATCTACCTTAGCTTGAGAAGTACTCGATTCCCCCTTAAAAGTTGTCATTTGATTCACAGGTTCTCTGACCCTTCTTTTCCTCGCCCATGGGTTCCTTCTGACCTCAGAGCCTCCGATTGTTAAGGTCAGTATTCCCATCTACTGTCTGCTTGTTTTGCCTGCCACTTTATCTCGGCATTTTTACCTATTTAAAAGTACACATGTTAGGGACTCATACCAAAGTGACCTGGACATATGCATGATCTCTCTCTTATTCCCAAAATCATATGCTCTGATACCAACTTATCACACCCCCTCCCATATTAACCTCTTAATCTATAAGAAGATGTGACGACAGTAGTTACCAACCCTCTCATTGGTACTTACTGCCTAATTTACGTACATAACCTTCTTTAAGACCCTGATATGCATTTATAACTTAACAGCACTATACTTTATAACAGAACCAGCAACTGCAACATATTTACAACCTCAGAGATTAACATACTAAACACACAACCGATAAAACAACGAAAGATCAGATACAATAGGTCTCAAACATACATTTACTAGTTCCTTCTCACACTTTCTATACATGTGTACATTATATACATACATCACAACCTAGGTCTTCTTTCTTTTACTAGGTCTTCAAGTTGAAGAGTAGCAGTAGGATCAACCTCTGGGAATCTGACCGTTACCTGGAGGTGGAAAAACATTTTAAAACATGGTGAGCTTGTTGCCCAGCGAGTGACTTAAAGAAAACAAAAATCTCATGCTTAAACATTCATATAAAACATGTATAGTTTAACTGTAAATTCATCAAGCAACTTTCTTAAAACATAACATCATTCTTAAGACTATCTGAAACTTAGTTGAGAACGAACAATCATCACTCAAGTTCTCAACGTCATGCTATTGCCAAGAGAGACCCATACTTCGACCTCTTAATACTGAATTGTGGCTAGAAGACCCATACTTCGGCCTCTCATACTGAATTACGTACATGCACGTGGAGTTTGCTAAGTACCGTCAACACCTTAGGTACATTACTTGGATACCTTCCCTACCTTCAGTATCTAGCCCACTAGGGCTATATAGTTCTTAGAAACAATGATAAATAAAGCTTTTAAGCATAACATAAAACATTGTAAAACCTTTACTTCAAACACAACTCATGTTTCAACTATTGGTATAAATAACTTGTATTTCTACAAGTAATCAGTGCCACACACCTTCTCTTGGCCTGAGAGGTGTTCACACATAGTTGGACTATGTTGTATTGTTCATTAGAGGAATCGGTGGTACTTAAGGAATGAGATGTAACTACAGGAGCAAAACGGTAATTTAGCCCAACTGTACTTACGAGCATCTGTGAAGGGTCATCGTACTCATGATTGGTTATATCCGATGGACACAGAAATATATCTGTGGTAAGAAGAGTTCAGTTGTTGGTCTTTAGTGGAATCACTGACAATTAACGGATGGTGGATCTCATAGCTAAAGAGTTTAGTCAGCTATTCACATATCGTTGGAGCTTCGAGCCACAGGTCCATTAGGTTCCTTGGGTAGCTTGGATAAAGTCGAGAACTAGTGTTTGGGTTAATTTGAAATGTCCAAATTGACAAGAGGATGTTCAATTATATATGATATAATTGGACTGGTTAATTATATATGAGATAGTTGGCTAAATGTACGAGATACATTATTTTGGAGGACATTAGATATAAATATGATTTATATCAAGTAGAAGAGAAAATACTATAGTAGATATGTGATATCAAACTATAGGATATAAATATAATATGATTATATTTATTAATTAATTAATTGATTAATTATATTATAATTAGCCAATTCTTCCACGTTCGGACGTGGGTAGTGGGCTGCATTGGTTATGGTAACCAACGAGTTAAAAATGAAAAGAGTTTTCATTTTTCAAAGAGTGCATTCGTATTTTCGTCCACCTAAAAAGAATTCGTGAAACGATTTCTTGAGAGACTATACTATAGAAGCTCTTCCGTCTAAACGATCGTCTACCTCACGATTTCTCTAAACGATCGTATACCTTTTTTCCTAAACGATCGTTCAGCTTTTCATACACGATCATGTAGCTCTTCTATAGGATAAGCACTTCCGCTATACGATAGCACATTTTTATCTCCCACTTGCTTATCATCTACACGACGCGTTGTCCTCCATCCTCTACCAAACTCACCAAAGCCCACTCTTTGGGTTTTCACTCCGAGGATACCCGGGTTTCATTAATGGTGGTGTCGTCCCCGCTGTAGTGTTCGTATTCGTACTGATCGTGTTGTTGCAGTCGACATACCTGTCGGGTGTTGGTAGATCTGTTGGTGGGTTTCCGATGCATCGGGTTCAGAAGTTCGAAGAGAGTCTTCAACTGGTATGAACTATTTCCTTGTTATTTGTTGTGTTCTGAGCATGTAGCACAACTGAACGTGAGCTGCTACACCGAATCCCCCGCTGGCCATCGGGGACCGAGTGGTAAGGCCATGATTCACAGGTGAACGGATCACTCATTCTTTCATTGGGGACAAGTGCACGAACGACAACTCCAAACGTCACACATCTTTGGCATAACTGTTTGTGTTGAATGTATATCTTTTGTATTTCAGTCACTGTGAAATCGAAGCGATCTGAACACGCTCACAGAACTCTCGGTATGAGATCAAGCAACTGGTATCAGAGACAGGTTTCTGATACTCCGATTTCATCTGTTGCAACGAAATGAAATATACATTCATGGTGGGTGCATTTCTACACTGTTTTAATTGTTAAATCTGTTGTGGATGTGCCAGATTAATGAATGTTTTCGGGATGAATCGCCTCGGTTTGTTTAAATCCTTTTAAATTTGTGGTTGTTTGTAAAGAACCGTGCGGTTTTTGGTATAAATAATCGTTATCAATTCTGTATTCAAAGTTTGTTTAATGTTTTGAGTCGTTCGTCGAAGTTTTGGGCAAGCGTTGCAGCTCTTCGAGGAAGGAGGAGATCTAGGGTTGATCACATCATGCAGAACAAGTTCTACACGATCGCTGTCCATCGCATCATAAAGATGAAAGAGTACGCGATTGTGGTTGAACGCATTGGTTAAACGGTGCGGTATGCGATCAAGAGTTGGTCATATCGGGTTGACAATCGGGCACGCGATCGCTAAGTATCGTTTAATGCACACTTATGCTAGACGATCGTGTAGGTCAGCAAGCTTCATCACTTAGTAACTGACTAAACGATCGCTTAGTAACTCAAGGTAAATCATTTACCTGTCATCGCGCTACACGATCGCTTGGACGATCAGGCTTCACAGCCTCGTCATCATCTACATGATCGTTTACTTTTGCTCCTATCGTCTAGTGCGCGCTGAATAATTGTCTACCTGTTGGAGTTTGCTACACGATGAAGACCTCCTAGCAGTTCAAGACCCTGTTCGCCTGTGAATCGATTTGCTCGATGAAAAATGTAATAGATAGGGTTTTTCATTCTGGTTTTTGGTTAAAAGGCTCATCTCGGTCCATTAATCCTTTGTTTATTACATGCGATGTATGTTTTATATGTAATATGGTATGCACATATAGTAAATCCCACCTTAGGTTATGTAATGATCATGCATCATCTCTTTATTGTAATTGTTATAATTTGGAGAAGCATGATTTTAAATTATGTAAGAGCATGCTCATGCATCATATAATATAAGAGTTATATTTATACATGCATAAAAAGCATTGACATACATCATCTTTATATTATAATTGTTATAGTATAAGGGTGAATGATAGCATGTTTGCTTGGTTGTTACGCGTTATATAAAACTTATATATAGTAATGAACGGAAATTGCATGAAGAATGACACAGGTTACTTTATAAATGTTATAAAATGCCTCGTTATGCGCAATATTTTTAGTTGTTTCTTTTTTAAGTGTTAAAGAGAAATTAAAACTAAAAGAAATCAGAAAGACATGTATGCTAACTTAGGTTTAGTTCATGTTTTTAAAGTGTTTAAAACTTGGATCACATAGACCTAAGATCGCGGTTCTAATATGATTAGCAACCCTAAAGCATTAATCTCTTAATCAGTTTAATAGGATTAAATGGCTAATAAAAGGTTAAAGTGTAGCAAATCTATCTATAAGGGACCTTTTGTCTAAGGCGGGTTC
The DNA here is from genome assembly GCF_009727055.1 of Benincasa hispida. Taxonomy (NCBI): domain Eukaryota; kingdom Viridiplantae; phylum Streptophyta; class Magnoliopsida; order Cucurbitales; family Cucurbitaceae; genus Benincasa; species Benincasa hispida. Next base: position 30,276,299 of record NC_052353.1, read on the forward strand.
TGTCTAGGCTGGGGTATTTAAGTTGACAGAAACGTAACACCCCTACCTGGGAACTTACCTAGAAAGGTGAATTAGATAGATTTGATGCATGCATGCAAGTTAAGGACAGTCCATTAAAGTGTTTAAATGTGACTACTTGAACTTGTTTATATTTCATAGACAAACGTTGTTTATGATTAGAGTTTAAAATGACGCCTTGGACTAAAATCAGTAGCCGGATTGTCTAGGTTAATGAATCCCTAGGTAGAACATTCAGTGGGAGGTATTTGAGGCATAAGATGCTTCACTTAAACCTTTCACTTTTCTCCTAAATAGTCCACACCGTGAGATCTATCCTCGGTTCCGCGGCACCTTTGGCGTGTTCCCCCAATGGATGGTGTTTGGGTAGGTCAAGATCAAGGTGGATGGAGAGAATGTTCATAGTAAGTGGGAGCGGGAAGTGCAACATCATATCCCTCGGTCTCCCTCGTTAGGTTGAATAAAGTTACTGCGCATCGCCTCGAGGTACCTTGGGAGTGTCCCCCGAAAGGATGGCAGTTTTGCGCATTTCTTTATTTGATCTCCTGTAAGAGGATAAGGTAATTTAGTCTCTTGTCCTAATCTGTCTTTTCCTAACGGTAAGTGCATTAGGGCGGGACTCTAGCACCGAAAACGAAGGGTTACATTTACACGGAATAGTTAAAGGTTAATGATTTTGGGCCGAAAAAATGGTGGTTGTTAGGTTCAGTTCCAAGTGTTGGTTCTGCCTAATGGTTGAGAATGTCTCATCCCAGTGAAGGGGCAACTGATCACCCCACTGGTGGCGTTTGTTCTGACTCACTGGGGCATCATTGCAAAATAGAAGTCTATAACTTAGGGTACTTGAAACTGTTTTGCAAAACTGATTGGTTTAAAAGTGGTTTAGAAAAATCTAATAAAGTTTTGTTCATATTTTTCAGCAACTTTTTCAAATGGCTACAACCACCTTATTGTTGTTAAGCCCCGAAAAACTAACTAGCGATAACTTTTCAATATGGAAACACATGATCACGACGATCCTAATCATCGAGGATCTCATGTTTGCTCTCACGGAGGCTTGTCCTCCTATTCCAGCTCCAAATACCGCTCGAAATGTTGAAAAGGGCGAAGGAGAAGGCCCGAGCCTACATCTTGGCAAGTTTTTCTGACGTCTTGGCCAAGAAACATGAGCCTATGGTCTCAGCCCGTGAGATCGTGGAGTCCCTGCGGGGGATATTTGGACAACTGTCTGAACAGCTTATGCATGAGGCTCTTAAATACATATTCAACTCCAAAATGCAAGAAGACATCTCTGTTCGTGAACATGTTCTAAACATAATGGTCCACTTCAATGTGGCAGAGTTGAATGGGTCTACCATCGATGAGGGCAGTAAGGTTAGCATAATCCTACATTCTTTGCCGGAGAGCTTCCTACACTTTGTTAGTAATGTGATTCTTAACAAAGTGAAGTATAACCTTACAACTCTCCTCAACGAGTTGCAGTCATACCAATCTTTACTGAAAAGTAAGGAGAGGTAGAAGGGTGAGGCAAATATTGCTTCATCCTCCAGGACGTTCCATAGAGGTTCGACCTCAGGAACGAAGTCTGCACCTTCTACTTCTCACTCTGCAAAGGGGAAGAAGAAGAAGAGTGGTAACGGAAAAGGGAAGGCATTTGCTAACCCATCGTCTGTCGCCCCAAGGAGGCATCCACAAGTTGCTAAAGAAAAGTGTTAACATTGCAACCAAGATGGACACTGGAAGACGAACTGTCCTCGATATCTAACGGAGAAGAAAGCAGCCAAGGTTAAGGCCAAGGCAGATAAAGGTAAATGTGATTTACTTGTGCTTGAAACTTGTTTAGTGGAGAATGATGATTCTGCCTAGATAATTGATTCAGGCGCCACTAACCGTGTTTGCTCTTCTTTTCAGGGGATTAGATCTTGGCGACAGCTGGAGGCTGGTGAGATGACAATGCGAGTAGGCACCGGGCACGTTGTCTCAGCTATGGCAGTGGGAGGACTCCAATTAGCTTTACAGAATAGGTTTCTTAATTTAAATGATGTACATATTTTTCCTGAACTAAAAAGGAACCTTATTTCTGTAAAGTATTTATTGCAATGTAAATACATTATTTCTTTTGATTTGACTAAAGCGTTTATTCATAAAGATGGTGTTTTTATTTGCACAAAAAGTCTGTAATCGAATTTATATGTGCTAAGGATGTTAGCCATTAATTCCCTCCATAATGCTGAAATGTTCAAAACTATCGTAACTCAAATAAAACATAGACGAATTTCTCCAAAAGAAAATGCCAATCTTTGGCATCTACGTTTAGGGCACATCAATCTCAATAGGATTGAGAGATTGGTGAAGAATGAACTTCTAAGTGAGTCAGAAGAAAATTATTTGCCTGTATTTGAATCTTGCCTTGAAGGTAAGATGACTAAACGACCTTTTACTGGAAAAGGTTCTAAAGCCAAGGAGCCTCTTGAGTTAGTACATTCTAACCTTTGTGGTCCTATGAATGTGCGAGCCCGAGGTGGCTATGAGTATTTATCAGTTTTACTGATGATTACTCCAGGTACGGGTATGTTTATCTTATGCAACAGAATTCTGAATCCTTTGAAAAGTTCAAAGAATTCAAGGCTGAAGTTGAAAATGAATTAAATGGATAGATTAAAACAATTCGATTAGATCGGGGTGGAGAGTTTTTGGACTTGGCATTCTAGGACTATTTGATAGAACATGGAATCATTTCCCAACTCTCAACATCAGGTACACCTCAGCAGAATGGTGTAGCGGAGAGGAGAAATAGGACCTTGTTAGACATGATTCGCTCAATGATGAGTTATGCTTCCTTACTGGACTCGTTTTTGGGTTTCGCAGTGGAGACTGCGGTGTACATACTCAATTGTGTTCCCTCCAAGAGTGTTGCAAGAACACCTCTGGAGTAGTGGAACGGGCGTAAAGCTAGTTTACGTCACTTCCGCATTTGGGGTTGCCCTGCACATGTGCTTGAGGCTAATCCCAAGAATTTGGAACCATGATCGAGGTTGTGCCTCTTTGTAGGCTACCCCAAAGGTACACGAGGGGGTTATTTTTACGATCCGATGGAAAATAGGGTGTTTGTTTCAACAAACACTACTTTCCTGGAGGAGGATCATATAAGGGAGCACAGTCCCCGAAGCAAAGTCGTGTTGCGTGAGCTTTCCAATGAAACTACTGAAACTTCAACAAGAGTTTTTTATGGGAGTTTGTCCAATAGATCGGTTCCACCTAAAAAGTTGAGAGAACCTCGACGTAGTGGGAGGGTTGGGAACCCACCCATTCGCTATCTGGGTTTCACGGGAATCCTTGCTATGGTAGCAGATGGCGACATTGAGGATCCGTTGTCTTAGAAAAAGGCAATGAAGGATGTTGACCGGGATGAATGGGTCAAGGCCATGGATCTCAAGATGGAGTTGATGTACTTCAACTCAGTATGGGATCTTGTAGATCCACCAGATGGAGTTCGCCCTATAGGCTATAAGTGGATCTACAAGCGCAAACGAGGTGCTGATGGGAAGGACGGACCTTTAAAGCTCGACTTGTGGCAAAGGGTTATACCCAGGTATAGGAAGTCGACTATGAGGAGACTTTCTCACCTGTTTCCATGTTAAAGTCGATCCACATCCTCCTGTCCATTGCATCTTATTATAATTATGAGATCTGGCAAATGTATGTCAAGACGGCCTTTTTGAATGGCAATCTTGAGGAGACCATTTATATGGTGCAGCCCAAGGGATTCATAGCCCAATGTCAAGAGCAAAAATTTTGCAAACTGAATCGGCCCATTTATGGACTGAAACAGGCGTCTCAATCTTGGAATATATGGTTTGATGTTGTGATCAAGTCAAATGGCTTTGACAGAACGTTGATGAACCTTGTGTCTACAAGAAGATCATCAACGCTTCAGTAGTCTTCTTAGTGTTGTATTTAGACGATAGCCTACTCATTGGGAATGATGTAGGTCTACTGACTGCAGTTAAGAACTGCCTAGCGACCTAATTCCAAATGAAAGATTTGGGAGAGGCTCAGTTTGTTCTAGGTATACAGATCTTTCGGGATTGTAAGAATAAAGTGCTAACACTGTCTCAGGCATCGTACATTGATAAGATGTTGCTCAAGTACTCGATGTAGGACTCCAAGAGAGGCCTACTGCCATTCCGGCATGGAGTCACTTTGTCTAAGGAAATGTGTCCTAAGATGCCTCAAGAATTTGAGGAGATGAGACGGGTCCCATATGCGTCTGCCGTTGGCAGTTTGATGTACGCGATGCTCTGTACTCGTCCAGACATTTACTACGCTGTGGGTATAATCAGTAGGTATCAGTCTAACCCAGGCTCGGGTTACTGGACCATAGTGAAGAACATTCTCAAGTATCTTCGGACAACGAGGGACTACATGCACGTGTATGGTTCAAGGGATTTGATCCTTATAAGATACATGGATTCTGACTTACAGACTGATAAGGACTCTCACAAGTCCACATCAGGGTCAGTCTTTACACTTAACGGAGGAGCTGTAGTATGGCAAAGCACGAAGCAGAGGTGCATCGCCGACTCCACTATGAAGGCAGAGTACGTAGCGGCTTGCGAAGCTGCTAAAGAGGCCGTCTGGCTCAGGAAGTTCTTAACAAACCTGGAAGTTGTTTCAGATATGTCTAGTCCCATTACCCTCTATTGTGATAATAGTGGGGAAGTGGCAAACTCCAAGGAGCCTAGGAGTCACCGACGCAGTAAACACATAGAGCGGAAGTATCATCTGATCTATGAGATAGTGGCTCAAGGGGACGTGATCGTCACGCAGATCGCTTCAGAGCATAATGTTGTTGACCTGTTTACAAAGGCTCTCACGGCTACAGTGTTTGAAGGTCACCAACGGAGCATGGGTCTACAGGATCGCTCATGGCTGGACTAGGGCAAGTGGGAGATTTTCTTGTACTAGACTTTTATGCCTAGTTTATTGTTTCGTACTAAGTTTTTTGTACACCCCACTTTTCTTTAGGACAAGTGGGAGATTGTTGGGATTGATGCCCTAAAGTCTCATATCTTGTAGTTTGTAAACAGTATGTACGAACACTTGTGTTGTTAATATATGATATTTACTTCATATCTTTTATTTTGCTCGGTTATTTGTTTTATTTACTTTACCACAAACCAATAAACATAAAATCCCTGGTTATCTGTATGTGACTCAACCATGTATGTGGTGACATACAAATGGATCATGTCTTGAGTGATAACCAAAAGGGTCTGTAGTACATGGATAAAGGAGGGAAACCTTATCCTGGTAACGCTACGGACGCGACCCGCTTTATGGAATGGTCACAAGTGTTGTGACTTGTCACAGATGGTTTGATCCTGATCATTTGTGTTCGGGACATGCGAGCGGGGGCGTCCAATACAAAAAGTTTGTATAAGACCTGACCACGAAGTGTTAACGTCTCGTTATATAACACCATTCATGACAGAGACTTCACTTCACTAGGATGACCATTAGGTAACATGACCTTCCATCCTGAGTGAGGTTGGGAACTCCTCCATTGAGGCGCCTAGCGGTCCCCTTTGAATTTGTATGGGTGTGGTGGATAATCGCCGATTCCGAACTTAACCATTTTGGAAGATTCGTCTGATTTGGGAGTTGGGAAACACAGCTACATAAGATGGGAAGTTCATCTACTTCTTCCACGAGGCAGGGAATAAGTAAATAGTGGCTCTCCCTAAAGGGCTGATTCCAAGGGCTTAAACAGATGTGGCGGACAGACACCTTCTTCCTCTGGCCCGATGAGGTTTCACACATAGTTAGACTAATGTTTGTATTGTTTCATTAGAGGAAAATTTTCAAAGTGTACTTAAAAGTAAGTGAGATTAACTAACAGGGGCAAAACAGTAATTTAGCCTTGCTTACGGAGCTTCTGTGAAAGGTCATCGTACTAATGATTGGTTGTATCAAATGGACAAGAAATATATCTGTGGTAAGAAGAGTTCAGCTGTTGGTCTTTAAAGTGAAATTCATTGACAGTTAGAATTGTCAGATGGTGGATCTCGTGGCTAATGAGTCTAGTCAGTCTATTCACGTACTGTTCGAGTTTCGAGCACAGGTTATTAGGTCCCTGGTAGTTTGGGGTAAAGTCGAGAACAGTTGTTTGGATGTTGATTTGAAATGTTCAAAATTGACTAAGTGGAAGTTCAAATTATATATGTCTACATTGGAGGTTGGTTGAATTATATATGATATTGAACTGAGCTAAATGTATGGCGATACATTATTTTGGAGGAAACTTAGATATAATATGATTTATCTCAAAAGATAGGAGATAAAATACTATAGTAGATATGTGATATCAAACTATAAGGATATAAATATAAATATGATTATATTTAATTAATTAATTAATTTATTAATTATATGATAATTAAGCCAATTCTTCCACGTTGGATGAAGACGTGGTATTGGGCACTGCATTGGTTATGGTACCGACAGGTGTAAAAATGAAAAGATTTTAATTTTCAAAAACAGTGCATTCATATTTTCGTCTGGCTAAAAAAGAATTCGTGAAACGATCGTCTGAGAGACTATACGATAAGAAGCTCTCCTCGTCTAAACAATCGTCTACCTACGATTTCTCATAAAACGATCGTATACGTTTTTTTCGCTAAACGATCATTTAGCTTTTCATACACGATCGTGTAGTCTCTTCTATAATTCGAATTTAGCATACTTCGTTATACGATAGGTCGAACGTTTTATCTCTCACTTGCTATCATCTACATGAGCGTTGTTCATCCATCCTCCTACCAAACTACAAAGCCTACTCTTTGGGTTTTCAAACTCTGGATACCCGAGTTCAATTAGTGGTGGTGTCATCCCCGCTGCAATGTTCGTGTTCGTACTGATCGTGCTGTTGCAGTCAACATACCCGCCGGGTGATGGTAGATCTGTTGGAGGGTTTCCACTGCATCGGGTTCAGAAGTTTGAAGAGAGTCTTCAACTGGTATGAACCCTTTCCTTGTTATTTGTTGTGTTCTGAGCATGCCAATAATTAGAATAATGTGCATAACTGTTTGTGTTGAATGTATATCTTTTGTATTTCGGTCACTGTGAAATCGAAGCAATCTGAACACGCTCACAGAACTCTCGGTATGAGATCCTTCATCAATATCAAGGTAGACGAAGAGAGTATTTATAGTAAGTGGGTGAAGGGTGTGTGTCAACACGTCGTGCGGTCTCCTTCATTGGTTCACACCATAAGATCATTCTTGCACTCTCTTGTGGCACCCTGGGAGCGTCCCCCTTCGATGGGTTTTGTGTAGTTGGTCAATATCAAGGTGAACTCCAGAAATAGATAGGGTCACTTTAGTTTTTGCCCTAATCGGATTTTTTCCCTTTGGGTTGGCTGCTTGGGGTGGAACACTAGGGCCTAAAATGACGGGTCACACTTACAGAAAATTGTTAAGTAAGTTAATGATTTATTGACCAAATCAATGATGGCTAGTGATTATATGAACAGGAGTTATTCTGGTATTAATGGCTGGTTCAGAATGTCTCAATTCAGATGAGGGATAAATTGATACCCTTCGGCGGATTTTGTCCCAAACCTTTGAATCTTCATTGTGAAACTAGATGTCACACGGGGTTCATGTTAGTTTTGCTAAACCGTATTGGATGTTGTATTTTTTTCAAGTGGGAGATTGTTGGGATTGGTGTCTTAATTTTCTCAGAGTCTCGTAGTTTGTAAACTGTACACATTGTTATTAATAAAATAAGAGTTATTTTATTTTTCATTTCTCGTATCTAATAAACAAAGCTCCATGGTTATTGTATGTAAACTTAAGCATGTATATGAGATATACAAGTGGATCATGCCTTAAGTGATAACCTGAAAAGGTCTGTAATACAAGGATTAAGGAGGGATACCTGATCTTAATGACACTATGGATATATCCCGCTTTGTAGAGGTTTACAAGTGTTATGAACTACTACAGATGGTTGATCCTGACCATTCATGTGGAGACATGCAAACAAGGTTTTCCTATACAAAGAGTTTGTATAAGATTAGACCACGCGATGATTCGTCTCCTTATATAACACCGTTGATACTTGAGACTTACATCTCACCTACACGAACACCGTGACATGTCCTTAATCCTGAGTGTTTTAGGAACTTCTGCCTTTTAGGGCAGTTCTTTGATTAGTATGGGTGAGAGTGGCCAGATTTCCAACCCAACATGGCTACCATTTTGAGGATTTTTCTGATTTGGGAGTTGAGAACTCAACTACACAAGATGGAAATCACTCCTTCAACGAAGCAGGGGTAAGTAGATAGATTACTCCCTTAAGGGCTAATACCGGGTCTTGAACATAGTGGTCACAACTTCTCTTTGGAAGAGAGAACTCAGTCATAGTAGGACTACAACTTATGTTCATTAGAGGGATTAGAGGTACTTAAGGAGTTTGATGTAACTATAGGGGCATAACGGTAAATTGGCCCAACTGTACTTACGAGCGATCTATGAAAAAATATATCTGTAGTAAGGAGAGTGCAGCTGTCGGTCTTTAGTGGAGTGCCCGACAGTTAACGGATGGTGGATCTCGTGGCTAAATAGTCAGCTATTCACGTACTGTTGGAGTTTCAAGCTACAGGTCTATAAGGTCCCCTTGGTAGCTCAATGGATTCAAGTGGAGAATCAATTCTTGGTGTTGATTTGAAATGTTCAAATTGACAAGTGGAAATTCGATTATATATGATATAATAGGTGTGATGTATGAGATACATCAAGTGGAAGATAATGTAAATATGATTTACATTAAGTATCATGAAATAGAAAAAGAACTATGGTTTATATGTTTCATGAGATGAAATATTAAAACTATAGGTTATAAATATAATATGGTAAGTTGGTTATCATATATATTTNAGAACTATGGTTTATATGTTTCATGAGATGAAATATTAAAACTATAGGTTATAAATATAATATGGTAAGTTGGTTATCATATATATTTATAATAATATTAATTATTGGATAATTATCTCTTTTTCTCTAATAACCAATTGAGTGGGAGATTATTAGTGCTTTTGTGGTAACCATGAGATAAGAGAAAATTTTTTTTCCTAAATTTAGAGGAGTTGCTTAATTCCAAAAAGTACTCACATAATGTTGTCAAGTGAAATCGTTTCATTAAACGATAGCTCATAGAGAGACTAAATGATCGTGGAGTGTTATTATACGATAGTTCACTCAACTGGTCATAGCTAAATGATCGCAGGGCATTGTCTATACGGTAGGCTGCCTTATTCTAGGCGATTGAGCATTCGTCTATACAATAGACATTTCTCAACTCCCTCTTGCTCAATCATTTACACGATTGTTGTTCCTCCAGTCTCGTCCTCTAACCAAGTCTATACAGAGCCCACACTTCTGGATTCTCACACCGAGAATACCAAGGTAACCATTGTGGTGGTATCCTTACTTAACTCGACTGAGTTCGAGGTTTTGGAGGCCATTCGTTGTGTATTTTCAGTGTTTGTGTGGTGGTTGCTGTTGATTGTGCTGTTCTGCGGATGTTTTGTTCGAGTGTTCGTGTATTGCTATCTTGGAGACTGAACGAGCGTTCATGATCGAGGGAGTTTGAAGAATGAGTCTTTGAAGGTATGATATTCTATCCCTTGATTATCTTAAAGCATGCTGTAATTTCTATTTGTGTATTACCTGTTAGTTTCCGTTTCTTGACTGTAATTGTGTATGTTCAATTTCGAATTGAATTTTGGAATGATCATTCTGCTGCTCATGGAAATCCTCATGTCTAATTTCCTTCAAATTAACCCTAGGTATAATGCTTAGTGGGTGGAAAATGGGGTATATGATACTTCATTTTGTCCTCTTCACATTTCTTCTTAAAGTTCACACCATGAGGTCTATACTCATCTTCGAGGCACCATTGGTGTCCCCCTATGGGTGACATTTTTATGAATCAATATCAAGGTGAATGGAGAGTGTATTTATAGTAAGTGGGAGTAGGACGTGTGACAACACATCCCTCGATCTCTCTCATTTGTTTGAAGTAAAGTTTCATGCATGGCCTCATGGCACCGTGAGTGTCTGTCTCTTATACACATCTAGATGTGTATAAGAGACAGGGTGAATGGAGAGTGTATTTATAGTAAGTGGGAGTAGGACGTGTGACAACACATCCCTCGGTCTCTCTCATTAGTTTGAAGTAAAGTTTCATGCATGGCCTCATGGCACCGTGGGTGTCCCCCTAAAGGATGACATTTTCCCTACAGCTGGTTCATTGGTGCAGAAGTCTATGACCTAAAATTAGGAGTTACACTTGAAAGAATTGTTAAGCGAGTTTAACAAATTCTGGACCGAACAATGTGACTGATAGTTACAATAACAAGGTGTTGTTTTGTCTATTTGTTGAGAATATCTCATTTCAGTGAAGGGACAATTGATCACCCTACAGTGACCTTTGTCTTGCCTTACTAAAGCATCATTGCAAAATAAGGGTACATTGGACTATTTTGCTAAAATTGATTGGTTGTCTTGTTGGTTTAATAGCAATTAAATTTCACAATGACTTCCATGACATTAAATCTACTCCCCGCTGATAAATTAACGGGCGAAAACTATGCTTCATGGAAAAACATGGTCAACACAATACTTATGATTGATGACCTTCGTTTTGTCCTGATGGAGGATTTTCCTCTCATTCTAGCTCCAAATGCTACTTGAAATGTTCAAGAAGCACATGATCGTTGGACACGGGCAAACGAAAAGGCCTGAACATATATCTTGGCGAGTCTTTTTGAAGTCTTGACCAAGAAGCATGAACTCGTGCTCATAGTCCGTGAGATCATGGAGTCCTGAAGGGGAATGTTCGGACAACCGTCCGCACAACTCAAGCATTATGCTTTCAAACACATCTTAAATTCCCATATGCAAGAAAGGGCATCTGTTTGAGAACATGTTCTCAATATGATGGTCCACTTCAACGTGGCGGAGATGAATGGGTCTGTCATGAAAAAAGCTAGCTAGGTTAGCTTCATTTTGGAATCTTTACCTGAAAGTTTCCTTCACTTATGTACAATGTTATTTTGAACAGGATTGACTACAACCTAACCACCCTCCTCAACGAGCTACAGACCTTCTAGTCCTTGATGGAAAGTAAGGAACAAATGGGTAAGACAAATGTTCCTTCATCCTCTAAGATGTTCCACAGAGATTCGATTTCTGAGACAAAGTCTATACCTTCTTCCTTCGATACCAAAAAGTGGAAAAAGAAGAAAGGTGGAAAGAGGAAAGCTAACCCACCAGCTATTGCCCAAAAAGATAAGAAAGCCAAAGTTGCAAAGGGAATCTGTTTCCATTGCAACCAAGAGAGATATTGGCAGAGGAGTTGTCCTAAGTACTTGGTAGAAAAGAAAAAGGCCAAGCAAGGTAAATGTGATTTTCTTGTTTTGGAAACCTATTTAGTGAAGGATGATGATTCTACTTGGATTATAGATTCTGGTGCCACTAACTATGATTGTTCTTTATTTCAGGGAATTAGTTCCTGACGGCAACTTGATGCTGGTGAGATGGCGATACGGGTTGGAGCTGGACACATCGTCTCGGTTGTGGCAGTGGGAGGTCTCCAGTTAACTTTATAGAATAAATTTATTTTATTAGAAAATGTATATGTAGTTCTTGGTTTGAAAAGAAACTTAATTTCTATAAAGTGTTTACTTGAACAAATATATTGTATAACTTTCTCTGTAAATAATGTGTTTTTTTCAAAGAATGGTGTCAATATTTGTTCAGTTGAATTGGAAAATAATTTATATGTGCTAAAGCCATTAGCAACTAAATCCCTCCATAACATTGAAATGATTAAAACTGTGGTAACTCAACATAGAAGGCTGAAAATTTCTCCTAAGGAAAATGCCCAACTTTGGCACCTGAGGTTAGGACACATCAATCTTAATAGGATTGAGAGGTTGGTGAAGAATGGTTTTCTAAGTGAGTTAGAAGAAAATTCTTTACTTGTGTATGAGTCATTCTTTGAAGGAAAAATGACTAAAGACCCTTTACTGGAAAAGGTCACAGAGCCAAAGAACCTCTAGAGCTAGTACATTCAGACCTCTATGGTTTGATGTATGTTAAAGCAAGGGGAGGTTTGGAATATTTCTTCACTTTTACTGATTATTATTCAGAATGTGGGCATGTTTATTTAATGCAACACAAGTCTGAATCTTTTGAAAAGTTCAAAGAATTCGATGCTGAAGTTGAGAATGTATTAAATAGAATAATTAAGACATTTCAATCTGATTGAGGTGGAGAGTTTATGGGTCTGAAATTCCAAAACTATTTGATAGAACATGGAATTGTATCTCAACTCTAAGCACCTGATACACCTCAGCCGAATGGTATATCAAAAAGGAGAAATCGAACCCTGTTGAACATAGTTTGGTCTATGATGAGTTATCTTCCTTACCTGACTCGTCCTAGGGTTATGCAATTAAGACTACACCGTATATTTTGAATTGCATTCCATCCAAAAGTATTGCGAGAATACCTTTAGAGTTATGGAATGGTCGTAAAGCTACTTTATGTCATTTCAGAATCTGGGGTTGCCCAGCACACGTGCTTATGGAAAATCCTAAGAAACTAGAATCTCGTTTAAAATTGTGCCCATTTGTAAGCTACCCTAAAGAAACGAGAGGTTGTTTCTTCTTCGACCCTAAAGAAAACAAAGTGTTTGTATAGATAAACGCTACTTTTCTTAAAGAATACCACATAAGAGAGCACAAGCCTCGCAATAAAGTTGCGTTGAATGAAATTTTCAAAGAAACTACTGAACCTTTAACAAGAGTTGTTGAAGAACCCTACACCTCAACAAGACTTGTTGAAGTGGGTCATCTAATAGGTCAAATCCACCTCAAGTGTTAAGGAAACCTCAACGCAGTTGGAGGGTTACGAACCCACTTATCTGTTACATGGGTTTAACAGAAATCCTAGCTATGGTAGCTGACAAAGAGGTTGAGGATCCATTATCTTACAAGAAGGCAATGGAAGATGTTGACAAAGATGAGTGGATCAAAGTTATGGATCTCGAAATGGAGTTGATGTACTTCAATTTAGTTTGGGATCTTGTAGATGTACTTCATGGGGTTGAACCTATAGGTTGCAAATGGATTTACAAGAGAAAACGGGGTGCTAATGGGAAGGTGCAAACCTTCAAGGTTAGACTAATAGCAAAAGGTTACCCAGGTTGAGGGAGTTGACTATAAAGAGACTTTCTCACCTATTGCCATGTTAAAGTCTATCCTGATTCTCTTGTCCATTGCCTTATATTATGACTATAAGATTTGACAGATGGACGTCAAGACTACCTTACTGAATGACAATCTTGATGAGGCCATTTATATAGAGCAGCCTGAAGGATTTATAACCCAAGGTCAAGAGAAAAAGGTTTGTAGGCTTAATCAATCCATTTATGGATTTAAGCAAGCTTCTCAATCTTGGAACATAAGGTATGATATTGCGATAAAATCTTATGGCTTTGATGAAAATGTTGGTGAGCCTTATGTATACAAGAGGATCGTCAACAGTTCAATAACTTTCCTAGTGTTATACGTTGACGATATCCAACTCACTGGAATGATGTATGTCTACTGACTGAAGTTATGTACTGGCTAGTGACCTAATTCCAAATGAAAGATTTGGGAGAAGCTCAGTTTGTTCTGGAAATTCATATCTTTAAAGATTGGAAGAACAAAATGCTAGTCTATCTCAAGCATCGTATATTGACAAAATGCTTATCAAGTATTCGATGCAGAACTCCAAGAAAGGTTTACTACCTCTCAGGCATGGAGTAATATTGTCTGAAGAACAATGTCCTAAGACACCTTAAGAGGTTGAAGAAATGAGACGGATCCCTTATGCATCACCTATTGGGAACATCTGCTATGCGGTAGGGATAGTCAGTACATATTAGTCTAATCCAAGATTTGATTGTTCAACCGCCATTAAGAACGTCCTCAAGTATCTATGAAGAATGATGAACTACATGCTCGTGTTTGGTTCTAAGGATTTGTTCCGTACTAGACAATTGGATTATGATTTCCAGACTGATAAGAATTATAGGAAATCCATATCAGAGTCGGTGTTCACTCTTAACGGAGGGGTGGTAGTCTGGAGAAGCACCAAGGAAGGGTGCATTGCTGACTCCACTATGGAGGCCGAGTATGTAGCAGCTTGTGAAGTTGGTAAGAAAGTTATTTGGCTCAGGAAATTCTTGACGAATCTAGAAGTCATTCCAGGCATTTCAAAGCCAATCACACTTTATTGTGATAATAGTGGTGTTGTGGCTAATTCTCGAGAAACTAGAAGTCACAAGCATGACAAACACATCAAGCAGAAGTATCATCTCATCCGAGAGATTATACATCAAGGGGACGTGATCGTCACACTGATAGCTTTGGAGCACAATGTTGTTGATCCATTTACAAAGGCCCTCATGGCTAAGGTATTTGAGGGTCACCTAAAGAGTATGGGTCTATGAGACAGGCCACATTTAGACTAGGGCAAATGGGAGATTTCTACTGGGTGATTTATGCCCTAGTTTATTGATTTGTGTACTTTGTATTTTAGTATGAATTTTACATTGTACACCCCACTAGCTTTAGGTCAAGTGGGAGATTGTTGAGGTTGATGCCCTAAATCTCATAGGGTCCCATAGTTTGTAATTGTAATATACAAACATTTTATTTATGTAATAAAATATGTGATGTTTTTTTCAAAATTAGTTGCATTAGCCACAAACTAATAAACTAACATCCAAGGTTATCTTGTAGCTTAACATGTATGTAGAGAAATACGGGTGGATCATGTTTAAGTGATAACCTAAATGGTCTATAGTAGATGGATAAGGCTGGATACCTTATCCCGATGACACTATGAGTATGGCCCGCTTTGTAGATGTTACAAATGTTGTAAAGTGCTACAAACGATATGATCTTGATCATTCATGTGGGACATGTGAGCGGGGATATTCTATACAAAGAAGTTTGTATAAGACTGGACCACAAAATGCTTAGTCTCATTATATAACACCGTTCATAATAGAGACTTACATTTCACCAGGATAACCATAGTAACATGACCTAAATCCTGAGTGAGTTGTGAACTCCTACCTATGAAAGAGGCCTTTTAATTTGTATGGGTGAGAATGGCTAAATCGCTGACTCAACAAGCCTACTATTTTTGGGGAACACAACTACACAAGAAGGAATTCCCTCCTTCCCCATTCTTGTGACAAGTAGATGAATTGCTCCCTGAATGGCTGATTTCGAGGCTTGAACAATGTAGCGTCACCCCCTTTCCAAGCTCGAGAAGGGCTTGATCATAGTTGGACTATGATTTATTGTTCATTAGAGGGATCAGTAGTACTTAAGTAGTTAGATGTAACAATAAGGGCAAAACGGTAATTTTAGCCCCATTGTACTTATGAGCAATTTGTGAAGGGTCATCGTACTATTGATTGGTTATATCCAATGGACACATAAATATATTTATAGTACGAAGAGTACAACTGTTGGTCTTAAGTGGACTGTCCGACAGTTAATGAATGGTGGATAATTTAATTAAAGAGTTTAATTATTTATTCACGTAATGTTGGAGCTTCAAGCTACAAGTCCATGAGGTCCCCTCGGTAACTCAATGAGATTAAATGAGAATTAGTTTTTGGATTAATTTGAGTTGTTCAAATTAATTGAGAGAATTAATTATATATGATATAATTAATAAAATTTTAATTATATGTGATATAATTACTATAATTTATTTTATACATCATAATATTAACTATCTTTCTAGAGGAAATTAATATTTGAATTTGATTCAAATATTAATTTTATAAATTGGACTCATATTGTTAAATTTAATGTAAATGTGATTTATATTAAATATCATTAGTGAGAGAAAAGAAACTCTAGGTTATATTGTATATGATACAATATTAGAACTATAGATTATATGTTATATTTGATATAACATATAGTTTAATATATATTATATGATAAGATGGTCATCATATTAATATATATTAAACTATTTATCATATATATATATATATATTTCTTTAATTTAATTAATTTAACTTAATTGATGACAACTCCCCCCTCAGTTTTCTCTCCATTTCACGTAAGTGGGAAGTGTTGTTCCTACTTCTTTTTTTTCTTCATCCTACAAAAAGAAAAAGAAAAACAAAAAAGGGTTATAAAAAAAAAAAAAAAAAAAAAACTACTCCTTCCTCCTCTCTAAATTTCCCTTCCCTCACCAAAATCATCAGAGTACCACACACTCTTGGATTATCACTAAAGAATACCGAGGTTTCTTTCATGATAGTGTCCGGTTGGAGATTGAGATTTCATTTTGAAGAACATCTTCAAATTTAAGGGTTTCTAAAACCCAAATTTATTTTTCTGCAATTTCATCTTTTGTATGTTGTATTATTTTATAATTAAATGCATATGTATATTTTCTCTGTAAAATTGAATTCTTTAAAAATTAGATTTGGGATGATCCATCGTTTCCTCTCAAGGAGACTTCATTGGGATCCTTCAAGTTGGAGGAGCTATATCTTGGAAAAGTGTTAAACAAACAGTTATGGAGTTCTACTATGGTTGCATAGTTTATAGCATGCTATGAGGCATCCAATCGTAGAATATGGTTGTGAATCACTAGGTTGTAGATAGTGGTTGATATATAAAGACCACTAAAATTATTCTGTGACATTAAGTCAGTAGTAATATATTCCAATAACAACAAAAGTAATACAAAGTCAAAGCATGTAAACATGAAGTTTCTGATTATGAAAGAAAGAGTTTAGAATGGTCAAATTTGGATAGAACATATAGAATAAACTGTATGGTGGCAAATCTAATGAATAAAGGTTTACCACCTAAAGTTTTTCATGAACATGTTGCTCGTATAGATATTAGCCACTTTTTTTTTTTTATTTCAAGGTTTAGTGGGAGTTTGCTAGTGAAGATATTCTTTGACCTTAATTTATTTATTTTTTATATAGAATAAAGTTGATGGTTTATGTTTTATTATCTAAACTTATTTATCATGTATGTCGTTTTGCAAATGTGGTTTACCATAAAGTTTTTTAAGAATAATGTCATTAAAGAATTTGGACTAGTTGGAAATAGGCATGATCTAAATAACTTTACATGCAGTTTTCGTGCTATCCATTCATACTTGATATGTCATTAAATATATTGAAATTGGTGATCAAGGAAAGTTTAGTTATAAGGATACTGACAAAGCTGCCTTGATTCTGTGCTAATGCAAGAGATGAGACAGATTGAGCTAAAGGGGAATTCTATTATTCAAATAACCCTTTTAAAGTGTATGTGATTAATTACATTAGGTACACAGACATAGCTCAAATGGAAGATTATTAGGCATATTTAAATAACAATATGTTTAATTAATGTATGAGTTATGTATTTGGATTAATATTTGGCTTTCGACATAAAAGGCCTTAAAAGAAGGGCTATATTACATTAATATCTTAAACATTTCATTTCTTTTTTTACAAAAAAGGCCTATTGAACTTTGTTTTTCCACTAATGTCAGTGACTATTTACGATTTAGGTCTTGATCCCCCACACAAAAATATATATCCCCTCATGCTTCACAACCATTTCTTCCTCCTTCATCTCTTTTCTCCTTCCGGTAGTGTGAGTTGCAGGAAGGAGATAGACAACTTGGGACGAGTAGATCGATGACAGAAGACGATGGGCGTGGGACGAATTGATGCCATGACACGGGACGACACGAACGACGTGGGACAAATCGACAGTGCGGATGGCGTGAGTCGAATCGACAGTGACGGGGCGAGCAAATCCGATCGACGACAACAGGACAAGCATATCCGATCAACTGCGTTGTAAGCTGAGCAGATTCGACGACGCAATGAGGCAAGAAGATACTGTGATATATATAATCGTTAATTTTATATAAACAATGATGGTTTTGTATTTAGATTTCTTATGGTTTTGTATTTAGATTTCTTGCTTTATGATATGTACACATATATATGTTTTGTGTTGAAATATACTGTGATTTATATTGTATTGTCATATGGATACAATTATTTATTTCAATATATTTATACTTCATATATTGGTTAATATATACAATGTTCTAAGGTATTTTTAAAAATAAACATGAATTCGTTAGAAAAACAAACAAGTTGTCATGAAATCAAAGTTGTATTTGAATACATATCAAGTATATTTATCAGTATATCTCATATATTTGTTGGAACATTTCCAAGTAAATGATGAATTGTATTAAAGGCATGCGATATATCACATAATACTCGAAACAAAAATGGAATATATCACATAATATAAAAAATCAACATAAAAAACCAAATGGAAAATAAAATCATATTAAATATCATTTTTCTTTCCAAACAAAAATGAAAAAATTTTATATTAAATACATTTTCTCTCTCTAATTGAAAATGAGAAAAAAATC
The DNA here is from genome assembly GCF_009727055.1 of Benincasa hispida. Classification (NCBI taxonomy): domain Eukaryota; kingdom Viridiplantae; phylum Streptophyta; class Magnoliopsida; order Cucurbitales; family Cucurbitaceae; genus Benincasa; species Benincasa hispida. The sequence continues at coordinate 30,294,883 of NC_052353.1, forward strand.
ATATTAAGTACATTTTCTATCCCCATAATAACTATATTTCCCTCTTCATCGTTAAGAGGCATTTAAAATAGGAAAAATAAATATAAAAAATGAATTTAGATTAATGGAAAAAAAATATAATTTCTCCATAATAAATTTATTTCTCTCTTCATCATTAATCGCGTTTCGAAAATAGGGATAAAATCGTCCAAAATAACATTAAAAATCTTTTTGAAAAAAAATTAAATTTAAAGACATTCAGTTGAGGATTCAGTTCTTGGTGTTAATTTGAAATGTTCAAATTGACAAGAGGTAATTTGATTATATGTGATATGATCAGTATGATGTATGAGATACATCTAGTAGAGGATTAATGTAAATGAGATTTACATTAAGTACCATGAAATAGAAAAAGAACTATGGTTTATATGTTTCGTGAGATAAAATATTAAAACTATAAGTTATATTAACAGCTCAAACTTTAATGAACAAAGTGTGTTTTGTTTTGTGATGAAGTTATTGTTGACAATTTAACCCTAGACTAATCTATTCAATAGAATTTATGTTAACAGCTCAAACTTTAATGAACAAAGCGTGTTTTGTTTTGTGTTGAAAACGAAGGCATTCAAGCATGTCGGCGAAATCTCATTCTCTCACAGCAACCACCATATCAACGCATCCCACACGTTATTGGTTAAATACCAAAAGCAAAAGCAGTACACAGGGAAAGAAGCAGAGCAAAGTTAAAGAGCAATAGAAAATGGCTAATCAAATTCCTGATCTCCTCACGCCTTACAAGATGCGCAACTTTAATTTTTCTCACAGAATCGTATTGGCTCCATTAACAAGGCTAAGATCCTACGACAATGTTCCTTAACAACATGCCATCTTATATTACTCCCAGAGAACCGCCAAAGGGGGTTTCTTAATAGCTGAGGCCACCGGAGTTTCTGATACTGCCAAAGGGTATCTAATTAATACCCTTTCATTAACTTCTAGCATTCTTGTTTTATGTTTACTTATGTTAGAATGCCTTGATTTTGTTGTAAACCCTCTTATTTGGCTCTCCGTATGATCAAATATGAGATCTCGTTGGCTGGTCAGCCAACCGGAGTCTTGGAGTGACCTTCTCCGCTAGTGGAGGTTGTCCTTGAAACCTATTTTGTATTCGTATTTATATTATTTACGAGTTTGGTCTTATATATAAATCCTCTAATCTTATAGGTTTTTTTTTGCTCTAATACAATAAAATCTCTCTGTGCGTGTAAATGTAGCTAATACACTATTAGTTGTAGATTTCTCTACTATTTACTTTACACACTTTCTTTACTTTGTCAATTTCATAATGACTTCCTTGCTTTGCAACTGATCTATTTCTGTCTTCTAATTAACCTCAAGCTATCCTGATACACCTGGGATATGAACAAAAGAACAAGTTGAAGCATGGAAGCCAATTGTGGATGCTGTTCATAGCAAAGGTGGAATATTCTTTTGTCAGATATGGCATGTAGGCAGGGTTTCAAATTCAGGTGTCTTTTTTTTTCTTTTATGGTTCTTACTTCAACTTGCCCAAAATATCAATCTCTTGTTTATTTTAAGAAGTCTCCATTCTGGCTATATGTGTGTATATATATAGATTTTCAACCAAATGAACAAGCTCCAATCTCATCATCAGACAAGCCATTGTTACGGCAAGATCGGGCTAAGGGAATTGGTATTGTACGATTTACACCTCCAAGACGTTTAAGAACGGATGAAATTCCTCAAATTGTCAACCATTTTAGGCTTGCAGCTAGGAATGCAATTGAAGCTGGTAAGTCCTGCTTTGATTGGATTTTAGGCCTCTCATGTGATTACTGATTAAGACGAAACATTCATCAAAGAACCACAAAAAAGAGAGTGGGGTAATGTTTCTACTCAGTAGCTTGTTTTTGTTTTGTTTTTTTATTAACTATAGCTTATCTGTGTAAAAGCACCGATTGTTGAAATGTAAACTTGATTTTGGGTTAAAATATGTTGTGAAATCGAAAATTAAAGAACACAAAAAGAAACATAGAGATAGGGAAGATCGACACACAGATATGTGTGGTTCACTAACAGTGTGTTAGCAACGTCTACGGGCAGAGGGAGAATAATATTATTTGAGAGAATGATTTCAAAATTACATAAAAAACGGCACCTCTAGGGTTAAAGAGTTTATATAGCGCACTACTCTAAACCCTATGGTCAAAATCGTAAATAACTGCAAATAAATAAATATGCTGAATACAAAATCTCCTCTAGAGTCAAGACCCCCGTACTTGGCTGTTCGAAGCGCCAACAAACAGATTCAAGACATTTCAACAAATCTCCACCTTGACTTGAATTCTCTCCCAGATAACAGATGTGCCAAATGCAACAGAAATTAATATTGCCAGACGTACCCAGACTTTTCCCTCATGCCTCAAAGTGTCCCACAAAGGGGACCACTAACAATTCAAAACATTCAGCAAGTCCAAACAATGTTGGAACTTGCCTTGTGGAACCGGTTTGGTGAACATATAAGCAGGGTTATCAGCAGTACCAATTTTCATCACTTTAACTCTTTGCTCACCTCTTAAGAAGTGATATCTTACATCTATGTGCTTAGTTCTCTCATGATGAATTTGATCCTTGGCTAGGCATATTGCACTCAAACTATCACAATATACAATAGCTTGGTCATGATGCAAACCAAAATCACCAACTAACCCCCTCAGCCATATTCCCTCCTTAACAGCTTCTATCAAGGCTATGTACTCTACTTCAGTAGTAGACAAAGTAACTGTAGGCTGTAAGGTTGCCTTCCAACTAACAAAAGACCACCCAAAGTGAACACATACCCAGTCATAGACCTCCTACTGTCAACATCTCCAGCATAGTCAGAATCAAAATAACCAGTCACCAAACACTCTGTGCAATTCCCATAAACAAGACCAACATCAGATGTACCTCTAAGGTAATGAAAAATCCTTTTAACGGCTTGCCAATGCTCCTTTCTAGGTTGACCCATGAACCTATTGACAACACTAACAGCATTGGCAAGATCAGGCCTAGTACAGACCATAGTATACATCAAACTTTCCACTGCACTAGCATAAGGAACTCGAGACATGTACTCCTTCTCAGCTTCAGACTGTGGTGAAAGCACATATGACAAACGAGCATTTACAGCACTAGGAGTATCTATAGGCTTAGCTGATTACATACCAAACCTGGACAATATTTTCTGAATATATCCTTTCTGTGACAAGAAGAGCTTATTCTTATCTCTATCCCTATAAATCTCGATACCCAGAATTTTCTGAGCAGCACCCAAATCCTTCATATGAAACTCAGCACTGAGTAGAATCTTCAATTTCAGAATATCAAACTTGGACTTTGCAGCTATGAACATATCATCTACATATAAAAGATGATAAATCATCGAACCATCATCAGCTTTGTTGTGATATACACAACAATCATACGGACTCCTGTTATAGCCAAGTCCAATCATATAGCTGTCAAATTGTTTGTACCACTGCCTTGGAGACTGCTTTAACCCATACAAAGATTTCTTCAACTTGCAAACAAAATCTTCTTTACTTGGACACTGGAACCCATCTGGTTGGGTCATATAAATCTCTTCCTCTAACTCTCCATGTAAGAAAGTTGTCTTCACATCTAGATGTTCAAGTTCCAAATTCTGATGTGTTATTATAGCTAGTAACACCCTGATAGAAGTATGTCTGACTACTGGTGAGAATATCTCATTATAATCAACTCCTTCCCTTTGTGTGAACTCTCTAGCAACAACTCGAGCTTTATATTTAATACCCTCTGAAGTTGATATTCCCTCCTTTTTCTTGAAGACCCATTTACAAGTGACAATTTTTCTCTCCTAAGGTCGTTTAAATAATTCCCAATTCTGATTTTTATCAAGAGATTCCATCTCATCCCCCATAGCAGCAAGCCATTTAGCAGACTCACCACATGACACAACTTCTCTGTAGGTAGATGGCTCATGAGGATCCACCTCTCCAGCAACCTGCAACACAAAAGTAACCATATATTCAAAACCATACCTAACAGGAGGTCCAACACCAACTCTTCTAGCTCTATCACAAGCTATGCTCGGTTGATCTACTCGTGATCTAGAATTCTCAGGCAAATCAACTTCTGACGTTCTAAGCACATTAATTTTTGGTTGCACATCAGTTTTGGTAGTAACGTGTTGATCTTCTCTACCATGATTTTTTAATTCATTCACAACTGAAGTGAATTGCATCTCCACCTGTTTATCAATACTACTACTTTCTCTCACATCAGTAGACGTCATAAAAGGCTTTACAGTTGAGTTAAGCATGGAATTTTCATCAAATATCATAGTCCTACTAAGTATGACTCTATTCTCAGAAGGTGACCAAACTCTATATCCCTTAAATCCATACCCAAAACCCACAAATATACCATTTTTAGCTCTCGGTTCTAATTTACCCTCATTAACATGATAGTAGACAGTACAACAAAAAACTTTTAATAAAGAATAATTTGCAGGCTTACCAGACCACACCTCGTAAGGTGTTTTACAATCAATAACTGTGTGAGGTCTATGATTGATCAGAAAACATGATGTATTTACTGCTTCTGCCCAAAACTTTCTAGCCAACCCTGCATTAGAGAGCATGTATCTTGCTCTCTCCAACAACGTCTGATTCATACGTTTTGCAACCCTATTTTGCTGTGGAGTATTCCTAACAGTGGGATGGCGAACAATCCCCTCAGCTTTACAGAACTCATTAAATTCAGATCCACAGAATTCTAAACCATTATCAGTTCACAGCCTTTTGATCTTCTTCCCAGTTTTATTTTCAATCAATATCTTCCACTGCTTGAAATTCTTGAAGGCTTCACTTTTATGATTCATCATAAAAACCCAAGTCATTCTTGAATAATCATCAACTATAGACAAGAAATACCTACTGCCTGAATGAATATAATCGAGTGTCCCTTTTGTACGATGAACACCTCTTGGAAACTTGCTGCGATGAAGCTTCCCAAATACACCATGTTCATAAAATTCAAAATTCTGCACCTTGTGCCCACAAAGAAGATCTCTTTTTGATAGCATTTGCATCCCTTTTTTCACTCATATGACCAAGTCTCATATGCCATAACTTAGTCATATCTTCCTTGTGAACGACTGATGATGCAACAACAACATAACCTGTTATCGTGGAACCTAATAGAAAATATAGTGTTCCACACTTTATGCCTTTCAGAACTACCTCAAAACCCTTATAGACATACATTACTCCACCTTTACCTTCAAAATTGTAACCATTGCTATCGAGTACACTAAAGGATAACAAACTCTTCTTCATTAGTGGAACATGCCTAACCTCTTTTAACATGTAGAAGGCACCATTATGTGTTCGTATCTTGATTGAGCCGATTCCAACTATCTTGCACACAACACCATTAGCCATGCCAACATTCCCTCCATCTATTTGCTGATAGTTTGAGAACCATTCTCTATTTGGGCACATATGATAAGATACCCCAGAATCAAGAACCCACACATCATCAGAATCTTTTCCTGATTCCTTTTTCTCTTAGGACATTCGGTTTTCCAATGCCCCTTTTCTTTATAATAGTTACAAATATCATCTAATCTAGAACCCTTTGATTTCAAAGACCTTTTATTCTAGTTCGACTTCTTCTTACCAGAATTCATATGTCCCTTGCTTCTTGTGGTAGCTAACACAGATGCTTACATTCTCACGGTCCTCTCTTATAAGCAACATGGACTTTGTATCTTCTAAGGTCAGAGTTTCTTTCCCTCAAATATACGAGTCAACGAAAGTCTCATAAGACGACGGCAAAGATGTCAACAGAATTAAGGCAGCATCTTCGTCATCAATCTTAACCTCTACATTACGCAGATCTAATAAAATTTTATTTAATTGATCAAAATGGTCTCATAGAGACGTACCTTCCTGTATATGTAGTTGATACAAATATTTCTTCAGAAACAACTTCTTGGTTAAAGATTTTGTCATGTAAAGACTTTCCAAATTCAACCAAAGACCAGCGGCAGTTTCTTCATCTATGACCTCGATGATGACGTCATCAGCCAAACGTAGCATGATCGTCGAATGAGCCTTCTCCTCAAGAGTCTGCCACTCTTCGTCATCCACGGCAGCCTTCTTTGACTTACCCGTCAACGGCACCCACAGCCCCTGATGCTTTAGCAGGGATCGCATCTTGATCTGCCATAAACCAAAACTGTTCCTCCCGATAAATTTTTCGATCTTTACATTCACGTCAGACATCTTCAATTGTCGAACAAATGCAGAATTTCAAAAAAATCCTAACAAGGCTTTGATACCAGTTTGTTGCGAAATCGACAATTAAAGAACACAAAAGGAACATAGAGATAGGGAAGATCGACAAACAGATATATGTGATTCACTAACAGTGTGTTAGCTACGTCCTCGAGCAGAGGGAGAACAATTATTTAAGAGAATGATTTCAAAATTACATCAAAAAATGGCGCCTCTAGGGTTAAAGAGTTTATATAGCGCACTACTCTAAACCCTAAGGTCAAAATCGTAAATAACTGCAAATAAATAAATATGTTGAATACAAAATCTCCCCTAAGGTCAAGACCCCCATACTTGGTTGTTCAAAGTGCCAGCAAACAAATTCAAGGCATTTCAACAAAATAATTGGCCTAGCCCAAACAAAAGCCCAAGTCTATAAATATCAAACACTATGATATCCTAGAGAAATGATATGTAGGAAATATTAGAGCATTTTGTAGGATTCTCTAAAAAGTATGAGAAAAATAAGTAATTATAGAGAGTAGTCTAGATAAACATTTGTAACCATTAGATCATGAATGTGTTGCAAAATCCTAGCCATAGATTTAGGGGAGTCAACTAGTATAAAAAGGAGGTATGTCTTAACATTTGTATCAAGTCAAAAAATTAGAAGTGCTCAATAATACAATTAGCCTCTTTCTCAATTCTCTCTTCAAATTTCCTCCAACCTCCAAAATTTCTTTCCAACAAAGTGGTATCAAAGCCTAAAGACTCTTTTCAAGAAGATGGCAAGCAATAGCATGGTTCCATTCCAAGTTCCTATGCTCAACAATAGCAACTATGATAGTTGGAGTATCATGATGAAGGCTCTCCGTGGCTCACAAGATGTGTGGGAGGTCATAGAGAAAGGATACATCGAATCGGAGAATAATGGTGGTCTTTCTCAAGCATAAAGGGATAGTTTGTGTGACTCAAGAAAGAGAGACAAGAAGGCTCTCTATCTATTCTATCAAGGATTAGATGATGATACTTTTGAGAAGATTTCAAAAGCAAAGATGGTGAAATAAGTATGGGAGAAGCTTCAAACATCATACAAAGGAGCAGATCCAGTTAAAAAGGCACGTCTTCAAACTCTAAGAGCTAAGTTTGAAACTTTGCATATGAAAGAAGGGGAACCCATCTCAGATTGTTTTTCTAGAGTCTTAACTATCACCAATCAACTTAAAAGAAATGGTGAAAAGATTGATGATGTTAAAATCATGGGAAAAATACTAAGATCATTAGATCCAAAGTTTGAACATATTGTCGCCATAATCGAAGAGACATAAGACTTGGAGGTCATGACCATTGAGCAACTCATGAGTTCATGTTTGTTGATTTCGTGATTCGAGCTTAGGAGTGTATTGTATAAAGTAATTGGAAAAATAAGTGTACATATGAATGATGCGTTGATGCATTTATGATGCGTTAGTGACGCGTTGATGCGTTAGTGATGTGCAACAGGATGCATGACACTCCTCCATAGACGTTCAAGTTTTCCTGAATCAGATCCAAGTAGAAATCCAACCCAGGTTCTTGGTAAGTCCAGGGTCGAACTCAGGGATTTAGATTAAAGCTAACGTAGACCTTGCGTTATAACTATTGTAGAGATATCCTAAGTGTGTGTAGAAATGAGTTATTTACACTAAGTTGTTGTGTATGTGTGCAAGAAGATACAAAAGGGTCAAGTAGAAGATAAGGGGTCGTGTGGAGAATGGAGTTTGATGCAAGTGATATGCATCGATCTAAGTTAGATGTACACAAACAAGAATATGATGCGAATGAGATGACTTGTTTATCTCTGTCTATGCGTTAGACTCTATTCGACACTTCTCAATGCGAATATCATACAATACCTATCTCTAGGATGTATGCGTCAAACACAGGATGCAATAAAACACCAGTGCGTCTATCTCTAGATGTACTGAGCGTTTCTAACTTGATGCTGGCTTACTTATTCTCGATTTAAGCTAAAGCTGCTTTTACCAATTGATTTATTTGGCTTAAGCGTTCAAACTGGAATTTTGCATGAAGTTATAGATGCATCCAACATAAACAAGAAATAAACAGTGGCAAAGTATGATAGATCAAATATGTGAATTTATAAAGAAACTGATTGTCTTTACAAAACCAATACTTAATCAAATGAGAAGATGAAAGTGATAAGTAAGATGAAATGAAAGGAATCAAGCTGCAGAGTACAATCTCTTGTCCTTTTTGGCTCAATTCTAGTCGTGTACAACCACTTGTGGAAGAATTGGAAGAATTGTCTCTCTCGAGCTCAGCTTCCTCCGCTCCTTGATCGGCAATGGTGGTGGTTCTCTTCCCTCTTATTCTTCTCGTCACCATAGCACAGCTCTACGGTTTTAAAATTATGTAATGAGCTAAAAGATCTAAGATTCTAAAAACTAAGCTAAGCTAAACTTCATCATGTAGTGGGATTTCTTCTATTTATAGGTGTCAGTCTTCTCTAACTTGATGATGGGCAGCATTAAATTCTATACCCTGGTTAGCTGCCTGACACTCAGATGCTTTTCAGACGCCACCAGCTACAGGTGCCCATACTTGCAAGTGGTGATTTAACACAAACAACCTGAATCAATGAATCTTCCTTGCATTGAATCCCTCTGACACATGCCCCATGCGTTAGACTTTGCCTGCGACACTTTTCTTAATCATGCGTTAGTCTTTTGTTGAGATCTTGCAATATCATGCGTTAGTGCCACAATATTTTAGCTCTTGGGATACAATGATAATTATAAGCTCTTGGGATACAAGGATAACGATTAGGGTGGAGATGTGGATGACCACAAGAGTACGACTGGTTTTGTGTTCTACATGGGAGATACTGCCTTCATGTGGATGTCAAAGAAGCAACCGATTGTTACTCTTCTAACATGTGAAGCAGAATATGTGGTTGCTACCTCATGTGTTTGTCATGCAATTTGGCTGAGAAATCTATTACAGGAATTGAGACTACCATAAGAGGAGCCAACCAAAATTTTCGTAGACAACAAATCAACAATTGCCTTGGCCAAGAATCCAGTCTTCCACAATCAGATTAAGCACATTGATACACGTTATCATTATATTAGAGAGTGCATCGAAAGAAAGAATGTGCAATCAGAATATGTGAAGGCTAATGATCAAATAGCTGACATCTTCAATAAGCCTCTTAAAAAAGAAGACTTCACAAGATTGAGAGAATTGTTGGGAGTAACAAAATCATGTTTAAGAAAGGGTGTTGAAATGTAAACTTGATTTTGGGTTAAAAGTAATTGGGCCTAACCTAAACAAAAGCCCAAGTTCTAGAAATATTAAACATTAGAATATTTTAGAGAAATTACATGTGGGAAATATTAGAGCATTTTGTAGGATTCTCTGGAAAGTATGAGAAGAATAAGTAATTGTAGAGAATAGTCTAGATAAACATTTGTAACCATTAGATCATGAATGTGTTGGCAAAATCCTAACCATAGATTTAGGGGTGCCAACTAGTAAAAATAGGAGGTATGTCTTAACATTTGTAACAAGTCAAAAAATTAAAGTGCTCTCAATAATACAAGTAACCTCTTTTTCAATTCTCTTCAAATTTTCTCCATCCTCCAAAATTTCTTTCCAACACTGATATGGCAGTTGAATGAATGAATGAATATATAGGTTTTGATGGAGTTGAAATCCATGGAGCTCATATGAATGAATGATCAGTTCTTAAAAGATCAAGTGAGTGACCGAACAGACGAATATGGAGGATCTCTCGAAAACCGTTGTAGATTTGCTTTAGAAGTAGTTGAAGCTGTCGTAAATGAGATCGGTGGAGACAGAGTCGGAATAAGACTATCTCCATTTGCAGATTACATAGAGTCAGAAGATTCGAATCCAAAAGCTTTAGGAATGTACATGGTGGAGAGGTTGAACAAATATGAAATTTTGTACTGCCACATGTTGGAGCCGCGGATGAAAACTACTTCGGAGAAAGTTGAGTGTCCGAACAGCCTGTTACCAATGAGAAGGGCATTCAAGGGTACATTCATAGCTGCTGGGGGTATGATAAGGAAGATGGAAACAGAGCCATTGCTGAGAATAGAGCAAATCTTATTGCTTATGGATGTTGGTTTTTGGCTGATCGACCTTTCGGCTTGATGATCGACCTTTGGGCCAGACTTGCCAAGGAGATTCGAGATAGATGCTCCTCTCAACCAATACAATACAGAAACTTTCTACATATCAGATCTAGTGGTTGGTTACACTGATTATCCTTTTTTGGAAGAGTAACAATTCTCATTGGGAGTGGCATCCATTTAGCTTTATGAAATAAGTAGTTGATCCACGTACTTTGGTGATTATCTTTTCATTCTAGATATACGACTCTTACTTTTTTTCATGTTTTGTTTTGTTCCACTGGGTTGAATGGTAGAAGCTGCACATGAACTCAATGACCATATAAATTTAAATCATAAATTAGTGTTGCAGGTATACTAAACACCTATGATCCACTTGAACGAGATGTTTTGAAGTCACTTTCTTCCATCCTTCCTCCTCTTTGGAATATTGGACCACTTCACTTGCTTGCCAACCAAATAGACGATGAAAGTCTAAGAGCAATAGGCTCAAATCTCTGGACAGAGAAATCAGAATGCATTGAGTGGTTGAAGTCAAAGGAACCCTACAACTCGGATATATTGAAATATAAAAGATAAGAGAAATACAAGATAAACCAAGTATTCGAGGTACTTGACCCTCCTAATCTTGAGATAACTCTCAAGCCCTAATTCATATGTCAAAGATTGCTACTCCTCTACTCCCCTCTCCCTCTATTTATAACGAACAATTATAACTAACTCCCTATCTAAGTCCTATTATGCCCTTAATACCCTAATAATCCCTAATACAGATCCTATCATTACTTGCCCCTAAAACACACCTTGTCTTCAAGGTGTGGATACTCGACAAAAAAAAAAAAAAAAAGTTCAGACTTTTGTCAGTTTAACTAATTTGAAAATGATCAATTTTTTTTTACCATAATATGGTAACTTAAAATTGAAATAAACTAGTATTTTAATATTAAATTCAATGATCGAAAAGTTATATTTTTTTCTTATCAAATTACATTTGGGGAATAAAAAATCATAAATTTTAAGATTTAGTTTTTATTTGGTCGCTAAGTTATTTTAAACATTTTAAATCTTTGATTCTAAGTCTTCGAGCTACTTAAATTAAACAAAAAAAAACTAAAATATTATTAAATTAAATTAAAGCTTTCGAACATATATAGTTCTACACATATAACCTAAATAAATATAATTATATAATTGCAGTCTATTGCCGTGTTTGGAATGACTTAGAAAAAAATATCTTTCAAAAATTCATTTTTAATTAAACACTTTTGATAAAAACTCATTAAAATAAAAAAAAACATACATATATTCAAGGTTTGTCTAGTTATATACTAAGAGTATTTTTATTAATATTTTTCAAGGTTGGTTGTGGCGGTCATCGGAGGTGGCCAATGGAGTTAGTGGCGGGAATTTTGCCAATGCGAGGGGAATTAGGGTTGCTAGAGATTGATTAATGGTGGTCGGAGTTGGCCAGTGGCGACTGGAGGTTGGCCAACAAAAGTCACCAAGGTGGTGGCCAGAGTTGGCCAATGGCGACCGAAGTTGGCCGATGACGGTCACAAGAGGTGGTGACCGGAGGTGGCGGACGGAGTTGGTCGGTGTCGGTCGTCAGAGGTGGTGTCGAAGTTGGTCAGCAGCATTCGTCGAAGTTGGCCCACGATGGTCGCTGGAGGGTGGTAGCCGGAGTTGGCCGATGACGATCGTCGGAGGGAGACGGTCGGAGTTTGCTATGGTGGTTATTGAAGATGGTGTCTGGAGGTTTACCGACATACTTCCTAGATTAAATTAGAAAAAAAAAAGGGTAATCCACGGGTTTGAATACTAAACACTATTCAAACCCATGAGAAAAGGATGTAGGAAGCTAATGTTTCTATATCCATGCCCCAAACAAGAGTTGAGCTTAGGATACCTAACCCATTCAATTCTAACCCTTGGAACAAACACCCCATATATGTTTTCTTTATAAAAATATAAGATAACAGTTTTATAATAGCTATAAAAGTATTTATGAAGTTTATGTTTTGTTTCATCTCCAAGTCTATAGTACTCATTACAATATGTGACATCCCAAATTTTTCAGGTAATATTCATTGAATTATCTTGAATTTTAATTCGATTTAAGGAAAAATTGGATTAATTTACTTGGAGGAAGGCGTGATTTTAAATGGATTAAATATTTGAAAGAATGTAGTTTATTTCAACTATGGATTGTATGTTCCCTTTAATTTTGATTTGGAGCAAAAATTAAGTTGATTAGAGAAGTTAATTGGTTTGAGATTAATTTGATATGAGAATGGAAAGTTTTGGATTATTTTGGATAAGTATTTGAAAATAAAGAAAAAGAAAAGAATTAGGACTTTGGAAATTAAAAAGAATTTGAAATTCAAGAAGGAAGGGGAAATTGTGGTTCTAATTTTTATCCTTTTTAATTTTAGAGTTTGGATCAAAATTAGAGAAAATAATTAACATAAATTGAATTGATAAGAGAAATTTGAATTTAATTTAAATCAATTAGATTATGGAATTTCTAATCTAGTTAGATTGTAAAATTCTAATTCAATTAGGATGTGGATTCCTAAATTAATTAGATTATAGATTTTCTAATTAATTAAAATATGAACTTCCTAATTAGAGAAAATTTCTTATTCAAAAACTAAATCTAATCTATCTACTACTTTAAATAATGATCTTTTTTCTATTAGATAAAATGTTACATTAAAAAAGAAAGTCTAATTTATCTACTACTTCAAGTTATGGAATCCTAAATAATTTAGTATTAAGATTATTTTTTTCTATAAATACAACAATCAACTTCATTCCAAATCATTCACTTCATTCCAAAGGGAGGTCAATTAGATAAAAAAATCCATGTTACTTTCATATTTTTTAGTCGTTCATCGCTGTGCGTCCATCGATCATCGTCGCTTGTAGGATTTTTATTTGGTGAGTTGTTGATAATTTTTCTTTGAATTTCTTGATTGATTCTTTAGTACACACTGAATTTTGGGCCAAACTTGATATGCCAGAAGATTTAGAGCATTGATTCAAAATTTTGAAAGTCGTTAGTGTACTATTCAATAAGTTTCGAAGATTTGTGGTGTATAATTGATTTAAATCTTTGAGCGAAATTTGGAATAAATTTGGAGTTAACAAAGCGTTTGAAACATTAATTAAAGTTTCTGTTGGATGTTGATTTCTTGGATTAATTTTTTAATTTCAATTCGAGGTAAGTAATCTTACTATTGGAATCGTCTTTGTGTCAAATGATAAGGTTAAGGATAATTTTGTTGGTTCTAAGATTGTATGAATCATGATGTCTGATTAGAGAGGAAATATGAACATATAATTTTCTTGCTTGATATATGTGATAAGAATGAGCATGATGTTATTTTATAAGATATTTTACAAGAATGTATGAGCATAATCTAGAACTTATTTGACATGTATGAGGATGAATGAGCTTTATGGTATGATTTATGTGTGGGGCTCTATTTTATGATGCATTATTTATGTTAGTGATAGTTACTCCTTACTCCTAGACATGTACCTACAAGAGGTTTGTGTTTCCTACGAGATTCATCAGAGGTTAGTATCTTCTTCGAGATTTACCAAAGGTTAGTGTTGTCTTCGGGATTCACCAGAAGTTAGTGATTTCCTTCGAGATTGCATCAGAGGCTAGTGATCTCCTTCGAGATTCGACAAGAGGTTTGTGTTTTCTACGAGATTCACCAGAGGTTAGTGTCTCATTCGGGATTCAATAGAGGTTAGTGATCTCCTTCGGAATTTCACAAGAGATTAATGATCTCCTTCCAAATTTCGCTAGAGGTTTGTGCATGCATTTCATCTACAGTAGGTCGGTTTAAATTATTCACTAGATGATAATTTAGGATTAGTAGAGGTTTTTGCATATCTCACTAGAAAGTTACATTTATTGGACATAAATGCATAGTCTGACCTCGGTAGTGGGGTTACTTACTAAGTATTTTATGCTCATTTTTTATTATGTTATGTTTTTTAGGTAGAAAAAGAAAACACCAGGAAATGACAGAAGAAATTTATGATCGTATCATTGGGACCAGAGAAATGCTTCCGCTCATGTTTTCATGTTTTCATGTTTTAAATTCTCATCTTGATATTTGAACTTAGAGTTCTATTGTTTAAAATTTTTATTTATAAAGCGTCATGAAATTTATCTTTATTTCAGGAGGGCCCCGACCAAATATTTTCAGTTATTTAGATTTATAAAAGCTATTTATTTAACTAAATTTTTTTATTTTAGTTAAAATTTATGTGAGAGTCATTTTAAGATTTATGCATGCATGTAGTAACAGTCTTAGTATAAATCCTAGAAAGTCAGGTCACTATTGGTATCAAAGCCCGTTTTTTGGGTTCTGTAGATTGACCAATATCATTTTTTTAAAAGTAAAATTTTCACATATAGAAAAAATATCAAACTATTTACAGAAATAATAATAAAAAAAACTTGATAGTCTATCAGTATCTATTAGTGATAGAAACTAATATATGTATATCATTGATACTATGTGATAGATACTGATAGACTTCTATAATATACATATATTAGTTTCTATTACTGATAGACACCGACAAATTTCTATCTGCCTCTATCAAAGAAAATTAAATTTTGTTATTTTGTCTAAATAGTTTTCTATATTTTTCTTTTTGAAAATCTCCTTTTTTTAAACACGATAAATAATTTTAAAATACATTATATGCATTCACCCTTATTAAGAATTTTCAAATTTTCAGGAGTTACTGAAAAGTTTAAAATAAAGAGTTAAATGTAGATTAATTTATGTTTGTCAAAGAGATATATAATATTAATTTATCACTATGTCAGTTGTTGTAGCATATTAGTTTTTTTTTTTTTTTAAAGGTTATAGAATATTAATGCAATTTTTAAAAGTTCAAATATATTTTTATTATAAGTTATTAATGAATGATTATATACTAACGATAAGAGTATTTTATTTTTAACTTTTATGTGATCTAGGGGATTTTTTTTTTTTTTTTTTTTTTTTAAAATTTTGAAAGTTTGAGAGTATTTTGAAATAAAGTTGTTCGCACGAGGTTTTCGGAGAAACTTAATTCATCTAATTTGAACTTTTATATTTGTATTGATTTCAATATAGCAAGTACCGTCTCTAATATAATAATTCTTTGAAGCTTTCAAAATAAATTTAATCTTTAAGTTGGATGATCTTTTTGTATAATCGGTCTTTAGGCTTGATGATCTTCTTGGATGATTGACCTTTGAGCTTGATGATCTTCTTGGATGATCGACTTTTGGGCTTGATGATCTTCTTGGGTGATCGACCTTTGGGCTTGATGATCATCTTGGATGATCGACCTTTGGACTTGTTGATCTTCTTGGATGATCGACCTTTGGGCTTGATGATCTTCTTGGAGGATTAGTGTTCGCACGAGGCTTCCAAAGAAACATGTTTCGTGGAGTTGAACTTGAGCTGGTGTTGATGTTGATTTGATGTGATCTGGTTCGACCTCTAGTACTTGATCCTCTGGTTCTCTCTCGGTTGAATGCATACGCTTGATGTATAGAAGTGGAGCGTGTGGATGTTCTTAAGCTTCGAGTCTTGGAAGAATGCTTGTATCTTCAAAGAACTTCAGTCTTCAAGCGTTGTCAGAATGTTTGTATCTTCAAAGGACTTCAGTTTTCAAAATGCTTGTATCTTCAAATGAGTTAAGTCTTCAAAATATTTGTATCTTCAAAGGACTTTAGTCTTCAGAATGCTTGTATCTTCAAAGGGCTTCAGTCTTCGAGCGTGGTTAGCTTCAGGAGTCAAGTAGTCATCTGATGGTAGAGAATTCACTCTAAGCTCTCTGGAGTGTAGAATTTTTTACCACCCCTCCAAATAAGGAGAGTTTATCTATTTATAGAGTTCACAGGTGGGCTTGGGCTTGGCTCTTGGGTTTGAGGAGATTGAATCTTCAGCTTGTAGGTTGTGAAGATACGGTCAGTTTGTTGAAATCTTCTAATCTTCAAAGCTTCAAATAATTTAGATCTTCAATTCTTCAGAATTTGAGAACTTTAGTCTTCGAAGTTTGAGAAGCTTCGGTCTTCAACACTTGAAAGCTTGAGTCTTAGATCTTGGGAGCTTAAATCTTCAGAGCTTTAATATATCTTCTGATCTTCAGAGATTCAGTGTCTTCTAATCTTCAGAGCTTTAGTGTCTTTTGATCTTCAGAGTTTTGATATGTCTTCTGATTTTCAAAGCTTTGGTGTCTTCTGATCTTCAAAGCTTCGAAGGAATTGTGTTCTTCAGATCCTGAGAGCTTCGGACTTCAAATCTTCAGAGAGTTATTGCCTTCAATTCCCTCAAACCTCCCCCCTCAAATAAAGAGGTAAGACATCTATTTAGAGAGGTTTCCCATGGGTCGGTCTTACATGGGCTTGGAGAGCAAAAGTTGGGCTTGGGTACATTTATTGTTGGGCCGAAATATTGGGCTTGAGCTTAATCTTTAAATTTGGCCCAAAATTTAACCATGTACTTGAATTGGGTTGAGCCCAAGCGACTTTAATTACTCGGATCGATTCAACTTATAATTTTTCTAATAGGTTGGGCTTTCGTTGATGATGTGGCAACTTGTGATTTGCCAAAATTTCTCATTCAATAAATATCCACTTTTTCGAGATTTATACACAACTATACGGTGGGTGAATCTCGAAAAAATATAATTTGAAATCAAAGTATGATTTTGACTCTTTTAATTTGATGCATCATCATGATCAAAATATGAGAATTTAGGTCAAATTTTTTATTTGAAATTTTGTTTGCTTGACACACTTTTTGCCAAATAAACAAAAAATGAATTTTATCATTGACTTTCTCATTCTTGAGGAAACTTTAATTTGAACTAAAGTAGAATTTATTCTCCACTTTAATTGCAAATTAAATTTTGAGTAGTATCCCAAATCCTACCATTTCTTTTAGATTTTGGAATATACTCAATTCTTGAAGAAAATTTGAAGTAGAATTTTGATTTCGTCTTTCTCTTTCCTCCAACTTTGATTCGGTGAAGCTTGGAGTGTGCCCATGTTTTGATTTGAAGCAATATTTAAATTATGCCAAATCTTTGACATTAGGGTAAATTTTGGCTAGTAACTCAAATCTTGACTTGAATTTGGAATATGATTTTAATTTTATTCCAATAAAATTTGGAGTACACCAAATTTAACTTGAGAATGATTTGATTTTGAATATAATTTGTATTCAATTCAAAATTTTTTGTTTATATTTAGATTAAAATCCCACTTATAATTGAAATATACCAAAACTTGGTAAAATGAATGTTCACCTAAATTTAGCTTTGACTTAGTTTGACTTTTACCCCGAACTTTTAGTGATTTGGAGTGGAATTGAATTTCTATCCAAATTAATTTAGTTGAATTTGGAATGAAAATTTGGACTGAAATGCAATCAATTTTGGCAAGTTTGGTTTGAGATTAAAAAATTTGCTATCCAAATTTTAGACAAATTTAATATTTTACCCTCAATTTAATTTGATTTGAAGATCAAGAAACAATTTAGATTTGAGATAAATTTTAGAATTTGTCAAATATTATGATTTGAAGAGAAATTGAAATCCAAAGATCTTAACTTGAAATTTGGGTGAATCAACTTTGACATGGAAAACCATTGGAATTTACTCCCATTTTAATAAACTTTAGCTAAATCTGGAACACCAACGTTTAGTATTCAAATAACTCCAATGTCAAAATTAGAAGACTCGTGACCCACAATATTAGGTGGGATACTATGGAGTTTTGTTAGAGATATACAAAATTAGGATTATGACTCAGATACTTTGACTAAATTTGAAACTAACATATTTTTTTCATTTTTTTTAAATCTTGGTTTCAAATCTCTTTTTTCTCCCCATAAGATTTGAGATTAAAATGGAATGTAAATTTTTTTCCAAATCACAATTTTCTTGACTTGCTCAATAAGAAATTTTCATCTATAAATTGAGACAAGACAATCAAATAAGCTTCACTCCTACTAAGACTTTAGATATGATTTTCAGTTTTTCACCATCTACGTCTTTTTTCGTTTACCTTTCTTTCCCCTTATTTTTTTTCAATCTTTTTCTTCTTCTTCTTCGATATTAACATATGTTTTAGAGGTTCCTTCACTTTCTTTACTTGAAGTCAAGCTTAGTCGTTGCCGTGCCAGTGTCCTCAATTTTTTGTTGTCACCATTTTTTTTTAGGTTTTTTTTGTTGCACTTTTTTTTACATTATTCTTAAAACCTTTCTCCCTATATTTTTTAATATATTTTTTTTCAAATTCTTTTTTATTATATAGGAGCTCATAACTTGTGCCCCAATTTTATAATCAACTTTGGAGTTGAAAAAGCATAGTTGCACGTCATTGTTTGGTGATGAGCGAAGCCGCGCCACGGTTTTGGAGAGGAGCGAAGCCGCGCCACTGTTTTGGAGAGGAGC
Organism: Benincasa hispida; assembly: GCF_009727055.1. Taxonomy (NCBI): domain Eukaryota; kingdom Viridiplantae; phylum Streptophyta; class Magnoliopsida; order Cucurbitales; family Cucurbitaceae; genus Benincasa; species Benincasa hispida. Next base: position 30,313,832 of record NC_052353.1, read on the forward strand.
GAAGCCGCGCCACTGTTTAGGGGAGGAGCGAAGCCGCGCCACTGTTTAGGGGAGGAGCGAAGCCGCGCCACTGTTTAGGGGAGGAGCGCACGCCAGACTTTGGAGATGAAGCGAGTCACGTCAGACATTGGAGATGAAGCGAGTCACGTCAGACATTGGAGATGAAGCAAGTCACGTCAGACATTGGAGATGAAGCAAGTCACGTCAGACATTGGAGATAAAGCGATGTTGTGCCATCGATTTGGAGATGGGCCATGGACACTGACCATGAACTTGAAGATGGAGTCGAACCATGCACACCGACCATGAACTTGATGATGGAGTCGAGCCATGCACACCGCCCTTGAACTTGAAGATGGAGCGGAGCCATGCACACTGACCTGGAACTTGAAGATGGAGCAGAGCCATGCACACCGACCTCGAACTTGAAGATGGAGCAGAGCTAGACACATCGACCTTGAACTTGAAGATGGAAGTGGAGCCATGCACATCGATCTTAAACTTGAAGATGGAAGCGGAGCCATGCACACCGATCTGGAACTTGAAGATTGAGGCGGGCCTTGTACACTAATATTGAACTTGAAGATGGAGCAGAGCAAGACACATCGACCTTGAACTTGAAGATGGAAGTGAAGCCATGCATATCGATCTTAAACTTGAAGATGGAAACGGAGCCATGCACACCGAACTTGAACTTGAAGATGGAAGCGGACCCTATACACTGATCTTGAACTTGAAGATGGAAGCAGGCCCTGTAGACCGATCTTGAACTTGAAGATGGAGAAGCATTGTCGGAGCCTCTGAACTTGAAGATCGAGGAGCATTCACGAGACCTTCACGCTTGAGTTTGACAAAGCATCGGCAAATTCTTCGCAATTAGGTTTGACAAAGCACTAATGATTCTTTGGTAGTAGGCTTGACTTTGCGACCTTGAGCATGAAGATGGCATTGCAAATCCTCCAAACTTAAGCATGAAAATGGAGCATCGATGAAACCTCTGAACTTGAAGATGGAGAAGCATTGATGGAGCCTCTAAACTTGAAGATGAAGGAGCATCAATGAATCCTTCAAATTTGTAGATGGGCAACGAAGAAGGTTTTGAACTTCAAGATGGAGGGAAATCGATGAAACTTCTAAACTTGAAGATGGAGGAACATCAACGAAGCTTCTAAACTTGAAGATGGAGGGGCATGCGATCCAACCCTTGAACTTGGAGATGGAGAAGCAAAAATGCAAACATCGAATTTGGAGATGGAGAGGTATCAATGCAACCATCAAAGTTAGAGTTGTAGAAGCAATAGTGTAACCCTCGAACTTAGAGACAGGGAAGCAGCAGTGCGACCATCAAATTCGAAGATGGAGAAATAGTGGTGCAACTATCAAAGCAGCAGTCTGATCCTCGAACTTGAAGATGAATAAACAGCAGTGCCAACATCTTTGTAGAGGAGGCAGAACTACAACAACTTTTAGAGAAAAAGCGAAGCTGCAGGGAATAATATTTTTTTAGGGGAAGCAGGAAAGTCACACCAAATTTGAGTTTCGAAGAGGGAGAAATGAAACATCCAAATTTGACTTCAGTGAAGCCTCTGAACTTGACTTGGAAGAAGAATCGAAGCGCCATTCTAAGTGTGTGTTTTTACTTTACTATGCTAGCTCCTTGAAGGGATGAACATCTTCAATTTGTTGTGTTGCCCCCAACAAGGATGAACATCTTCAATCTGTCATGTAGCGTCATACATAGGGTGACTGTAGTACTCTTTTTTTATAGACTGAACTTAAATTTCTTTAAGTTGACTACATACCCTTGAAGAGGGATCAAGTCATGACGTAGTTCAAATATTTTTTTTTTTGTCGAACTAAACTTGAAGTTTCTTTCAAGCTGCCTACGTACCCTTTACAATGACAGGGATCAAGTCATAACATAGTTGAATAATACATTTTTGATGGAACACGAGACATATGTAGCGAAATTAAGATCTAATTACACTCTAATTGGTTTTAACTTAAAGGAAAAAATATGCAATTTGAAGGAAAAACAGTAATTATAATTACCTTTGTAGCTCCCAAAAACCGCTCTTCCTCGCCGAATCTCGACCTGAACACGAACGGATCACCACTAGAGTTGACCTACTATCCTCTGGACTCATAACCGGGTTGTGGGACCCGGTGCATGAAGAAAACCGAGAAAGAGGAAAGAGATGAAAAATAAGAAGATGGAATTTTGGTTTTGGGTTTTCCTTTTTTTCAACCCAATTTTGAAAAACTATTTGGCAAAATTGGCAAAACTTTTTTTATTCAAAATGAAAGCCCATTTTATAGAAAAACCATGCAACAATTGCATGAACCAAATTTATAAAAACCCAACACCTATAATCCACTATCTTAGTGGGCTTAATGTCTCCACTATAAACCAACACCTAGTCCACTATTTTGTTAGTAGAATTATCCAACAAAAGTTTGGATTTTCCCACTAAGTTTAGTCAAAGGGCAAAATAGTCATTTGGTAAAAGTCAAACTTTGACCAAAAAGTCAACATTTTGACTTTTTATGATTTTTTCCGTGTTGACTAATTTTGACCTCCCAAGCATGAATCCGCATTCTCGAAATTCAAATAACATTTGAATATAAGGTCGGTCAAAGTTTGACTTTTCAAAGTAAAAAAGTCAACTCTTTGACTTTTTACATCTTTGACCATTTCCATTATTTTTGAGCTTCTGAATATGAACGTATTCATATTCTTGATATTTAAATCACATTTAAATATTACAACTGTATCTCTAAACTGAAAATCCGACCACTATATCACATATACTTGTCGGTTTCTCTCTCTTCACCTAATTCGAAACATTCTATCATTCTATCATACTGTTCTAAGTTTATTCCATATGAGCTAGTAGGGGAATCTAATGGACCTATAGATCATGGGCTCCAATGATCTGAGATTAGCTAGCTAAACTCTTTAGATGGAGCTAATAAATATTCGTTAACTAACGGGTCATTCCACTATAGTCCCATAGTTGCACTCCCCTCACTATAGATATATTTGTGTCCATTTGATATAACCATGATTAGTAAGCTAATCCTTCACAGGTTGTTCGTAATCTCGGTTGGGTCATAAAAACCGTTTTACCCCCAAGACTACATCTTGTTCCTTAAGTTCCACTGATTCTAATGAACAATTGGTTTAAGGTCCAACCTATAAACCGAATCTCTCTCGAGCCAAAGAAAGAGTGGGGCCCCTTGTTCAAGACCTGGATTCAGTACTAAAGGAAACAACCTATCTACTATCCCTATAACGTGTAGGAATGAATTCCGTCTTGCACCCTATGTTCCTAGCTATCCACCCGATCATACCCCTGAAATGGGAGGCTTATTGGGCCAGCGATGATGAGCTGCCCTCACCTATGCAGATCTAAGGATAATTTCAAGTGAACAGAAGTTCATAGTTAGTTAAGGATTAAGATTAAGTTACCTAGGTCATCAATTAACAAAATAGTCAGTTTTATACATAAAATGGCATTTAGAACGTAAAAAGTTACTATTTCATGGTTCAATCTTATGCAAACTCATTGCATAGGATGCCCCCACTCACATATTTCTATATGAACGATTCAGGATCACATCGTTTGTACTAACTACAAAGTGGGTTGTATCCATAGTGTCCCCAGAATAAGGCGCCCAACCTTATTCATATACTATGGACCATTTTGGCTATATATTTGAACTTGATCTACCTTTATGTCACTATATAAAGTTCAAACTACATTAAATAGCCTAAGGACCTTAGTTTATTGGATTCAAGATTACAATTTCAATAACAACTTTATCGAAAAATAAAACAGAATATATTTATTAATTTACAAACTACGAGTTTTAGGACATAAAATCCAACAATTTTTTCTTAGGTCGTTCACCTTTTAAGCTTATGCGAGCCAGAAACACCATACAATTTAGGCTCTTGCGATGAGGAGCTTGTACATTTAAATTTTAGAAGCTCTTATTTCATCATGGCTTTGATCATCCTCTTCATTTGTAGGATTCGTTAATATAATGAGTTTTGGCTTCACCATCAAGGAACCTTCTGTATTTATATCAACAGACAACTTCATCTTCATGCGTGAAGGGACACGACTGTGAATCTTCTCGCTATTGTTTTCTTGATGAAATGATGTTGACTTCAAGATTTTCATACTTCCTTTATGTTGATATCTTATTGTCTTGAGACGATCAAAAGCAAATGTTAAAGGTCGATCTTTCTTTGATGTGATTATACTTAGCCTTTGAAGGTTGAAGTTCGAGTAGAAGTAGTCGTTGGACATTGGTTTCCTTTTTCTATCATGGCCATACTCAATCTTTGAAAGACTGAAGATCGAGTAGTTGGAGGCTTGATATGATAAGACATAAACTATTTGCTCCATTTCTTTTGAGTTAAGGCTTCGACTATGCTGACAACATGACATGCAATAACTTCCAATACTTCCTCTTGATGATTATTGAGGAAGCTTCTTGAGAGAAATTTTGCCAAAGTTACCGGTCGTCGAAGTTGAGGGAAGTCTATGTCTTGTTCTTTAGTAGGCTTAGGCTTCCATGCCATCTTTTTGCCTTTCTTTTTGTTCCTTCTCCTATAGCTTTGATAGGAGTGCGACTCCTTTTTAGTGAAATTTGGCTGTCTTCTTTTTCGATGAGTCACAACTATCCACCTTTTATTGTCATCTTCAACAGGATCATCTTTGCTTCATAAATCTAATGTTAGAATATTTTGTTGGAACAAAAAGACTATACGCTTAAAAGTCCAAAAGTGGATGAAGCTTTCTCTTTGATACGAGACGCATACGGGGTTGGAACACTTGAAGTCATTGCTACTACACGTGATTTGTTTGAGCTATTTCATCAAGTTCCAACTCAATCTTCTTTTCATGAGCCAACTTTAGAATCAGCTCCTTTAGCACGAAGCACTTTTCAACCAGGTGACTAACGACTTGATGATACTTACAGTAGTTATGATCATCTACTTTTCTTGCTTGTTCCGATTGCTTGCATTTCGACAATTGAATAAGTTCTTTCTCTAATAATTGCTCCAACATGTCGACAATATTAGAGTCAGGGAATGGATAAACCTCCTCCCGCCTTTCTTTGAGAGTTGGGCGGTGCTTCTGGCCGCCATCATGCTTTCTTTCAAACTTTGTTTCTTTTCCTTTGGAGGAAAATTTCAGCGGGGTCATCTGAATGACCATAGATTCTTTTGTGGCACTACTCATGATCTCTTCACTGCCTTTAATTTCTTCTTTATCCTTTCATTCTTTGGGGACTAGAAAATATTTAGTTCCCCTCTTGGCGATGCTCAGCTTCATATCATGAGCGCATGTTGCCAACTTCTCAAATGTACGAGATTTTATCCCTTGTAGAATATAAAGAAGTTCTCAATGCATGCCTTGGGTGTATATCCACACTATAGATAATTCAGTGAGTCTATCTTTGCAATCAAGACTCGAGCTCTCCATCGGTTGATATAATCGATGACTGGCTTTCACTTCTGCTATTTTGTGTTCGTTAGCTCCATCATGGTAATGATGCGCCTTGGCTATAGAAGCGGTTTAGGAACTCTCTTTCCAACTATTCCCAGCTATCAATCGCTTCCAGCTCTAAATCAGTATACCAATCGAAAGCGTTTCCTTTCATGGTACAAATGAACTGTTTGACTAGCTTGTCTCCTCTAGTTCCTTCATTTTCGCAAGTTTCAATGAAGTGAGCAGCATGTTGTTTTGGATTGCCCTTTCCATCGAACTGCTGGAACTTTGGAGGTTGATACCCAGCTTCCATTATTAGGTTTTCGATTCTCTTAGTGTACAACTTGGAGTACATAAAGGAAGATTGTGATGGTCCTCCATACTGAGCCCTTATGGAGTTTGTAATCATATTCTGCAGCTGTTGAACTGACAAGGTGGCAACAAAGGTAGATTGTTGCGGCTGGTCTTCCTGCAAGACAGTCTTTCCTTTGTCAATGGTTTTTGTAGATGGAGATTGACTCGACTCAGTGGTTTCTCAAGCCTATATTTGATATTTTAAAGCAGCGATTTCATGATCTTGCTCTTCTACAGCTTTCATTAGGAAATTTATCTTCCTTTTCATCTCTACCATGGCTGACTCAGCCGTTACGTAAGTCATCATGAAAGATACTACATCAAAGTGTGATTCTTTATCTGATGGATCATTAGCAAAAACATAGCTGTCGAACAAGGTATTTTCTCTGATGACGATCCCGCCTTTAGAAGATTCCATTAGTTGTTCCGTGATGATAGAGCTTATATAAGTGTCGCTTGTGATGGTAGCTTTGGATACAACTTTCTTTAGTGTCATTTTTAGACTTATTAACTTGGATGACGAGAGAGATATAAGAGATAGAGATGTCCCACCGGGCATTCTAATTTGTGCGCATGAGGTTTCTAGAGAAACTTAATTCGTGGAATTTGAACTTTTATATTTTTATTGATTTCAATATAGCAAGTACAATATCCAATATAATAATTCTTTGAAGCTTTCAAAATAAAATTTAATCTCAAAGCTGGATAATCTTCTTGGATGATCAATCTTTAGGCTTGATGATCTTCTTAGATGATCGGCCTTTGAACTTGTTGATCTTCTTGGATGATCGGCCTTTGAACTTGCTGATTCTCTAGGATGATCGGCCTTTGGGCTTGATGATATTCTTGGAAGATTAGTGTTCTCACGAGGCTTTCGAAGAAAATTATTTTTTGGAGTTGAACTTGAGTCGGTGTTGATGTTGATGTCGATTTGATGCGATGTGGTTCGACCTTTAGTACTTGATCCTCTTATTCTCTCTCGGTTGAATGCATACACTTGATGTATAGAAGCGGAGCGTGTGGATGTTTTTGAGCTTCGAGTCTTGGAAGAATGTTTGTATCTTCATAGGACTTCAGTCTTCAAGTGTGGTCAGAATGCTTGTATCTTCAAAAGACTTCAGTTTTCAAAATGCTTGTACCTTCAAAGAACTTAAGTCTTCAAAATTTTTGTATCTTCAAAGGATTTTAGTGTTCAGAATGCTTGTATCTTCAAAGTTCAGTCTTCAAGTGTGGTCAGCTTCAGGAGTTAAGGAGTCTTCTAATGGTAGAGAATTCCCTCTAAGCTCTCTAGAGTGTAGAAATGTTTACTACCCCTCCAAATAAGGAGATCTTCTCTATTTATAGAGTTCACAGGTGGGCTTGAGCTTGGCCCTTGGGTTTGAGGAGATTGAATCTTCAGCTTTTAGGTTGTGAAGATACGGTCAGTTTGTTGAAATCTTCTAATCTTCAAAGCTTCAAATAATTCAGATCTTCAGTTCTTCAGAATTTGAGAACTTTAGTCTTCGAGCTTGAGAAGCTTTGGTCTTCAGCACTTGAAAGCTTGAGTCTTGCATCTTGGGAGCTTAAATTTTCAAAGCTTTAATATGTCTTCTGATCTTCAGAGCTTCAGTGTCTTCTAATCTTGAGAGTTTTAGTGTCTTCTGATCTTTAGAGCTTTGATATGTCTTTTGATCTTCAGAGCTTTGGTGTCTTATGACCTTCAAAGCTTTGGAGGAATTATGTTCTTCAGATCCGTGGAGCTTCGGACTTCAGATCTTTAGAGAACTTTTTCCTTCAATTCCTTCCAACCTCCCCTCTCAAATAAAGAGGTAAGACATTTATTTATAGAGGTTTCTCATGGGCCTTACCTTGGCTTGGGCCCAATTGCTTTAGGGCTAGTTGCATAAATAGAATTCAAGTCTAAAATAATAGAATATGTAGTACAAGGATAAAATAATTGCATATATAGATAAAAAAAAATGGTAAAAGACTAAAAAACCCATGCCTAGCAACAATTTTTTCCACTTCTTCTCCGATTTTCTCAAATTAAAAGCTATCACTGATAGCTGCTATCAGCTACTATCGCTAATAGCTTCTATCCGATGATAGTTACTATCAGCAATAGCTTTCAATATGATAAAAATTAATACAATCTTGAAATATTAGCTTTTAATTTGCTATAAATTATTAGTAGCTATCATTGATTCACTTTCATCAATTGGAATCAACATTGAAATATTACTACTTAAAGCTATCAGTGACTATCAATGATAGATTTATAAATAGTGATCAACTTTGAAAGAAGACGTAACTTTGATTACCATAGTAGTTATCACTAGTAATCTTTTATCATGGCTATCACTGATAGCAGCTATCAGTCGTTATCACTGATAGACTTTCATCAATTAGAATCAACCTTAAAATATTAACACTTAAGGCTATCAATGATAGACTTCTATAATTGGTTATCATCTTTGAAAAAAATTTCAATATATAGATATTACCTAAGTTTTATCACTGATATCACTAACATCACTCATATTATGGTTATTAGTGATAGCTTCTTTCACTGATAACATCACTAATAAGATGCTACCAATAATCTCACTGATATCATGCTATCAGTGATAGTTCTCTATCACCGATAACGTGCTATCAATGGTAGCTTCTATCACTGATGACATGCTATCGGGTAGCTTCTATCATTGATAACATGCTATTAGTATTAGCTTCTATCACTAGTAACATGCTATCAGTAGTAGCTTCTAACAATCATAGACACTGAACACCTTTTTGCCCCTTTCTTGTCCTTTCCAAACATTTATAAGTCTTTTTTCTTTTCGATGATAGTTTCTATCACTGGTAAACATGCTATTAGTGTTAACTTCTAGACACTCCACTTACATTTTAATTCAAGATTCAACTTTATTAATTAAATTCACTAAGTTGGCTATCAATGATAGAAAATATTAATGGCTATCACTGATACACTTTCATTTGCTATTTACATTTATTATTTGTTATAATAATCAAACTTGATGATTGACTTGTTGGTGTTAAGTCACTTATGAATTGAGTACTTTCAAGTTCTACGTATGAAACTTAGCCTCATAATTCTTGTGAAAAAAAAGGGAAGAAGAAAAAATGACAAATGAAAGAAAACTAAAAAAAGAAAAAGAAAGGGAAGAAGCAAAAAATCAAAGAAAGAAAATAAAAATAATAATAATAAAAAAAAAGATAAAAGAAGAAGGAAAAATCGGAGAAAGGGAATAAAATAAAAATAAAAATAAGGAATAAGCAAGAGCTGAAGAAAGAAGATAAAAAAAAAAAAAAAGAATAAGCAAGAGCTGAAGAAAGAAAATAAAAATAAAAAGAAGGAATAAGCAAGCGCTGAAGAAATAATAAAAAAAAAAGAATAAGCAAAAACCGAAGAAAGAAAAGAAAATTAAAAAAGAAAGGAAAAAAGAAAGGAAAAAAGAAAGAAATGAAAGAAAATAAAAAATTAAAGGAAATAAGCAAAAATCGGATAAAGGAAAGAATAAAATTTTTTTAAAAAAAAAGAGAAGAAGCAAAATCTGAAAAAGAAAATAAAATGAAAAATGAAAAAAATGGAGGGGCGAAGCAAAAATTGAAACATAAATACACAAGATGCAATTCACTCTTTGCCAACATTAAGGTAAAGTAGACGAGTTGTTCTCCTAAGTGTTGAGTCTAGGTCTTCAACGATGAGACCCCTCCCTCTCATTGCCCGAGAGTGATTTTGTTCATGGTATGGTAGGACCATAAATAGATTGTTCATTAGAGGATTAGTGAGACTTAAGGAGTAAGATATAATTGCAGCGTAAAACGGTAATTTGACTCAACTGTAACTATGAACAACTCATGAAGGATTAACTTACTTGTAATGGTTGTATCCATGGATACAAAAATATTCTACAGTACGAAGAGTACAACTATGGATCTTTAGTGGAGTGGCCCATAGTTAATGGATATTGATTAATTTAATTAAATAATTTAGTTAATTAATTACGAATCATTGGAGGTTCAATCCGTAAGTTCATTAGGTTTGACTGCTAGCTCACTAACTGATAGAAACAATGATCAACGAGTTTTAAAAGAATTTGAATTGTTCAAATTAATTAAAAGGAATGTGCATTAATTGTATGAGATACAATTAATATAATGAATTTAGATATATTAATATAAAGTTAATTTTGAATAAGATTCAAAATTAAACTTTATAATATGATAGAAATATTTGAATAAGATTCATATAATATGAATGAGATTCATATTAAAACTACAGGTTAAAATTAATGTGAATGAGATTTATACTAAAACTATAGGTTGTGAGAGAGAGACGCATATGTACATGATTCAAATGCAACATGTCATGAAAACATATAATTGAGGCCCAAAACAAAAACTTATCATAACATGAGGTAATTGGTTACACTTCCATCATGAGTTCCCCACCCTGGTAGGAAGATGTGAACTTAAGCGAAAATTAACCTATCTGATGATTAGCGAGTCATGCAGTCAAGAGGGCTAGAGTCGCATCCAATATCAACCATTAACATAAACATAAGATTGGACTAGAGGGGTGCGAATATATGTATCCTGCTAGTCCCTAGCATAAACATAAGATAAGATTGAGTCTAGAGGGGTACAACCACACATTTCCTGCTAGCCCTGGAAGCATAACCTATACCTAATTAAAACTTGATCTTAATATAATCATGAATAAACATAATGCATGGGGTCCCTTGTAGAGAAACGTGTTTTAAATGTGTAATGCAACATAACAATAATAATATAAGAATGCAACATAACAAAGGTATACTACCATAAAAAACTTAAAGAGAGGGTGAGATAAACCACTTACCTTGATTGTGATACAATTTATTCCTAATTATTGCTTGTGATTTGTTCCTATATATTAGGAAGGAAGCACTAGAATTAAAACTAATTCATATGTTTATGTTGTAAACTAATTTTGACTTATTTTATCAAATATGTAATTGAAAAATATTGTAATTTCAAGCTAATATATATATANTGTTTATGTTGTAAACTAATTTTGACTTATTTTATCAAATATGTAATTGAAAAATATTGTAATTTCAAGCTAATATATATATATATATATATATATAAAGTAAGTTAGTAACAAAGTAATTCTAGCTATATACTTTGTGTTTTATTAAGAACTTTATCACTATGATCTAGATTTTCTACTTACAAATGTTTTTGTCTTACCTATTACTTAAAGACATATTCTCATATATGTGAAAAGAAACTTGATTTAATTTTAAGCCTAAAATTATATGAAAAGAGAATTGAATCTATACTAGTGTTTAACTTGAAGTATTTAATACAATTGAAAACAAGAAAATAAAATATTAAAGTATAAAAACTTACTCGAAGATAGTCAACACCACGATTGGTCTTCAATTACTTTTTTATTTTTATTTTTAGAATACATGATATTATTATATAACAAGAGGATCTCACAATCCGAATCAAGGCAACAATGCAACAAAACACAAGCAAAGACAGGATATCAAAACCAAAACAAAGTCAACAGGATAAAATCAGAACAAAACCAATACATAGACGCAAACTCGCAAACCACTATGAAGATAGACAGAGACAAGAATCCAAAACCCCATAAACTAGGGACTACAGCAAAACAGAGAACGATGTGAAGTTCAAAAAGGTCACCAATTACTTCTCTTCACTGCCTTAACCATTTATTTTATTTATCACTATTATTAATTCTTAGACATAACCGACTTTTCCCGCTTTTTCATTTTTTTTTTTTTATTATTTACTCCAACACCATGCATATGCGCACTTATATTATTATTATTATTATTATTATTATTATTTTCTTAACCGACATACTCATTTATATAATTATTATTGTTTTTTGTTTCCTTTTATTTTTTTTCCTCCGCTTAACCGACTTACATATGTAAATTTCTTTTCCTTTTAATTAATTAATTAATTTTTTTAAAAATTATTTCAAAATGGTAAAACTGTTGAAAACATTTGGAGAAGTTGCATGAATATTAAATATTTAGCCCATAAAAAAAAAGACTAAAATGGACATGGGTCCATATAAAATCGTTTGGTCACAATGTAAAGGACTATTTTATTAATTATAAATTTCATTTCGACCCTTCATCTTCTTCCGAAAAATGCGTAAAATACTTCCAACCCTTTCGAGTTCCGACAGTACCGTCTCCTTCCGATTTCAACCTTTTGATTTCGACAGTGTCGTCTTCTTCCTCATCGATTTCATTCCAAACTTCAAAAGGTACGTTGTTCTTCTTCGTTTCTTCGTTTCTTCTTTTTCCTTTGTTCATCTCTTCATCACTGATAGCAAGAATTGGAAAATGAAGGGCTTTGTTCTTCTTCCATTGGAAGTTTATATAAAAAGATAAATAGTTATTTCAAATTAGGGCTACATGCATTCTCCAGCTTTTTTAGGTGTTTCATTTTATTATGCATTTTGGTCATAGTGTAGTCATCACGGTGTAGTCATCACAGCGTAGTCATCATAGACTAATAGTCATCAAAATGTTGATTATGTGAAGATTATTTGTAATATTGATTGTAATTTGCTAGTTTTTATAGGAATATGTAGATAGTTTATTGTTGACTGTGTTTGATTGCTAATTATGTGAAGATTAGTACTGTATTTCGTTGTGATTTGCTGATGTTTCAATGAATATTATGCTAATTTAGTTATTTATTGTTGTTTAACTTAAGTTATCACTGATGCTTTAGGGAATATGTTGACAGTTCATTGATAGTTTGTTGATGGATTTGTCTATCAACAAACAATCACTGATGGATAGTATCATGTTGATGTAATTTAAGTCTTCCCTGTACTGTGATTTGATGATTGTTTATTCAATAGGGAAAGTATCTATCATTATTATTGCTATCAAGGATTGAATTGTAATTAGTTCCACATGTTTTGTTTTTAGGATAGTAAGTTATCACTGATGCTTTAGGGAATATGTTACAGTTCATTGATAGTTTGTTGATGATTTGGTCTACAACAACAAATCACGTGATGGATGCTATCATTGATGCTAATTTAGTTCCCTGTACTGTGATTTGATGAATTGTTATTCATAGGAAAAGTATCTATCATTATTATTTGCTATCAAGGATATGAATGTAATGGTATCCACATGTTTGTTTTTAGGATAGAAGTTATCACTGATGCTTTAGGGAATATGTTGACAGTTCATTGATAGTTTGTTGATGGATTTGTCTATCAACAAACTATCATTGATGGATACTATCATTGATGCTAATTTAGTTCTATGTACTGTGATTTGATGATTGTTTATACATAGGAAAAGTATCTATCATTATTATTGCTATCAATGATATGAATGTAATGGTTCCACATGTTTGTTTTTAGGATAGAAGTTATCAAGAGAATGACCAGCAAGAATAATTGCATGATGATCTTGAAGATGAAGAGGAAGATCAAGAAGAAAAAGATAAAGAAGAGATGACGAAAAAGAATGTAAGTATTGATTGATTGATGATCTTAATTATAATATTAGTATGCTATCAGTGATATCTGAAATCATTGATAACCAATTATCAGTGATAACACGCTATCATTGATAGTTTGTTATCAATGATAGTATAAATAATAGGAAGCTTTGTTTACTTGACTCATACTAATAACACATTGATGTCATGTTATATTTGATTCCATGATTTCAGGTGATTGAAAAGACTCTTAAAAAATGTCCAAAAAAATATCGACCAAAGGTTGTCATCGAAAATATAGAGGACAACAAGAGACCAAAAAAACAAGCAAAATCATCCAAGAAAATTTTGGAGAATGCAAAGAAACAAAAGAAAGACAAAAAGAAGGTCCTTCCAAATGTGTCTACCAAGGTGTCTCCAAGCAAAGCTACAAGGCAGTCTCCAAGGTGGAATGACGACGCTCCAAGCTTTAATCTCAAAATATCACAACTTTGATTGACAATAGATAGACTTGTTTATTGACAATAGACTTCTGTTTGACAATAGTTTGGAAATTATTTTGACAATATAGAGTGGTTATGATTTTGGAAATTACATTGTTATTTTACAAGATCAATGATAGTTATATTGAATCAATGTGAATCCTTCATAAATGTGATTGATATAGTTGCAACTTCGTATAGTATTTTGTTACTTAGTGATCGTATAGCAGAGCTAAGCGATCGTTTAGCCCAACACAGCGATCATGTAGCATTTGGTACACGATCGTGTAGCATTTAGTAGGCGATCGTCTAGCATTGGGTAGGCGATCGTATAGTGTCACACCCCCTCTCAGATTACCCTTTTATTCTGGAAAAAAAACAACAAATAAATAAACTAAATTAGCATCATGCATTCTTCCAGCTTTTATTAGGTGTTTTCATATGGTTAATTATGCATTTTATCAGCAGCGTCAATAGCACTGATTAGTACACGCACGGATGTAGGTCCATCAACAGCGTAAGTCATCATATGAATCAATAGTTCATTCAAAATTAGTTGATTATGATTGGCATAAGGATATATTTCTTTTGTTACAATATTTGATTCGTATATTGCTAGTTTTATAGAAATAGTGTACATTAAAGTTTATTGTTCTGAACTGATGTAACATTGATCTCGACTATTTTATTGTGAGATTCAGTATGTATCGTAAATTCGTTGTGATTTGCTGATGTTTCAATAATATGCTAATTTAGTTATTTATTGTATGTTAACTTAAGTCTACTGATGCTTTAGGGAATATGTTTGACAGTTCATTGATAGTTTTGTTGATGGATTTGTCTATCAACAAACAATCACTTAATGGATGCTATCATTGATGTCTATTAGTTCCCTGTACTTGATTTGAATGATGTTATTCATGTTATTAGTTATCTATCATTATTATTGCTTATTCCCAAGGATATGAGGTAATGTTAACCATATGGTCAAACAATCACTGATGGATGCTATCATCTTATAACCCATTGATGATTGTTATTCATAGGAAAAAGTATCTGTATCATTATTGCTACTCAAGGAACAATGAAATTGTGAATGTTTCCAAACATGTTTTGTTTTTGATAGAAGTTAATCTTATGATGTTTTAAGGGAATAATGTTGACTTCTCATTGTTGTGGAATTTTGTACTATCATATCCAACTATATATATATCTTCATTGATGCTAATAGTAATCTATTAGTACTGTGATTTTTGATGAATTCGTTGTACATTAGGAAAAGAGTCACTAATCATTATTATTGCTATCTATTTTGAATGTATGGTTCCACATGTTTGTTAAGGAAGAAGTTATCAAGAGAATGACCAGCGAAAATAATTGCCATGATGATTGTCTTGAGAAAGAGAAGAGGAAGAATTCTAATGAAAGAAAAAACAGATAAAAGAAGAGATTGACCGAAAAAAGAAATTATTATAGTACAAATAAATGCTTATTTCGAATTGATTGATATCTTAATATCATATTAGTATGCTATCGTAGATATTATGATACAAAAATCATTGATAACCCAATATTTTAATTAATGTCATTAACACGCTATCAACTTGATAGTTTATTTGTATCAATGATATAGGTACTAAAAATTAGGAGCTTTTTTACTTGATTATACTTAATACACATTATGTTCATGTTTATATTTGATTCCTTGATTTTTTACTAGTGTTGAATTGAAAAAGATTCTTTATTAAAAATGTCCAAAAACAAAATAATAACTCGACCAAAGGTGCTGGGTCATTCGAAAAAATATAGAGGACAACAAGAGACCCAAAAAACAAGCAAAATCATTCCAAAAAAATTTGGGAGAATGCAAGAAACACAAAAGTAGACAAAAAAGAAGGTCTTTCCAATGTGGCTTACCAAGGTGCTCCAGCCAAAGCCCTACAAGCCCAGTCTTCCTGAGGTGGAAATGACGACGCTCACAAGCCTTATTATATACTAACACACTACTCACAACTGTGTTGATTTTGACAATAGATAGAGCTGTTTATTGCAATTAGGACTTCTGTTTTGACAAATAGATTTATTGCGAAAATTTATATTCTATCGACAATATAGATTGTTATGATTTTGGATAATACATTTGTTATTTTACAAGATCAATGATAGTTATATTTGAATAGTGCAATGTGAATCTCCTTCCAAATAAAAATGTGATTGATTATAGTTGCCAACTTTGCGCATTAATATATTTTGTACTTAAGTGATACCGAGGGATATGGTCAGAGACTAAGCGATCGTTTTATACAGACCAACAACACGCGATCCGTAGACAAATTTAGGTTACACGATTTTCGGATGTCAGCATAGTTAGGCGAGCGTCTAGCATTTGGGTAGGCGTATCGGTATTAGGTGTCACACCCCCTCTAGGATTTACCGAGCATTTTATATCTGACAAATGATAAATGACGCGTTGTAGGTACTAGGCCCCTCCTGGCAGCCTAGCAAAATCCCATCCCCCCTGAAAGGACATTATTTTAATCTAAAAATTTACCAAAACCCTGAATATAAAATTACTAGTATAATATTATTACCAAGACAGCCAAAATACCTTTCCCTTTTAATGGTTCTACAGATGATAAAATAAAATAACTAAATAGCAATGCAGGCCAATGACATCTATTAAACATTTTTGACTGGAAGATAACAGTCAAGCCAACAGCGACCACTTAGCGAGATCCTCTAGGAGCGACACTGACGAGTCCTTAGACGACACCAGCAAGGATAACACCTCTAAGAAGACAAACAACCAGAGCCACACCACCGATACTCACTCTCCTGCAACAGACTATACTCAGTCTCGATCCCTCTAGAGTTGAAGACCAAGTCTTTTCCTGTTGAAAATTTCTTAAGCGCATGATACTCACCTCAATTCCTAGCGAGATTCCCCAGAGCGATATCCTCCTTACAAATCCCTGTAATCTCCACGATGAACTGCTTGGGGCTTGTTCTTCACAAGCAGCTGCTGATTATTGTACTCATTTACTCTGGTACACTTAAAAAATCTAACTTACAATCCAGAGCTCCTTTTTAAAGAAACTTCTTTTCTACAACCTTGTTTTAAATACAAGCGCACAAGCTATCTATCAACTAATAGTATGGTATCAGGTAATTGCTTACGATTGGTGTGTTGATTATTTTACTTAGTGATATAATCTATACATTTGGGAAATGGGATTCTTGCATAACGAATGCTTATCTACTGTCAGTGATAGAATCTATCACTTTCATTGTATAATTTGCTGACAGAAGCATTACAAATAGCTTGAAATTATTCTTTCAATTGTGTGGCTAAGGAAAAAGCTTTCAAAATTAAAACTCATATATTAGTGAAACAAAGGCATCATATTGACTAAAGAGAGAAAATAGGAAGTATATCAAAACAAAGTAATGTTCCACTAACAAACATTAGGTAGAACAAGGTCTCTTATATAATAGATAAGACAAACAACGATCATAAAAGACAAAAATTGTCTCAGCTATCAAGTTAAATTGATGAACAAGACAAAGCCAACAATACAATCATAAG